>NC_046159.1:25511770-25811770 GCF_011064425.1 Rattus rattus | reverse complement strand
ACTTGGAGATCCGCTCTCTCACCCTGCCAGACTGGGACGCGCTCGAAGCACCGGCACCCCCACAGTTGCTCCCCAAATCTCGGCTTACTCACAAAATCATCAGCTCCGACTCGTAGCGCACCATGGCGTTTTTCTCCTGCACCAGCTTGAACCACTCCTGCATCAGCTTGGGGTCATCCTTTTTGCCCATGCCTGCGTGAGAGACTGAGGGTCAGACGAGGGCGCGGCCTCTGTTTGCCCAGCCCAAGGGAAGTTGTCACACTGGGGCAAATGTGCAAAGAGCCAGGCGAGATGCTGCCGGAACTGTCCCAAGCCAGGTCCAACGTTTGCCTACAGCCTCGACAGGGACAGGGGGGCAGAGAACGACAGGCCGCTGCCCTGGGCCCACCCCGGGGCCCGGCAGACCTAGGCTTCCCATCACGTTCTGAGGAACGGGCGCGGGTGCCGCCAGCCCAGCTGTACACCTTGCTCTTGCGTATCCTGCTTTTGCCTGAGCGGCTGTGCCTCACACTTTCCCACGCTTCTGGATCTGACTGGAAGACGTTCTGTTGTGCGCTCATTAGACAGGCGCATACCAGGCCAGTGCCCTACCGCTGAGCTACACCTCCCGCCCTGGTAGAGCACTTCTTACAAGGCAGCCTGGCACACACGGCAGCAGACCCCGCGTGGTACACACAGGGCATCAGGGTGGCTGCCAGATTTCTCACCAGCGGACCCCAGGGCTGAGGGAGGTAGCTGTTCCTGCCCTTGTTCCAGCAGCTGACTTGAGTTGTCCCGAATCGACTTTCGACCCACACTGAGTGTCCGTCAGGAGTGGCCACACCCCTGGGCTTAACTGCAGCAGGAGCATGGAGGAAAGGCTAAGAAACTGACCCACCCAGGAAGTAACAAAGTCCTGTGTCGTGTACAGAGCTACTCCATGGTCCTGCCTTGGAAGCACAAAGTGTCAGTGGCTCTTTGCTTGTGTGGACACGAACGTTCCCTAGTGGCTCTCTGTGTGCTGGGGAAAGAACGCAGAGCTTCACGTGTGCTAGACAATGCCCCGCCACTGAGCTACACTGCCATCCCAATGTTAAATACTTTTATACAGAGCTCAGGAATGTCTGAGGGCTTCCCAAAGTTAAGTGGGAACTCTCCAAGTCCCCTCCACTTATCTGGTTGGATGGTCCAGGCCCGAGAAATGCCCTAGCACGAGAGTATGCACCGTACCCAGGGAGGGGCTAGTCCCATGTCAGACTCCCGATCGCCCTAGCCTGCTTCTTCCTGACTCTCTCACACTAGTCGAAGGCTGACGCTCCTGCACTGTACGTTGGACGCGTGTCAGGCCTAAGTCTAAGTCTTTAGTCAGTGACCACGCTCTGGAGACAGAACCGACACAAGCAATGGTTAGTATCAGCCCCGTGCCACGCGGACATACACCCTTGCTCCTGACATGGGGGTCTTGGCCCTGAGCTCTACTCTCAGAGATGGGTACCTCCACCTCGGCCTGTCGAGCTTGCCTACAGGTCTGGGGGCCCAGGGTCTCCTTCCCCGCACCAATAGACTTGGGTCTTTGGCTTTTAAGCAGCCCACGGCCCAGTTCCACGCACTCCTTCTGGAGGGTCTCTGCACAGTGTGCCCCTGTGGCCATGGAGATGGAGCCCTGAGGCATGCAGAGTGGCAAGCCGCGAGCACACCAAGTCCGTCCCCCTTCCCACCTCCCAGCGTGTAAAGACTCCAGATTCCACCAGGAGACGTTGGGACACTGCTCATGAGTCATGCTGGGCTCTGGCCTGGCTCATGAGCAAGGGGATGTGGCAGGGTGGGGGGTCACATGGGAGAGCCATGGAGAGCAGAGAAGAGGTTAGCAGGGGTTAGTTATGGCCACACTCCCTTCCCCTGCCCACATGCCTTGTCAATGACAATCTTATCACCACAACAGACTTCAAAATCAGACAAACTTAAAACAAAACAAGACACACTCAGCAAGACACAAGGTAGAGAAGTTTGGTTTTTAGTGGTTGGAGGAAAACAACAGAACTCCGGGCCATTTGTGTAGATCAGTCTTTGTAAGGACAGTATTCCTTGACTCCGCCAATACAAACTGCCACCACAGAGGGGGTTCCTCCTCTGTTCCTGGCCTTGTGGAAGCTGGCCTTCAGCTTACCGGCCCCAAGGCCCCAAGCACCAATGGTAGACAGGACTGCAGGAGAACTGCAGCCTGCAGACGCTGGAGCCCACAGGCTCTTTGGTTTCTGTCTGTTCCCATCCTCCCTTAGACAGTCAAAGGGATACTGTGCCTTGTAAGAAACTGCCACATACTCATGACATTCTGACGTAGGGCTATCAGGAGTCAGAGAGAGGAGGAACGGTTGCTGGGCCTTGGTTCCCTGTTGGACTATGGTGGCTGCGGCCCCTCGGAGGCAGTGGGGAAGAGTGGGCAAGGTTACGTTACCTTCCTGGACACAGCAAGGGCAGAAGGAGAGAGGTCTACGCCGTGGAGTCCCGCCACTGGGCTCAACTTCAAAAAGGACCAAACAAGGAAGAGGAAGAGGAAACAGAGAAAGACAAAAAAAAAAAAAAAAAAAAAAAAAAAAAAGGAAGAGGGAAAGGAGGAGAGGAGTTTGGAGGTGGAGAGGGATGGGGGAAGGTGAAATAAAAACAAGTAGAGGACAAAAACAGAAAAGGTGAGAAAAGGAACAATAGGAAGAAAAGAAAAAAATCCACAAGAATGAAGAAGCGGGAACAGGGGGAACAAAGTCTACAAATGAATTAAGTCCTTTTTCTTTTCCAGCACAGAAATCGAACGAGAGCAGGCCCAGGCTGCAGGCAGCAGTGGCTAGTGAGGGCGTGTGGCAACACTGGAACATTATGGCATGGTGGCTTTGGGGAGGTCTGCCTACCTCCATGCAACAGACGTCCAAATATGCAGCCAACGCTGCTTCTAAGTGTGCAGGAGGTTACTGGGGGTCACCAACAAAGCCTACGGAATGTGTTCTTAAGATGTCGTCGTCATTGACACGTGTGAGAGGTTAAGCTAGCTTTCCCCTAACTCTAAGGGGCAAGGAGGATCTGTCGCCTTTGGCCACCATGCCCACAGAAAGGGGCCCTGGGTCTTTATAAAGGATGTCTTAATCTCGCTGTGGTCCTCTAGGGCTGACAGAATGCTCTGCACTCTGAACCAGGGAAGTTAGGAAAATTAGGATCACACAGGGACACTTCCCTGACCAGTAGCACTACCCCTCCCGTGGCCTACGGAAAACCAACCAAACCCTTTTCTTTCAGCTCCTACACCGTTCAGAGGCATCCGATGCCACAGTGGAGGGGTGGTGTCACACTGTGGACTGTTAGGGGGTGAGCTGATAACAACTCACAGTGACACTTGCTAAGAGTGGTGATGGGCACCTGGGAGACAGTGTGCAGAGATCTCTACAGACCTGATCGCCATTCGAGGAAGAGGGAGAGGGGCTGAGCAGGGACCATCACAGAACCACAGGAGCACACACAGGAGACAGGAAGCCCCAGGAAGGTAAGGCCTTTGGGCCATGGGAGGACTGGGAGGAAG
Source organism: Rattus rattus (assembly GCF_011064425.1). Classification (NCBI taxonomy): domain Eukaryota; kingdom Metazoa; phylum Chordata; class Mammalia; order Rodentia; family Muridae; genus Rattus; species Rattus rattus. Next base: position 25,808,226 of record NC_046159.1, on the reverse strand, counting down.
GTGGCCCATGATGAGAACTCAGCTCAGGTTAACAGGAGGGCTGAAGGTCAAGCTACTGTTGGACTGGCCATGTACCCTGCAGTGGGATAAATGCAGGGACCAGTTTCTGTTTCCTTTAAAGCCCGTCTGTATCCTACTTAGCACTCCGTGCACAGTAAACTTGATACTGGGTACAACCTTCGAACCAAAGCCACAGTGTATGAAGTGCTTTTAACCCATCTCAACAGCTCCTACAAGCTGAGGCCTGGGTCTTTTCCAAAAATTTGCTCTGCCGTAGTTGACCCGCTCCACCTGCTTGGGTTCAAAGCATAAAGTCTGTGTGGCGCCCAGATACCTGAAGAAATTCTGTAAGTGTCACATCAACTCTCTCTGCTGCTTCCTGGGACTCAAATGACACACAAGTAGGTAGCTGTGTAGCTAGAACAGCATCCAGACTCACTAGCAAGGGACAATGACAGTATGTAAGCAATGCACATCCAAAACGAGGCAGGCATCTGCACACATGCATGCCCACATAGACCTAATGGTAAACACCACTTTCTGGACATCACACCATGGGTCCTACGTTCTTTTATCTCAATCACATTCCTCGTGCAACCTTTACGATTATAACAGGAGATTGAGAACAGAAGTTAAAAAAAAAAAAACAAACCAAAAAACTAGGGAGGAATGGACAGCATCGGGCGAGGCAGGTATTTAAAACAAAGAGGGAGAAAAAGACACTGCCACGGGAACAGAAAAGAGGGAGGGCGTGAACAGGTGGATGGGTTCACCCACGTGACTTGCTTTGTAGCCTCCAAGGTGTCCGTGATGAATACCCATCCCTCATAATTAGAAGGAAAAAAAAAAAAAAACCCACACCCAATGGGTGCTATTTTAAAAAGAAGAAATGGAACAGAAAAACTAATGTAATGGGGAAATCCACCCCAGACCAGAATCTGAATAGAGCGTGCAGCAAAGCACAGAGGCACTGATTTTAACAGCAACTTCGCTGCCTTTTATGGAAGTGTGAGAAGCTTTGTGCTTCTTTCTCAGTTGAGTTCTCCTGTCACCGACTCCAGCCCGCTCTGTGCAGCCCTTGCCTGGTCTGGAGTGGACTCTGGCTACTCATATTTACTGCCAAGTGACCCAGTATGGAATCAATGCCTAATTAATTAATTGGTTAGTTATCCAGACAGAGTCTCATGTATCTCAGGCTGGCCTAGGACTTACTGGTCTTGAACTTTTGATCTTCCTGCCTCTACCCCCAGGTGCTGAGCTGGTAGGTGTACGCACCATGATGGATCTGTGTAGGGCTGGGGAGCAAACCCAGAGCGTGTGCACGCCAGGCAAACATTCTGAGTTACGTCTCCAGCCTCCTTTTCTCTCTCCTCTCTTTCAAGTCAGGGACTTACGTAGCCCAGGTTAGCCTTAAATTCCCACTCCCCTGGTGTTGGCATTATAGGCTTGTGCTATCATGCCTGGCCTCTGTTGTTTCTGGGGGTAGAATTCAGAGTCTCTCCATGTTCAGTGAGCTGCCACTGAGTAACGTGCTAAGCTTGGACAATTTCTGGAGGGTTGGGTATGAAGACTGGGTTCTTGTTAATGTTCTGTCTTGAATAAGATTGGCATAATCTCTGTTGGCTGAGATTATGCTCTACTGTTCTCGCTCTGCAACCTCACGGCTGTTTGGTCAGTACCAATGCTCTCCCGTGCGAGGAAGGCTTCGCACAGCAAGGCTGAGAGGTCCAGCCCCAACCATGGCAATCATGGGCTCCGAGGCTCCGGCGGCTGGTGCCATGCTTCTGTGGGCAAGTGTCAGATAGGGTAGGGCTGCTCTAGCAGGCACAGATGATGCATATGTGACAGCGCCCTGTGCTGAAGATAAAGAGCTCACAACAGAACCACTCTCTAGACTGGAGGACTGCTGGTGAGCTAGAAAATACTCGTGAGAACTGAGACCCACGTGGATGTGAGTGTGCACCCGAGTTCACACACGCACACAGCGTCTCTCTCTCTCTCTCTCTCTCTCACACACACACACACACACACACACACACACACACACACAATCAAGTGAAAACTGAAGGTTCAGCTTGACCAGAAAGGCAGAAATCTACCAACATCCAATGTCCAATGAGAGGAACCAGCAGGCCGCACCAGGCCTCTCTCCAACTCACTGGTGACCACCGATCGATCCCTTTCCAATCCCTCACGCTGCACTTCTAACCCTTTCATTTCCCTCCGAGACAAACGAGACGTGAGGGTCTGCAAAATCAGAAGTCGCATGAGTGCACCAATCTAAGCTTTACAGAAGAGACGAGTTTCTCTCTAGATCTCAGTCACCTTGTTCCAGTCAACAGAGCAGTGACTTCTCCCTACTCGCCGCTACCTGTGGGTCTTGACCCCTCAAGGGTCACACATCAGATATTCTGCATATCAGATACTCACATTACAATTGATAACAGGGGAAAAATTACAGCTATGAAGCAGCAACGAAATAATTTAATGGTTGGGGGTCACCACAACGTGAGGAACTGTATCAAAGGGTCGCAGTGTTAGGAAGGCTGCAAACTACTGTGTAGCAAAACAGGACTGAGTGGGCTGCGCCTGTTACATGTCCAGGGGAAGACAGGAAGGTTGTGCACGTGGAGCCCCTTCCTCTCCGGCTCAAGGGGTCATTATTTGTCACTTTAATCGCTTTTCTCTCAAATTATAACTGCAGCTAGTTAATTTTTATATACTCCGTGGCTCTAAGAGACTTTCTTTTGGCATTGTACACTGGCTCTGGATCTCTGAGCCATATCCCTAACCCCAAAACTGGTTTAAACAAAGCAAACAAAAGCTAGCAGTCTCTTCTTTTTGGTTCTTTTTTTTTTTTTTTCGGAGCTGGGGACCGAACCCAGGGCCTTGCGCTTCCTAGGCAAGCGCTCTACCACTGAGCTAAATCCCCAACCCAAAGCTAGCAGTCTCTTCTTAGTTCAGGCTACGCTTTGCCTGTGATCGTCCTGCCTCTGCCTTCTGAGTGCTGGGATAAATTCGTCACCATCGCCTGATCCACAGAGACTTTTATACAGGGTCTGAAGCCTGCACGTGTCAGGCTAAGAGCTCTGAAGGACCCCACTGAGGCACAGTGGTGGGCAGGAGTCGGGTCTGAGCTTCTTAGGTGAGAAACGGACACCCCAAGTGCTGCTCAGAGCGCTGTCTCCAGTAATTGATGCCACAGACTCCAATGTGGCCTCTCAGGGAAGCAGGAGCAGAGGACCAGCCAGCGTCTCTACTTCAAGATTCAGACTTCAAAAGGGAAACTACTCTTCAAAGAGTGAATATTAGAATGTGTGCCCGAAGGGAAAACACCAGCAGACTCTGAACAGGGTCATCTGTGGTATCTATGTCTTCCTTTCCTATCCTTCCTTCCTTTGAGGGGCGGGAGAGCCTTGCTCTCTCTTGGAGTACACAAGTGCCTCCCTTTAGAAAGACGGCAACGGGATGCCTCCTGCATTCGAGCAGAACCCACATGGTGTCTGTGCCATGGGAAAATCAGGCAGACCCTGGGGACTATGAAGCTCTGGGGTGAGGAACAGAAGTAGCGAGCTGTCTGACTGAGGGAGGGGGCCTTAACACGTCAAAGACAAACTGAGTTCCTTTTTTTTTCTGTTTATTTTGTTTCACTCCCAAATCCTCCATCACACCAAACCCAAGGACAGAATTGGGTGCCTGGAGCCACAGAAAAACAGCTCACTGCATTTTCTTACCTGAGCAGGAGGTCAAAGACAACATTGAAGACATACACAGAGACAATCTATGCTGCAAAAGCCAGTCTCTCAAGCGGGAGGGGTGGGTTAGGTGGCAAGAAGGGTTTGGACCACTTCTCCCACAATGCCCTAAACGTACACGATCTCTTCACATATAGAGATGATCTCAGAATGGACGTGAACATTCTTTAGGGAACCGTTAGGAGGAGGCGAGGAGGTGAGATAGGGTATTAGACGAGACGGGATCTGTTAACCGGGTGCAAGCATCCGCCCTTTTTCAGCATCAATGGCCATGAATGGGAGGCCCCAGCATTCAAGAAGCTGGGGACACCGAGAGGGGGCCTGTGGCCAAGTGGATATCATAGACAGCAGAGCCAACTCATGCTGTCTACCCAAGGAGCTTGACAAGGGTCCTACTCCTGATCAGTGATATGGATAAGGTACTGACCTCAGGAATCAGTAAGGGTTTTGTATGTGGTATAAGGGGTGCAGCCCAGAACCTCAGGTGTGCTGGGCAATGCTCTAACCAGCAAGCTACACCCCTGGGCCTGGCTTTGGATTCATTTTATTCACATCTGTGTCTGTGTCTGTGTGTGTATATATGTACCTGGCATGTGGAGGTGAGAGGTTGACATGAGCTGTTTCTTCAATCACCACATCATTTAAACGTTTCCTAACTACTACATATATTTTTCTTTTTTAAATTTTATTTGCTTTTATTTGTTTGAGTGTGGGCCTGTCTGTGTGTATGTGTCCAGGTCCCCACAAAGGCTGGAAGAGAGTGTCAGATTCCCCTGGAGTCGGAGCTCCAGGAGGTTATGAGCTGTGCTTCCATGGGTGCTGGGAACATGGATGCTGAACTCTGGCCGTCTGGATGAGCAGAAAATGCTCGTAGGTACTCAGCCATCTCTGCAGCCCATTACTATTATATACTCCATTCTACTTATTGATATACTTGTGTACTGATTGTGAGCGTGGTAAGAACACGCCACGGCACGCATGGACACCTTGCAGGAGCTGGATCCCTCTTTCTACTACGTGAACTCTAAAGATTTAACTCAGGTCATTAGGCTCAGCAGCAGGACCTTTAACCGGATGGCCACCGCACCACCAGCCCAACACCTGGCTTTCTGAATCAGGGTCTCTTACTGTACCTACAGCTCAGCGAGACAGTAAGCTACGGGGACCCTCGTGCTTCTGCTTCCCTAGTGCCAGGGTTACTAATGCATGTCACCATGCCTGGATTGATTGACTGATATTTAATGTGGGTATAGGGGAATTGAACTCATGCTTGCATGACAGGCACTGACTGAGCTGACTGAGTCATCTCCTAGCTCTATATATTTTTGTTTGAGGGATATTTTTTTTTTTTTTGAGACAGTCTCATACTAGCTCAGCCTTGCTTCAAACTCATGTCAAGTTTCCCCTTAGGCTCCCCAGTGCTAAGATTGCAGGCAGGAACTACTGCACGCAGGCTCTCGCTATGTAGCTATGGCTGGCCTGGAACTCACTATGTAGACAAGGCTGACTTTTAACTCACAGAGCTCTATCTGCCTCTGCTCCTGAGTGATGGGATTAAAGTGTGCACCAGTATATGTAACTTGATCTGACTTTAATATATATATATATATATATATATATATATGTATATATAATCATGTTTGTGTATATCAATGGTGGATATGTGTATCATGGCAAGTGTGTGGCCACCAGAGGACAACCTGTGGGAGCAAGTCCTTATGCACTATGGATCTCAGGAATTGATCTCTGGTTGTTTGCTGTGGAAGCAAACACCTAGATCTGATAAGCCATCTTGCCGGCTCCAGACTATGGTATTGAAATGACTGGGCCAGGAAGTGTCCCTCTCCTGGGCATGGGTGGGGAAGAATAGAAAACTTTATACTACCCTGCACTTCTTTTTTCGGGAGGCTTGGAGACTCCAAGGGCAGGTGAGGAGATCAGAGCGCTGACAGAGAAGAGGGGAGTCACAGTTACCCTGTCACCCCCGACAGCCAGCTGCCGGACACTCACTCATCTGCCAACATGGCAGCCTTCCAGGAGACAACAGCTCAAAGTCTAGAGCAAGTCTCCGGATGGGCCATTTCTCTGCTGAGCTCTGTACAGGAGACGACAAGTACTCGTCCCACAGGACCAGGGTTCTCCTGCTTCAGAGGGATCAGGACAGCTGGGAAGTCTGTAAGAATAGCTACCTGGCCCTCTCTGCCTCATCTCTAAATCAGGGGGTCTGAGAACCTGCATGTCTAATAGGTCCCGATGGATCAGCGCAGACCGAGTGCCACAGCATGGCGAGGAAGGGGCATTATGAACTTAGCTAAGCGCCGAATCTTGTGAGTCTGAGCAGAGGCAGCCACAGGAGAAAGCACCTTCCTCACGCTAGGGAGTGCCTGACATACGGACAGCCGAGGGAGCTCATTCTTCCTAAGTTTCTAAAACGTATTTTATCTGTAGGGGCTGGGGACGGAATCTTGGGCATGCCAGCCAAGGGCTCGATCACCAAGTGACACCCCCAGCTCACGCTCTCATCGGCAGTGTGGCGGGTGGTGGCCATCCTAGTGGGGGTGAAGCCTACAGTGTAAGGGCTGAGGCCCGGGATGGCAGTTTTGACTGGAGCCTTGAGTGTAAGTGAACCACTGCCCTACAGCAGAACACACGGATGTGGGCTGTGTGGAGCAGGGCTGGAGGTTTTGTTTGGTTTTACTAAAACCTTAGAAGACCCTCAAGCAGCAAGAGCCATCGTAAGTCGTCTTCCTGGCACAGGTGGGGCAGGGGACCCGATAGCTGCTTCCCTTTGGTTGTGCAGGGCTTTGGCACCTACGAGGCAGGTGCTCTGGCACTGAGCCTGGAAAAGGGTTTGTGCTTCGCTGTTTGGTTATCAGGTTGGCTCCTCCTCACTGCTGTGAGCAGGGACTGGGACGGAGGACAAGAGGGAAGGGCGTCTTGGGGTTAGTGCCAGCAGTGGACGATGCTATACATACCACCCAGGTGCAAGTCGATGAGGCCACTGTAATAAGATTCTCCCCAATAGTCTACAACAAGGAATTGGTGAAGACAGAGTTATTGGATCAGATGACCCTGCGGCCACCCCGACCCAAAAGCTATCAAGGGCATGACAGGTAAAACAGACAGGGGTAGTGAGAGAGCCCAGCGGGGCAGCCGGAAGCGTGCATGTCTGGGAGGTACGCCATGCACACACAGGCCATCTCTGCAGCTCGTGGTATGAAGGGGACAGGGGAACCAAACACCACTACGGATGGAGTCGCCGGCCAACATTAGGGGGGTTCCTGTTCCCACCTCGACTCAGGGATGGGACTTGGCACTGCCGGGAGCTCCCACCTGCTGGAAGGCAATCTGCCCTAAGACTGAAGAAAGTTCAAGGCGAGAACAGAGGCTGCTCTCTTACTGACTTTCTGAATATTAGACGCTCCAATGCTAAGGCTTTCAAGATGTGAACACTGGGGTAAAGAAAGAAAAAAGAAAACTCCAGAAACCTAGTAAACTTGCAACTGACTCCATTAGTGTTGCCCACGCTTTCCGCAGAAACCAATGTGCTGGGCGGGCTGGAGACGAAGGTCCCATGTCTTCTGGGGTTTAGGTCCCCCCTCTTCAGAGAACCTTTCCTTTTAAAGTGAGAAATTGGGACACTGGCACATGTTCCGCCCCCTGTGCTCTGAGGCAGCGGCCACAGGCCCTCCTAGTTCCTTGGCTCCAGGAGATGTCCAGCAGCTTAAGGAGCCTACGGTGCAAAGAGGGGGCCTGATGGCGGTGGGTCTTGAGTTTTTAGGGCCAAGAGCACAACAAAATGTCTGGCATTCTCTGTACCTCACAATCAGGATGCTGATCCCGGCAACCACACCCGTCTCTCTTAAGGACGGATATGTCAGAGAGCTGAGTGCCCTGGGTGGTTTCCAGCTTGAGGCCAGTCCAGTGGCTCTAAGCTTGAGTCAGAGAAACAGAGAGGCTCCCAATCGATTCTGGGACAAGAATCCCACAAGTCTTAGCCTTGCTCTGGAGTCTGACTGGTGCGGCCTGTAATATATAAAACCTGACAGCAACCCCAGACCAGATCTCTTCTCTGGGAGGGCATCTTGGCTAACACAGCGTGACTCTTTTGAGAGCAATGGAGACTTGAAGCAACCACACGAGCCTGGATGGCAGGCTCTGGCCATCTCGGTGCAGCTCAGGGAGGGAGCTGAGTAGTGCAGCTCAGCCAGTGAGACTGCCAAGCGGAATGGAACGAGAAGCCGTGAGAAAGGTGCTGCTACTGTGCACGCTCAGTCTCCATGACAGTCTCTGTCAGGGATAAGGTCACCGGAAGTGACCAGTGTGGTAAGTACAAGAACAGGAAAAGAGTCTATCTGGACACACAAATGCACCATAGGGAGACGTCCCAAGAGACTCCAGGGTGCACCTGTAGACGCAGCCTCACCTTCTGGTCCAGGGTCTTTGCAAAGAGCTGCCTATAGTCAGGAGTTGGACTAGAACATGGCTTTCAAACTTCTGTTGGATCCTAGGACTCTTCAAGATGGGCTTCCTGGGGAACTCCCAGATATCTGGCCCACGGCCAGTTTTAACTTTTTAAGACTTAATGCACGGCTTGTTCACGTGCCAACTTTGACTCACTGAAGACCTGCAGGTCAGCCTGCTTTGAGGGTGTGGGGGGAAGCTGTCAGATCCAAGTTTCTTTGGCTTCACGTATAAGAGGTTTGAACTTGTCATACATACACTGGTAAGAGGTTAGTTAGTTCAAGTCCTGCTGGCAAAGATAGAGAACATGTGCCACTGTGTGGGGATCGCTGATAAGGGTCCCTATAAGGCTTAGGAGGTGCTGGCTTCAGAGTACACCGCTGGCCCTTCCAAGTGCCAGCACACGATAGCACACTTGGGGTCCCTCTCTATGTTGGGGAGCTTCTTGTATATCATTTTTTTAAAAGGTTTATTTTTATTGTATGTGTAAAGTTTTGTCTGCCTGCACACCTGGTGTCTGTGGAGGATGTCGGATCCCCTTGGAACTGAAGTTACAGATGGCTGTGAAGGTGCTGGGAATCAAACCCAGGTCCCCTGCACAGCCACCATGCACTCTTGACTGCTGAGCCATCTCTCCAGCCCCTGTATTTGTCTTCTGTTTTGTAAAGAGTATGAGTTACTCAGCTGCTCTTATTCGTGAGCCCCTGCATCTGTCACATTTGCAGGTACTGAGATTCCCAGGGGGGCCGCTAAAGGCTCCCCTAAGAGCACACACACTGCTGGGATACCAAAGCGTTGTGCCCGGGCTTCTGAAAATCTGCAACTCTCACCGAGCATGAACTTTTAAGTCTGTGTGCGCATTCAAACAAACGCATTTCTGAATATTTCTTTTGGATATTAGGCCTCAACTAACAATTTATATACAATGGGCTCTCCTGCCAACTGATAAATTCAGATTGTGTGTGTGGCGGCAGGGGGTGGGGTGGGGTGGGGTATGCAGGTGAACACTGACGTCTGTGGAGTTCAGAAAAGGGAGGCAGCCCCCCTGGAGCTGGAGTTACTGAATGCTGTGTGGCGCCTGGTGTGAGGGCTGGAAACTGAACTCTGGTCCTCTGTAAGCATTAAGCGACCTTAACTACCGAGCCATCGCTCTGGCCACTCTGTCAATTTTTAAGGGCATCATTTTCTGGTTCACTGGTAGCTGCTGGAGTGATACGCCTTTTACAGAAGTGAAGAAACAGACTTCAGTTGTGTGGAACCTTAAGCACTTTCCAGAAACCACCAACAAAAATGGCTCTCTCTGAGACAGAGCACCTTTGGGAAACCCTATGAACCAGGTCCCTAGAGAGCAATGCCAACTATTGATGTGGGACGTAGCTGTCCCTTAGCTGAAGAACCTCCTGAATCTGGGTCAGGATGAGAAGCACACTCCAGGTCCCCTGCTGGCATTTTGTGCATGAAGAGAGTAGTGGAGAGGACAAGGCTTTTCAGCTCTGTAGCCAGGGCTCTCCCGAGGAGGGTTAACCCCATCCAGTGCAGGCTGCACCGAGATCAGCCAGAGGAAGTGGAACAGGGAGAGGCCTTCAGGCTGCTGGAGAGGCCAATGGTAGGGTGGTGCATTCATTGGGAGGCCAAGAACATGTGTGGATGAATCCCCTTCTCACTGCTTGGCATAGGAGCCAGTGTTCCTTGTACCAGTGGTTCCCAGTCTTCTTAGTTCGCTGTGTACAAAGTGGCTTAAGCTTTTGTATTCCCTTTGGTAGACTGGGCTTCAAGTGTTATAGCCAGCATCACATCCAGCATCAGGGGAAGCACAACGCCCCCAAACATCCACATGCTCATCTTCCTCTCTCTCAGACACATCTTTGCTCGAGGATTATCACTGAGCCCACTAATGAGCTTGATTTCTGAGACTTAAAGGGCTTGAAGAAAGATTTGCTTCTGTGCCTGCCCCGACTCCTCTACTGGCAACGCCAGTGGCTAGATCATGGGCCAGTGTTCAGAAAGCCCATGAGGCAGCGGCTGGCCCTGTCTGAACTGCAATTTGCTCTTTAGCTTGCTGCCAGGAGGTGTGGCAGCTTGCTTCCCTGTTTCTGGAAGGAAGCCACCAGAGGCTCTGACCTTCCTTTTTCCTTGCCTCGCACTATGAATGCTGAGTCCTTACACCAGTGGCCACCTACAAGGAGACCTTCCCCATCCAGGCACTGGATCTTGAGGTAGTAGAGGTCAAGCATTCCATACCTGAATCTGAGCTTACCATGGGCCCAGAGACACCCTAGACACCCCCTTGTCTTCTCTGTACCCACCAGTGTCGAGCCTAGCATGTAGCCCTTGTAGTAGCCTCCCATGCCTCTTCTACAACAGCTGATCAAAAGCTAGAACCTCTCCAACACTGCTCTTAGTGACTGGCCTTTGGGGGACACAAGCCTGGGCTCACCCACGGACGTCTGAGTGCACGGGCAGCCAGAAGCCCCACACAGGAGAGGATGCAAGGCTCTGGGGCTATGTAGCTTGGGCTGGAGGAGCCCAGGGAATGGAGGATGGGAAGAGCACTCAGGAGAGCAGGCTGAGGCCCGTTTGATGAGGTTCTGTGATGGTTCCTTGTGGGACAATCTCCCTTATTCACAGATATTTTCTTGTAGAGAAAATGGCAGGGAGAGAGGAGAGGGAGCAGGGAGAGGAAGAGGAAGCCCAGGGCTTGCCACCAACAGGCGACAGGGCCTGGGATTTCGTTCCTCATGGCAACAGCAAGCTGAGGAATGGGTGGGGAACATTCCTTGGTGTCTGGGCTGCCTGAACGTAGGTAAGCACTGGCCCTCGATTCTGAGGACAACTCAGAAAACCCTGAGAGAGAAGGAGCCAAATTCCAGAAGAGGTGACGCCAAACTGGCTCGCCCCGGTAAGGAAGGTAGGCTCTCTCCTGGAGAACAAGCCTCGTCACAGAGGAAGCCAGACGGTACCTGCTTCGCCTCGCAGAGCCTTCTCGACCGCAACGCCCCGCTCCTCCAGCTGCCTCTGCTTCTCCTCCACTTGCTCCAGTTGCCGCTGGATGATCTACCAAGAAACAGAGAGTGAGCTTCCAGGCTACTCTCTCATCTCCTGCTTCCCAGACCCAAAGAGGGAGAAAGCTAAATGCTGTCAGGATGGTGAAAGGGACATTAGGGTCAGTGCGGTGTGCCAGCTGCATGCAGCCGGATCCCAGGGTTTGTTCTCTTTCTCTGGAATAGTTCAGAAGTATTTAAAAATTACTTCATTAAGACTGTGTGATAGGGCTGGAGAGATGGCTCAGCGGTTAAGAGCACTGACTGCTCTTCCAGAGGTCCTGAGTTCAAATCCCAGCAACCACATGGTGGCTCACAACCATCTGTAATGAGATCTGATGCCCTCTTCTGGTGTGTCTGAAGACAGCTACAGTGTAGTTACATACATATAATAAATATATAAATCTTAAAAAAAAAAAAAAAAAAAAGACTGTGTGATAAGGAAAGCACTAGATGGGGTGATCAGAAGTCCTGTCTGAAGAAGTTGGAAAAGAAGTGTCTAGAACGGTCTAGGACAGTGGCTCTCAACCTTCCTAATGCGACTCCTTAACAGATATTAAAGGCACTCTGAGGTTGTCTGCTTGGAAGGTGATCCCCAACCATGAAATTATCTTTGCTGCTGCTTCATAACTGTAATCTTGCTACTGTTATAAATCGTAATGTAAATATCCGATGAGAGAGTATATGTAACCCCCATGATAGGGTCACTCACCCTCCTCTAACCACCCAAGGGGCTGCGACCCACAGGTTGAGAACCACTGGTCTAGGATGAGGCCTGAGGATGGAGATCGACAACCAGGAGTTCTTCTGAGCTGTTCTGATAAAATTCCAGACCATTCAGACCTGAGGCTGAGGCCACAGACTGGACCCCGGCTGCTGTGGTTTCAAATGAACTTGCTGAGTCAGCATCTACTGTAGCCCAGAGCTTCAGGGGGACTCTAAGCAAGGACCTTCTTCTTCACAGACAGTGCCTCAAACATGGGGCCTCTGTGCTGTATGATGCTGAAGCACTCTGAGGTTGTCATCTTGGAAGACAAGAAAGCCCTATCTGCTTCTGCCCTGACTTCTTCACCTCCCCTGCTGTGAGGCCCTCTGGGAGCACAGGGCGATGCTATTCCACTTCCACCGGCATGTGGTGTCCCTCAGCCAGCGCCTACCTGGGCTCGGTGCAGCCGCTTCAGTTCCTCCTGCTTAGCCTGCCTCCGAGCTGCCTTCTGCACACGCCGCGTCAGCTTGGCGCTCAGTTCCTCCTCAGTGTAGGTTCTGGGCTAGAGAGGGTGAGAGAGAGAGCTCCTAAGCCAGCTGCACACAGGCGGAGGCTGGTTTAGGTGGTGAGCTGGCATGGGTCTGAGGACTTTCCTCTACGTGGGAGTCACTGGCTGGTAGCCAGCTGGGCATGGCAGGTGAGGCTGGGCCACAGACTTCACTGTAATTGTCCCTGCCGAGGTCTTAAATACCACAGGGCATGGCCGTGTCACACAGACCCCAGTGAGGCACTTCACCTCTGTGGCAGCAACAAGAAGCTTAATGGGGGTGAGTGTTGGGAGATTAAACCACAGACAGGGACCCCTTTGGCATTGCAATCATCGTGGTCATATAAGCATGCCCTAGAATTTCTTAAGGTATTGTGGTGATTTAAAAAAAAACAAACCAATGTAGTAAAAGATTTCTCTAGGCCTCTTATTTCTGAGATACGGGGAGAAAAAGGTTTGGAAAGTGAGGGTTTTCTTCCCTCCCTTGTTTGGGGTTACTTTCTTCCATGATGGGGTTCATAAGGACTTTACTAGCTACCAACAAAGGAGAAAAGACACGGGTGCCTCCATTTTATATCTCAGTGAATCCAGTCTAACACAGGCTGAGGAATGGACAGTGGTGGTGGCTGCCAGGGTTAGCAGTGGCAATGGTTGCCATGGAGATGGGTAGAAGTGACCTGGCAGGGTAGTTGAGGCGGTGCCTGTGAGCTTGCAAGAGGCACCGATGGATGTCCCAGCCACGTGGGCCACCGACACACTCCCAAGTGTTCAGTGACTGGACAGACTGGGCAGCCACTGAGAAGCATGAGTGGGAGACTGTCTTCCTTTGTGAGACCCTCTTTATTCCCCCTAAGAAAAGGAAGCATCCAACATTCAACGTGGGTCCAGACTTATCTCCCCTCAAGGAGCTCAAGGTCAGGTGAATGGGCAGAAGGTGGTCTCTAGGACTGTCCCGGTGCCCTAGTGGTCCTGAGTGGAGGCTGATGACCATGTCTTGCTGGGCTACCCAGACCCACAGGGGCAGTTCTGCCCTCACCCGTGATGACATGCACTCCAGCCAACGGGAGAGTGACTGTCTCCTCCTCTTTCTGTGACACAACTAAAGAAGGTGCTACTGTGACAGCTGCATGCACGTATGACAGTTAGTGAGGACGTGGCTGCAGGCCCAGCAGGGCTGTCCAAGTGGTTAATCACAGACAGGCATGCAACGAGGACCAGCCGGCGGGAACGAGACACTACCTTTGATGAATAGGCTCTCCTGAATGCCAAGCCGTGTGGTACATAAATCGACTTTTAAGGGGATGGCGACGGAAAACAAAACAGAACAGCAATGATAATGGTGATTAAAAAAATGAAAACAGAATACAGAAATGGAACAAAATCAGTTAGAGGTTTAAAACAAACACAAGACAATCACATGGCCGCTTCCCACGATGCCACACAAGACTACACGAGAAGGAACCCTGGCTGAAGACTCGCAGTGAACTCCACTCTCGGAGTTGGGGTTCGCTGTTCTACTCACAGAACGGCATACCCTGAACCCCTTTGTGTCAGTTCCTTGTTGTAACCCGGTTTGTTGATGGTGGTGACTCGACCCCCCTCAGCCACAGTGGGCCCTTCCTTCCTTTCTGTCTCCACCACTGCACGCTTAGCACGGATTGGAAGCCGGAAGCGGGGAATGGCCACTGACCCTCACTCTCTTGTCAGGTTCTCAAACCTGGCGGTGTTCATGAACAAGGCCACATGGCTGCAGAGTGAGGCCCAGCTGTCCTGAGACTAGGCAAACCTGCTTTTTCAGAACTAGACCCGGTGAAGGGAACCAAGACAGCACAAACCATGATTCAGAGGAAGTACCAGTGCTCAGGCAACCATGGAAACCTCTTCACTTCATACAATGAACAGAACTGCTCAAAGCCTTGGCCAGTTTCCTTTGCTCTTGTGGTCTTCTCATGGGTCCTATAAAGTGCCCAAAGGTCCCTCTGGACGCTGGGAGAGAGGCAATTGGAATCTGGTGGTATCCAGGACAGGGGCACGCTAAGCTAAGGGCGCCATACTGGGGGACCACACAGGATGCTACATGCATGTTAACTGGGTTCAAACGTGTTGCTTTCAGCTCTGAGCACGGCTCAGTTCACAAGGAGTGACCCTCAAGGTTTTTCTCTTAGCTTCTCACACGCATGTTACATACATGTGCTTTTGCACATATGAATAGAAACATATAACCCCTGCCCTGAATATTTTTTTTTTTTTGTAGAATAAACAGTTGGAGTAAAATCAAGGTTTGGGTTTTGAGTGTGCCCGTGTCGCCATGGAAACCAACCCCAGGCATTTGTTTTTTAAGTGCTGATTCAGGCCATGAGTCTATGAAACAGGAAGAGGCCTGGCTTCTTCCTACACCACACTGCGGCCAGAGGCGTCCTTCTCCAGGCCAGCCAAAGCCCAGATTCCTAAAACAGCAGGCCATGGAGACCTAGGAGGTAGCAGGTGACTCCGCGGGGACAAGACTACTCCTTGTGGTCACAGGGAACGCTGAGGACAAGCAGCCTGGGCAGTGGCAGACATGGTCCTCCTGCTCCTGATACTTCTAATTCTGAAAGGTTTCAAACCCAGCCACACTGACGGAGGAAGCTGGCGGTGTCAGAACGCCCTTTACTTCGATTCCCAGATGGTACGGCACCATGGCAAGCTGAAGGGTGTAGTCTACACAGTGCCTTCTTCCACACCGAGTTGTTTAGACATTAGAGACCCAGTCTCTAGAAGCTTCAGCATGCATTTTCTCCTCTACAGAAGAGACACATCTTCCCTATAACTGTCATCTGCTAGGAACTTGTCATCGACTTGACGGTGGCATTTAAAAAAAATACATCCTATGCTTGCTATTCACAATTAAAGGTCACCAGAGGTTGCAAAACCGTCCTTTACAGTTTTGTGGTTGTTTTGCCCTGTGTTTGTCTCCCTCTCCCACCTTTTGTTTTTGAGACAGAATCTTGTTATGTATCTCTGGGTGGCCCAGAACTCACTAGGTAGCCCAGGCTAGCCTTACATTGGTGCGATCCTGCCTCGGCCTCCTGAGTGAGTGTTATGGTTACATGGAGTCATTGCACCCAGTAGGTTCCATATTTTAATACCATGCCCTGCCCTCGTTCAGTGAGATACAAAACCATCGTAAGGGGCATGTTTGCCACTGCCCAGGCCCTGCTTGTCCTCACATCACATGTGACCACCAAGGAATGATCCTGTCCCTGTGGAATATACCCAGTACATACGGTGTCCAACGTCTTGCTCTTCTAGGGACCTGTGAACGGCTTGTTCACACCGCTAGGAAATGAGTTCCTCTGCTCCTCATACCCATGGTCATTGGGTGGTTATTTCAAGATGATGGATGCGGCAAAACCACCGGAGGCATTCGGCACTCCCCACTGTGGCAAGATGTTTCACTACCTCATGGAGTAGGTACCTCACATGGAGTAGGTTCACAACCTCATGTGCCTTGACCACAGTGGCAAACAGAGAGAGAGGATTTGGCCTCTGTGACACAAACTGTCTCAGCATGAGCACACTCACCATGGAGGCAAAGGGGACTTTGGGCCGCATTCTCTTTTGCTCAGGCTCCTTTAGGCCTCCTAAGACAGTACCTGAGCCTGGCACTGGGATGAGTTTTGAAACTTAGGTGTATCTCCACACATCACCTTTGTGCTAATGTCACTGGTTGGAAACCTCTGTAGGCATACCAGTAGTGACACGATGGACTGAGTCCCCCTGGAGAGCACACGGTCCCCAGTCTTACAATCAGACTCCTGGTGCAACAGTGGAGGCCTGGATGCAGGCGATAGAGGAGGAGAGGTCTGTGGGGCCTGGTGACCAGGACAGTAGAGAAAGAGCTACCATTCAGAGGGACTACACAGATGACTGGAGATGAGAGAAGAATGAGCTGACTTTTTCTACTCTGTCGAGTTATTAAAAGAGGCACTGGGTCAGGCTGGAGGATGGGCGGGGTAAGAGGAAGACCCCACCTCAGTGAACAGACACATAGGAGACACAGAGCTACCACAGGCTGCCCTGGTTGGTTTACAGTTCAAGGCTGTTGACGGAAGGGATGACTTAAGTCCAAGCTTTGAGAAACCATGCCTAAAAGGTACGTGAGGGGGGTGTGGTCACTGGTAATTGCCCAGGCCCCAGAGGATAACCCTTACCAATGCCTCTGATGAATGCTGCTTCAGGGTCGGCTTTTAAACAGACACAGTTCTCTCTACTTAACAAACCACCAGAGAGTGAGCGTGACCAGCCTACCCCTGAGGGAGCCACCTGACCTGCCTCCCCTCCATGCCTGGTGCCTGGACCATACTTGCATGACTCTAAGCGGTACCTCGGCTCTTCTCCCGTTGGCCCTCACAGAGTCCGCTCATGGTATTGCCTACCAACCTGGCTTCCTCAGTCTGAGGCAATACCTCCAGCTGCTTATTTCAAAGGCCAGAGAGACCTCTTTGAGGATTTGTGCTGTTGGCTGTGGGCTGGCAGAGCACCCCAGTGTCTGCCTGCTACGAGACCGGAGTAGGCACTGGCTTTCCTCCGTGGCTTCAGACTGCCTTTCGTGGCCTGCTATCCTATCAGAGAATGAATGAGGCATTGCCACCAACTCTCTGAAGCCCTTCAGGGACTGGGCCTACCCACCTCTCGCTTGGACTTCTGGGAAGACCTCTCAAGGATGTCATCACTGGACAGGTCTGAGTCCTCTGAGAAACTCAGCTGGCGTCGGAGATGCAGCTCTGTTGGGTGAAAGAAGTCCAAGTAAAGACAGCAGCCTGTGCCCCATGAGCCCATGCTGCAGGAAGTCTGCCACAGGTGGATCTCTAGAAGATCCTCTTCCTGCACAAGGAAATGGGAGCTTGTCCCCAAAGGTGATGGGCCCAACGCCAAGTAAATGACACCTTAGAGACACCTGCTCAAGACCCCTCGACTCAAAACCAGGCCCCTATATGGGGACATGGGACTCCGGGAAGGTTACCAACAGGAATCTACCCTACTGAGTTTCAGGGTGGCGTTCTCCTTGCTTCATACAGAGGGTCAGGCTGAGGTGCATGTGGCCCGTTCCCTCTCCTAAGAACCCTTGTGGGAGGGGCTGGGGATTTAGCTCAGTGGTAGAGCGCTTACCTAGGAAGCGCAAGGCCCTGGGTTCGGTCCCCAGCTCCGAAAAAAAGAACCAAAAAAAAAAAAACAAAAACAAAACAAAACAAAACAAAACAAAACAAAAAAACCCTTGTGGGAGCGGCCCAGGAGAGTGATCTTTGTGAGGTGAATGTCTAGGGAGGCACTCCTCATACCGGCCCTGTGAGCATCCCTTGGTCACGCTTACCTGCTCTCACAATCGGAGATGCCCTGCGCTGGCCGGAGTCCACTGTGGCGCCACTGGACGGTGTGCTAGAGCACGACTTCTCATCACTCTTCTTCTTCTTGTCCTTCTTGTACCCAGAGAAGACTGATTTCCACAGGGACTTGGGCTTAGCTGCCACATCTTCTGGGAGACTTAGGCTGGGTTTCTCTGGGGGCCGGCCTCCTTCGCCTTTGGATTTCTTCTCTTTCTTGTTCCTGCGTGGGGAGAAGAGGGACGACCTCTTTTTGCTCTTTCCACTGGAGCCCTCAGATGAGGTGACAGAGCCATCGGGGCCTCCTGAGTCTGATGGAGGGGAGAGGATCTCTTCGCTGGTAGCTTCATGCTTCAGGGTGGGCTCCTGGGAGCCTCGGAGGCTTGGGTGTTTGGTGGCCTCCAACCCTGGTTCCTTGCCCTGAGATGGTGCCGGTCGGGACCTGGAGGACACCATCTCCATGGCCTGCATCCTGCTCAGCTGTTTGGCCATGGCGTCTCGCAGTGCCTGGCTCTTGACAGACTTCTCCCGGGCTCGCATGCGCTCCTCGGCCAGCTCCTTGGCCTCTGCGGAGACCAGAGGCAGTGCCCTTTTCTGTGGCTGCACCTCATGCTCCAGCGGAGGGAGCCGCCCGTTCTCCTTGGCCGGGAGCTTCTCTGAACGGGACCAGCAGGAGGGGGGCGTGAAGAACTTCTCCTGCAGACTGGAGTCCTCAGTCTTCTCATCGTAAGTGTCCTCCACATCATCAGCAAAGGGGATCTCATCCACGCTCTCCACAAAGGACTTCCGAACCTCCTCCCTGGGGGGCTGGGCTGCCTCCCGTGGGGGCCGCATGAATGAGGCAGGAGTGGGAGGGGGGATAACCGAGGCCTCCCTGCGCTCAAAAGTCTGATGGGGTTTCCTTCGAAGGGTTGCAGGTTCCTCATTGGGGGGTGGGGGTGGGGGCGGGCTGGAAGGTGGTGTGAGCATGGTGGAGTCTGAGGTGTTGAAGCTCTGGCTGCCCAAGGTCTTCATGTTGGAGGAGCTGCCGTGGAGGCCCAGACCGGAGCTGCTGGATAGGTCCCTTCGCTCCTCCTGGTTGCTCCTCAGCTCCTTGTCAGAGGGCGACTTTGGGGTCAGCAGTGGGGGCTGGTCACCGGCTGACTTTGGCAGGCCCAACCTCTTGGGAACAGATGGAGGTTTCAGAAGGCAGAGACCCTCGTCCTGAGGTGACTTGTCAACTGAGTAGGACTTTAGGGATATTGGCTTCAAGGCAGGGGAGGGGAGGCTGGGCTCTGGCCCCTTGTTCCGGTCCACAGGAGTAAGGCCCAGGCTGCGGCGGATCTCAGCACTCTTCATCCAGAATTCCTCCACCAGATCGCTCCGCTTCAAGGCCTCCTCCACAGCCAGAGGGCCACTCAGTCTGTCTTTGGGGTCTCCTTGGCTCTTCACGGGGAGTGGGGTGAGGGGTGTGGATGTTTTGGCTGGAACTGGCTGGAAGCGTATGGGGGACTTGGTGGGCGATGGGATGGAAGCGTCCGAGGAAGGCTGGGGCTGGGAACAGATGGGGAGTTGGGTGGAGGGAGGTGTGGGAGGAGTGGGAGGGGCCAGCAGGGACTCCGGCTGCAGGCTGCTGGTGGGTGAGGTAGGCGACCTGGCTTCGGGCAGGGCCACGGGCTGGGATCGGATGGGGGAGCGCACAGTTTTCTGTTCCTCCGGGCCTTCAGCTTTGGGCTTTTCTCTGAGGAGCAGAGGTGCAGGGAAAAGTGGCTCCTCAGCGGGGGACTTCACCTTGGTGGTAATGGAGGCAGGTGGGGGCTTGGTCTCCTACACAGAAAAGACAACAGAGGTTCAGAGAGGAGGGTTTCGGTAAGGCTGCACTTTCCCTGGGAGAGGGGGTTTCTCATTTACTGAAACACAATCCTCTCCATACTTTGGCTGTTATTCACTGAGCTGCAGGAGAAGCTCCCTCATTTTCTGCTTTACTTGTTAATGTTTTAAAACCTCTCCACTTAGCTTAGACAGCCCGAGCTTTCGGGGTCCGTTTACCTCACACATACCCTTGCTTCCTGGTCCACTCACACAAACACTGGCCAAGGGCACTGACGGATTTGGCGTTCATCCCAACCCACAATACCTAGAGCTCTGGGGTTCCGTGGGGCACTGACATGGGGCTAACATGATGAGATGACATTGCTTGGCAGTCTCTTCTTGTCACACTGTCCCTCTGAGCAACCATGGGGATGCACACGGACAATTACTGGACTATGCCATGTTTCCTGGAACCTCAGAGACCAAGGCCTGGGTTTGGATTCCTTCCTGATCTGCCCTGCACACGGTACTTCCCAGACCATGCCTGACATGGGTCATTCTCTAAAGTGTCACACTGCTGGTGATCTAGAGGCATGCTTCTCATTTAAGCAGTTATGTATTTATCTTACTGAAGAAAAAATATGCCTGATGCAAGCCTACCGATGCATAAATACCATTGCATCGACTTAGAAATAAACTCGCCCATCCACGAGGACTGAGGCAGCGGCTGAAGCCTGTGCCTCCTCGGTGGCCTTACCTAGCACAAAATAGGACGCTTTCAGAATTTCACAAAGTGAGGTGGCTATAGGGCTGTACCCCCTTTTTGTGGAGTTTACATCGTGGGTTCTAAGATGGGAGTTTCCCCAAGGTTCTAAGGTGCCATTGACACCCCCGCCTCACCCCCAAGTTCTCCTTACCTCTGCCCCCGGGCTGTGGGCTGGGGAGAACAGAACAGCTTGTTTCTGAGGTGGCTGGCTAGGGCTGGAGACTTGGGAAGGACCTGGAAAAGAGGGACACAGGGGTTTATAAGGGAGTTAAGTCCCTTCCATGCTACATATACTAGGAGTAGGGTGCAGCCAGCTCCAGGGAGGGTCTCATGCTATAGCCAGGCCCTTGCCCAGGCAGGAGAGCAGGGACACAGATGGGCTAGCCTGCATTGTTTCTGGGTCTGCCCTCAGGCTGTTCCAGAAAAAAAGTCGAGTTGAGGGAACTCAGGATGGCACTGCCCACGCCCCGGGTGCTCCTGCAGCCGACGCCCTGGTCTTTTGTGTGGCGGCTATGATCTGGGTCTCAAGCTTTGTGAAGTGTCTGTGTCTTCTCAGGCCCCTCAGCAGCCCAGGGAGAGGTACTACTGTCTGAGGCTGTCTGTAGAGATGTGTGGCCCCAGACAGGCAAGGAAGGGCAAGGACAGGGACGGGTGTGGCTACTGCTGGGCACCAGAGGCTCCATCCTGAAGGCCGCACCTGGTGTTATGAGCATGCCCCTGGGGGCTCTGGCAGTCATTCCTCCTGCCCCTACCTCTCTCCTCTTGTTCTGGTGTATCAGATGGCTTCTCTTCCTCGTTTTCTGACACTCGGAGCTCCAGGTCTGCTTTCACCTTGGCCTGGCTCTGTAAGCGATGTTCCGTTTCCGCATCAGAAGGGATGTCATCAGACCAGTGCTGATCTGGAGGATGTAGGCAAGATACAGACTTTTACACACGTTGAGCCCTGGATGTGTTCCTTTTCTGGGTCTTGCTTCCTTAGAGGGTTGCTTGATGGGGTGATCCACTGTGGCATGAGGTCTAAGCTAGGCGCGGCAGACCCTGCAAACCAAGTCTTTTACACAAAGCATCCTGTCTTCTCGGTGTGAGGTTTGCAGAAAACTGTGGTGCTTTTCCTTTAGTTGTGTGCGTGGAATGTGTGTGTGTTGTGTGTGTGTGTGTGTGTGTGTGTGTGTGTGTGTGTGTACAGTATGCGTGTGTATATGTAGAGTGTATGCGTGTGTATGTGTAGTGTATGTGTGTGGTATATGTGTGCGTATGTGTAGTATATGTGTGTGTATAGTGTATATGTGTGTGTGTGTATCTGTGTGTCCTCATCTTTTTTTGTGTGTTTGGGGTGTGTATGATGTATGTATATGGATGGTGGATATGTGTATAGTATGTGTGTGTCCTCATCTGTTTGTTGTATACATGGTGTGTGCATGTGAGTGTGTGTTCTTATCTGTTTGTTGTGTGTTTGGGGTATGTATGATGTATGTGTATACATGATGTGTGTGTATGGTGTGTATGTATCTCATCTGTTGTATAATATGGGGTGTGTGCATGTGTGTGTGTGTGTGTGTGTGTGTGTATGTGTGTGTCCTCATGTTTGCTGTGTTTGGGGTGTGTATATGTGTGTGTTTGGTGTGTATGTGTGTCCTCATCTGTACGACAGTCAAAGGCTGACACTAGGTGTTTTGCACTGCTCCTCACTTTCTCTTTTTGAGACAAAGTTGCACTGAACCTGGAGCCTGCCTGTTGGCTTAACTGTTTGGCCTGCGAGCCCTGAGATCACACTGTCTCCACCCTCCTCCATGCCTGGCTGTTACAAGGGTGTTAGGCAGCTGAGCTCTGGCAGCAGACACTACACTGAACAGTCCCCCCACCCCATCCATCTGCTTTTTAAACGCAGTGACCATGACATAACAGGCTGTGACAGAAAAGCAAGACAAAAAACCTTTTGGGGTACCTGCAGACTTATCTTCCCTTTTCTTTTGCTCGTCTCAGAATCTGACCCCGCCCCCCCCCAATGTGTGCGTGCACATACACGCATGGCCTCCTCCCTAAACTTGCTCTGTAAAGTACCTTTTGTGAGTCCCACCTGCTCTGGTCCTGTCCCCCAGATGTAACAGGTCACGAGGTGGAGAAGGGAGGCTGGGACCCATACCGTCCAGTTCAGCGCCGGTGTCTCCAGGGTCTCCATCCTCTGCTGCTTCCCCTTCGGTCTCCGCTGGCTCTGAGTCCACGTCCTCTTCTAGGTCGTCCTCATCCAGAGGAGCTGAAAAGCAGACACATTCAAGGACAGAGGAAAAGGACAGACAGACAAATGCCCATGCAGGGCACAAGAAGATAGGAATACACAGGCTACGGGGAGGAAGGAGGCCCCGGATAATATGGGGAGTGCTCTATAAGCAATGTGGGTACCACGGCCGGCCGTGTGTCCACTCTAGGAGGGTCAAGTAGAAGCAGGAGAGAAGTCTCTGGCCTGGAGGCTTCACCTTCTCCCCAGAGGCTGCTGCTGTGCGATCCTCAAGTCAGTCATAATCAAGGGATGCTGTCCGTGACCACAGCTTCTAACAGTGTCTACACAGCAGGCCCAGTGCTAGCCCCTAATGTGCCATGAGGTAGTCACTCATTTTGAGGCAGCCAGAGGGCCCAGTTCCTCTTGTCCACCCTTGAGTGACAAAGCTTAGGCCTGAGGGTCAAGTGACTCACACTGGGCTCTGCTGTTGACCTGCATCGGCACAAATGGAGGCCAATGCCTTTCTTGAGACAACTTGGAGGAGTCTATTAAAGCAGGAGGGTGGACCTGAGGGGATATGTAAAGTTCCCTTTCTGCCAGGTGTGGTGGTGCATGTCTTTAATTCCAGTACCCAGGAGGGAGAGGAAGGTGGGTCTCTGAGTTTGAGGCCAGCCTGGTCTACAAAAGCAAGTTCCAGGACAGCCAGGGGTCTTCAAGACAACCATGTCTTGAAAAAGCCAAAAAAAAAAAAAAAAAAAAAAAAAGTTCCTTTCTGGACTCAAGAATTGCTCTTTGGGGCTGCAAAACAAAGCAAGACACTCATCCCTTTTCATTTACCTGGAGGTTGAGAGCCCCTGTGCACCACCCACCCTAGCCTGTGTTAGCAAAGGATTTATGGATGGTAAAGAGGCAGACCCGGAGGACAGAGGCTGTGCCCAGGATGCTGGCACCTGAGGGTCAGAGGTTTGAGTTTCATGGAATCAGGGCATCAAAGCACATTTGGTTTTTCTCAAAGCTGGGCTAAGAGTGGGAGGGGCCGGGCCACTGAGCTCAGGTGGTAACAAAACTTGAGAAAGAGGCTCCCTTAGGGGGTTTGATGCTGTGGGTGGTAGGGAAAGGGAGGGGGAGACTACGAGAAGGAAGCAAGTCCCTTGAAGATTATGGGAATGCTGTATTCCTTGACGTGGGAGGAGGCAGTTCTGTGAGTTTTAATTCCCTACATTGTACACTTTTTTACTTTTAACACGATTCACAAGACGATGACAGTTCAAACCTATGAAGGGCTTTTTTTTTTTTTGTTTTTTGTTTTGGCTTTTAAAGACAGGGTCTCACTATGTAGCTCTGGCTGTCTGGGAACTTGCTGTGTGTAGACCAGGCTGGTCTTGAACTCAGAGATCCCACTGCCTCTGCCTCCTGATTAATGGGGTGTACCACCGTTCCCAGATGAACTTCTTCAAAGCTGAAACTGGAGAACTATGGCAAACAAGACTGGAAAACTACCGACAGCCCAGGGTTTAGGACGAAGCGGCTGTACTCCAGGTAAAGTTCCAGGCCCCTGAACCTCACCACCTGCTCTTTCTGAGGCACCAGAGCCATCCAGGGAGCGGCAGTGCCAAGGCGCTCTTCTATGCTGATGGCATTTGCTAGGACAGATGAGGGAGAGAAACTCAATTATCCCCACGGGTCTAAAACCTCCCAGTGCTCTTCCTGTTTTGGGACACTCATGGGAGACATTCACCAGAGAATGTGTGACTGTGACTCTGGAGATACCCACACACACCACTGAACAGTTCCCCTGGGTCCAGCTTCAAAACTAAGTGTTGTATTTTGATGACGGGTTCGTCCTTGGATACTCTGCCATGTAGGAGAATAAGAGGGTGCTGGAAACAGATTCTGGGGCCATTCTGGAGGGCCCCTGTGCCATCGGGGTGATAAACGCATTCTCTGGCAAGAAAGCTGGAAATGGTATAAAGGAGTAACTCCTCAGCTCCCCAGCCTGCCACCAGCCCAGGCTGGCCCTAGTCTCTTGTTCCTTCCCACAGTTTTCCTACTAAGAAACATCCGGTGTGGAGTGGGGAGGGTGGGGGGGAGTGTGGTCCTACGCTCCTGGGGGTACCTGGAAAGAAACGATGGTCACAGATATCAAGGAGCAAACACTGGCGAGCTACTGTGCAGCGGTAGCGGACGTGTGCAGAGACACAGCTAGAGCAATGGAACCGGGGGATGGAATTCTTGTTAAGATGGAGCACTGTGCTTGCTGGAAGCGGCCACACGAGTGAGGAGGAGCAGCCACACGCTACGGAAGCTGGGAGTCACTGTCTCTTGGAGCTGCCTGCTAAGACATCCTTCCTCCTCAGCCTCGTTCCTCCTTCCTCTAGCTCAAAGGGTGAGGATAAGTCAGCGTTAGCTGGACTAGATGGAGTCCTCTCCCACTGGTGGGCTCTCCCACCACACGTCTGCTTTCAACTGCTGGCAAGGACAATGGGGGGTAGAGGAGGTAAAGACCCACAAGTGCCACCCCAACTGGTCCCAGAAGTCACTGTCAGGACACCAGTTCCCAACCAGGGTGGACGCTGTCTCCTTTGTAGGGGACCCTGGGGTTGGATGGAGACAGTTCAGCACTGAGAACAGAAGCTAAGGACTGGACATCCTGTAGTGGGAAGAACTGTTCTTTCCCAGAGGCCAAGCATTCCCTCCTTGAGAAAAAGGTTTCTAGTAAAACAAGGAAGGACAACTAAGACTTTTCAGGCCGCTCTTGGCTTGCGTAGCTTAGTCTGCAGACGTGGCTCTGCTGGCCTTCCGTGTAAAGCCCACCACTCCTCACCACTTCTCTGAGGCAAAAATCCTGTTTTGACTGGCTCCTCTGGTTTGTAGAACGGTATCTGATTTCACTCCACATCTACCGCTACCCAGCTTTACTTCTATAGGTTTAAAACTTCAGCATAAAAAGCTTCCTTTCACCTTGGGTTTCACAACCAACTGCTAATGGTAATTCTTTAAGAGGCGTGATTCCGTCCTATCTCCACTGTTGGTCTCCAGTCTGTCTGAGGCTGGAGGATGCGCAGAGGGGCCGTCTGACACAGCATGCACGAACCCCACCCACTGCCTTTGCCCTCGCATGCACCAGCGACAGGAGCTGAGTCCTAGAGTTAAGGCACCAGCAGAGCTGCCTAGAGAAAGAGGTTAAAATGAACGGGGTTGGGGAGTGGGGTGTCAGATATCACCAGTCTACCTCCGGAGACAGTCTCCAGCCAGGCCTGTACTGCTGCGCACCGTACGGAGGGGAGGCCGGTCACTGAATTTAAAACACATGATAAATGCAAAATTAAACAATGACAAGTCCTCAGCAGGGAGAGCTGCATGAAGTCTGTCCTAAAATTCAAAACAGAGGAAGAGAACCAGAGACATTGTAAGACAGACAGCCATGTGGTACTAACACAAGGTGTGTGTGTGTGTGTGCATGCGTGCGTGTGTGCGCACGATCCTATGTTGGCCTTTGGGACAGGTATTTGGGACAAGGAGAAAAGACAGAACTTGAGAGAGGGCAGCTTTGGCTAGGGCCGCTGGGTTGTCCTTGTCCCCATCTTGCGGGTCATCTTGATGTCCTAGAGGATTAAAACATCGTACAAAATCCCAAGTTTTCCCATGGACTGGAAGCGAGCTTCTATAGAAACCGAACCTGGGAGGCATCACCCCAGCCAGAGAAGGTGATGCCACCAAGGGTCCCTACACGGAAGACAGGGGGGTCAAAGAGAATGACATGACCACCACACCTCTAAATGGGCTTTGCTCTCTTTTTATTGTTACTCCTTAGAAGAAACAGGAGGCAGGGTATCTAGGGCGGGAGGCAGATCTGTAAGGTCAGCTGCTCCGGAGGCTGAGGCAGGAGGATCTTGAGTTCAAGGTCAGCCTGGCTAGCTTAGTGAGTTTGTCTAAAGACACACGGAAGGAAGAAAGAGGGAAAGACCAAAAGAAAGAAAATCAAAACAGAAAATTACAAAAAAAAAAAAAAAAAAAAAAAAGCCCGGCATGTCGGTGCACACCTTTAATCCCAGCACTCAGGAGGCAGAAAAGGGCAGGTCTTTGTGAATCTGAGGCCAGCCTGGTCTACACAGCAAGTTCTGGACCAGCCAGGGCTACATAGTGAGACCCTGTTTTAAATAAACAAACAAAGGAGCCAGAAAAAAGTCCACGTGCACCTTAGTGGGAAACACAGGCCACAGTGCCCAGGACTTATGTAGATCATGAGATCCGCCCTGTGTGCTCCTCCTTACTTTGACTCCTACATATGCTCCCCTCTCTCGCCCTGACATGCACTCATGCAACACCCACTCTACCCACACACTGTGCAGAGGGGTAAAGAGTCCCCAGCTGAGAGATGCAGGAGACAGCAAGTTCCAGGGTCTTCTAAGTCGGGTTCACCCTCCTGTTTTGTGTTAGTAGACAGAGCCTCAGAACTCAGGGAACTTTACATATCCTTGAATGACAGGCATGGACAGTGGTCCCCCTGCGGACAGGGCCTCTTCAGCCTTGGGAACGGCTGGTATTTAGGGCGCTCAGGACACACACCCGACTCTGGGGCTGGATGCAGTTACCTCTAGAAGCGGAGGACTCAGAGGGTGGGAGCATCCTCTCCTCCTCCTCTCTCTCACGGATGTGTGTCCAGTGCACATCAGCCTGGATCGCCAAGGGATCCGCTGCGGTTATGATCTGCGGCAGCCTCTTGTTCCCGGCTAAGGAGCCAGGTCCCCAAGAAGGAGGGTAGAGGGAGGACGGAAGGGAACAGCAAACAGCAAAGGGAAGGAGGGAGGCGACAGCACAGGAAACGAAACAGAGTTATAGTGTTTGCCAAGACCAGTGTGAATAAGAAAGAGGTAAAAATTGAGACCGTGCATGTTTGTTGCATACACATGCTCCCACACACATGTACATGTGCGCACACACACACACACACACACACACACACACACACACACACACACACACACACACACCTCTTCTGCTCATTAGGTTTGATTAGTCATTTTGAGCTTCACATAAGCTTCTTAGTACAGTGAAATCCACACCCCGCCTTCAAATACAGAAGGAACTTTTCCTTTCCATCATGAAATGGATCCGAGGCCCACACTGCCCAGGGTGGAACAGGGCAATGACCCTCACCTTATAGGACCATCACTCCAGGGGCCCCAGGATGTGACTGTTACCCAGCACAGCACGAGCTCCTGAGGACACCCTTCCTGTCAGCCACAGGTGGGCTAGGATGGTGCCCCACTCTGCCAGGAGCCAGCCTGCTACCCAGGACAGACATGTGCTTTGCTGGAATTTCATTTTTACCCTCTGCGGTAAAGCTGCTGCTGGGGGCTGGGGTTGGGGGGAAGCCCTTGGGCCAAAGAGAACATGCTGCATGCTGACACAGGGCACGGGGTCAGCAGGGAGGGCAGGACAGCAGCTGGAGGATGAAGCAGAGATCTGTCCTGTGCAGTCTGGAACTCCAGCATTCAGGCAGGAGTGAGACCAAAGCCTCTTCCCTTCTGTGGGTGAGGCCCCTCCTTCCTTCCTTACAAACTGCATCAGAAGCCCTTCCGACCCCTCTAGGCATGAGGTCTGCCCCTCAGCTATATAAAAACCCAGCAGCGCCCCCTGCATTCACGCTTGCTGTCAGAGCCGGTGGAATTCACATGCAGCCCCTTGCCCCGAAGGAGCCTCTCATTAGTGCTTGGGTCATGCCACATAGTAGGGTTAAGATAACGGGACAGCCAGTAACTAAGGAGCTTGGGGTGAGCACCGAGGAAGGGAGGGCAGCTACTGAGGCAGTAAGAGCAGGTGCCACCGATCTGAAGGACCCTCAGCTTCAGCCTGAAGCCAGCTTCCATCTGGGCCTGTATGTTTGTCACCTCCTCGACACCCTTAGCTAGACACCTGTCACTACCAGGGCAGCTCTGTAACTTAACGTAATGAAGATGTAGCCTGGCGTGGCCTGGCCCAAAAGCGGAGCGAGTTCTCGGATGTGGAGAGACGGCCCCACAGACTCTCTTACTGATCTATATGGATTCAGAGTCCATCCCCAAAGACAGTCTGCCCAGATGGCACTGGCGAGGGCTGAATCATGGCAAACGCACTGACAGCTTAGATGTGTCAGGGTGAGGCACAGAGAGAAAGGCTGCCCCTTTCTTTGCCTTCTAAGCCACCGAGGGAAGAGTTGAGCCTTTGCTCTGAGCACAGCTCTGCCTTCTGCCAACACCTGCAGACTTGTATGTGTGGTGTGTGTATGGTATGTGTGTGTGTGTGTGTGTGTGTGTGTGTGTGTGGTGGTATATATGTATGTGCTATGTGTGTGTATATATGTGTATGCTGTGTATGTATGCTATGTGTATGTGTTATGAGTATGTGTGGTATGTGTGTATGATGTGTGTTGTATGCGTGCTGTGTGTATGTGTGGTGTAGGTGAGGTGTGTGTATGTGTGGTGTATGCATGGTGTACGTATGGTATATGTGTGGTGTGTGTATGGTGTGTGTGTGGTATATATGTATGTGCTATGTGTGTTGTGTGTATGTGTGGTATGTGTGTATGATGTGTGTTGTATGGGTGCTGTGTGTGTATGTGCTGTGTGTGTGTATGTATGTATGTATGTATGTATGTATGTATGTATGTGTGTGTGGTGTGTGAATGGGGGCCATTAGCAGTGTGGAGACCCTGGGGTGAGACTGAAGAGCTGTGGCTAGGCAGTGAGGTTTAACTGGATAAGGCGACTCAGAGTGGAAGACACGCAGGTGGGTGACATTCCGTAAACCTTGTTCTCTGTCCTCTGGGGATCTGCTAACTCACAGCTAGTCTGTGCTTCGTCTGGGGAGGCCGGGCCTGGGACAGATACCCAGGGATGCCCAGAGCCTTTGAGAACAGCTTTACAAAAAGACCTTCCACGTGGGGCCTGCTCTTGGAGGCATGTTTTAGATGGCTGCTTGGGAGCCGGGGTGGAGGTGGGCAGGAGGCAAAGCGGGTACCTTCACATGTACCCATTTCTTCTTCCTTTGAGAGATGCTGGAGCCACTGGCCTTGCAGGAGTTCTCTGTCCCAGGGGCAATACTCCCCTTCTACAGCAGGGGGAGCCAGACACCCACAGACAGCACCAAGAATCCCACAGGGACACGGAGAGAAGGGAGTGGAGGAGGAAAGAGAACAGAGAGCAAAGTTATCCCGCTGCGTGCAAGTGTGTCTATCCTGCTGCGTGCAAGTGTGTCTATCCCGCTGCGTGCAAGTGTGTCTATCCTGCTGCGTGCAAGTGTGTCTATCCCGCTGCGTGCAAGTGTGTCTCGTCACTCGTCCATACAGGCATCCAGGTCTGCGGCCCCAAGATGCGCTGCAGGATGGGGACAAAGGAATGCCAGGGCTTGGCTGAGTGTGCAGCCAACGTCCCAGCTTGGCAAGTGAAGGCGGGCAAACTCTCCTGGAATTGCGCTGGGGCTAAAAGCTGTATTCATCATCACTGGAGACGGTGGCATCTCAAATGACTCAGACAAGACACGTTTCCCTGTGGGAGCTCTGGAGGGGATGGACTCACCCTGGGGAGTGTGAGCACATGGGAACTCTGGGCCAGCATGGTACTGCAGGGCACACAATAGAGAGATCATGACGGCCAATGCCAGTCTTTCTAGCACAGTCCCTCTTCCTGTCCCGCTTTGGCCTCCAGAGGGGTCAGCACAGGAAGATGAGAGAGGGTGCTCTCTAGGGAAGCTGCTGACACCAGAAAGGGTTCTGACCCTGAGCCTAATGGGACGGTCCACGGCAGCAAGTGCACAGAGCCCACGGACAAGCAATGTCAGCACAGCAGCTAATTCTGTGTCCATGCCCTGTGGATGTGGGGCTGCAAGAACAAGGAAGGAGCTGTCCCCTTGGAAGTGAGCATGGCTCTCCTCGGGGACCCGGATCTCCACTAGCCCTGGCTTCCTCCTTACCACCCATGGGCCCTCTGCAGCCAGGCAAAGAGTGATTTTCTTACACAGCCAAGTTCCTCATGTCTTCCCATCACAGACGGATAGGCACTGGACAGAGAAATCTCAGGCCCAAGGCAAGAGGAGTTTTAGAAGTAGCCAGAGTGTCTGGAAACTCAACATGAGCATTCTTCAGGCCCCAAAGGTCACTACTGTGGCTGGAGCCAGTCTAGTGGGCACTTAAGATCACAGCCATCCTGCAGCAGGGGAGGCTCCTGGAAGGAGCCAACTTCATCTGTCTTACTATAGTAAAGCTCTGTATGAAGCTGAAGGAGGGAAATATAAAATGAAAAAGTAAAAGGAGCTTAACTTGGACACAGACCTCAGACGAGCCCCGCCTTCCACTTCCAGATTAAAAATACCAATGTGTGTGTGTGTGTGTGTATGGGGGGGGTGGTAGAGGCTGTGGAAGGGGTGACCAGGAGGAGGGTAGTGGGTAGGATGTAAAGTGAATACATTTAACAATACTATGAAAATATTTTAAAAACCCCATGTACACAAGGGACGTTTTTTTTCCAGCTTGCCAGGCACTGTATCTCGCCTCTGTTCTACCTAAGGTTGGAGTGAACGAGGGCCGGAGAAACCTCAGGTTCTGAGGGCAGCATGTGGACTCTAATGTCTGTCAAGAGCTGGAGGGGTGGGAGTGGGACGGGCCAGGAATAGAGGAGAGGGTTCTGACCTTCACTGGACTCCTCTTCCTCCTCATCATACTCCTCCTCGTCGTCTTCATATTCCTCCTCTTCCTCCTCCTCCTCAGGCTCGAAGTTCTTGGAGGCTTCCAGCTCCTCTTCACTTCTTCCCTTCAGAAGGGCATGGATCCTGACTGCCTCCTTCCAGGGAACCCCGCCCAGGTCAGAGGTGGGGAGCTGGTCCTCTTCGTCCTCCTCCTCCTCCATCTCTGACTCAGAACTGCTGAGAGAAAGGAAGCACCCAGTTTGAGCGAAGGAACCACAGCAGGTGGAGAGGGACAGTTCAGAGCCACGGTCACAGGTAGTAGTTCCCAACAAGGCAATGGAGAGGAAGCAGTGACCGGGCCGCCCTTCGCCAGTAGGGGAGCAACCTGGCCCGTGGGCCACAGAGGCTACTCGCTGCACATCCAAAAGGGAGAGAAGGTCCTAGCTCGCCACTGTTTGGATGGAGGAACTCAACTGCACTCTATGTGGACTGGCTAGAAGCTTCCAGTGACAACCATGGTGGGTAGAGGTGGGGAGGAAGCCCCAAGAGGCTGAACCAGCAGGCAGAAGAATCTCTCAGGGGAGAAGAGGGGATGGGAGAAGAGGGGATGGGAGAAGAGGGGATGGGAGAGGACAGGGGAGGGGAGGAGAGGAGCGACAGTGAGGGTCTAACTCTCTATGTTTAAGCTGCAACCTCTCTATGGAACATGCCACACAGGTAAAGTGCAGTAAAGGCCCACGCCCAGCACAGGGAGAGCAGAAACCCTGGACCACTTCTGTGGCCTCGTTCATCCTCATTTGTTTCCTGCACAGCACAAGGCCAGCTCGGCTTGGGATGGAGTCAGTGCTACTGCTACAGGCAAGAACCCACCCTCTGTTCTGATTCAGGCCCTGCCAAGGAGGTCCAGCGACATGTGGGATGCAGTCATACATGGCCTTGCTCAAGAGGTTTCCAATTTGTTTCAGAGTTGTGAGTCTGTCCTCTGTCTGGACAGACACTGTCCTGCACTGGACCAGGCTGGACAAAAACCTGCCTTTACGACAGCACAGGACTCGGGGCCTCCCGGCTCCACAGGGATGAGGAGTGGGGTGCCCGGTGAGACTCAGCTTCCCGTGAAGGTGGGCTTAGCTCCTCGTGAGCCCCTTTGTATGTGGGGTGAGTCAAAGCCCGTGCTGGAAGGCGGGCACTGGTGCTCATTTCCGGAGCTCTGTCTGATGGGGTGATCTATGGTGATGTCTGACCACACTAAGTCTGAATGCAGGGACTGGTCACACTAGGAAGACCAAAGACTCCCCGCTTCCCCTAGGAGAAGAAAGGAGACTTTAGGGTGACCTGAAGACTAGACTAACCACACGGACTATCAAAAATGACTGCACATAATGGTGTCCCAATAAAAACCCCAAAGCTGCAGTGAAAGTGACATCACATGTGAAAACCAGGACAGTGGACTCTCTGAATCTTCTAGCTTCCTGGACTTCTCATGAGAAAATCTTTCCATGGTGGAGTTTTAAACCTCTGCATCCGTCCCTGCACTGTATAGGCCATAGCCCGAGAACGTCAGCTTCCAGTAAGTTCTGGGTCCCTCTCAAGTGACTGAGTCTCATGGTGCTTCTGGTAAACTGTACTTGTGAGCTGGGTCAGAAATGAGGACACATTCCCTCTTGTTGGCTAACCAGCGCTCACAGCGACACAGTGACACTTCTACTACAGTCTGCGTGTGCTCACCACCACCCCTGCCTCTGTTCTAGCAAGTCAATCATTAATGATCCTTTCCCATGGCAACAGGGCCTAGCCATGAGCATGTTAGCTTCCAGCAAGTTCTGAGAACCCTCTTAAGCAGCTGAGCCTCATAAGGCTGAGGTCTACACAGGTAGGCCAGGCTGTGCCCGTCTCTCGGGTGTGGGGGTGATCTTAGACTGACTCTTACTTTCTTTCACAGTTTACTCGGGCCCACAACCTCGTTCATTCATGAGTTCTTTTTTTCCCCCTGAGGCAGGGTCTCACTATGTAGCCCAGGCTGGCCTGAGTCTTCAGTCCTCTTGAGCGCTGGGGTTATAAGTATGTATTACCATATACTGCTCAAAGAACATTCTGAGACCTGCTACAGCTCAGCCAGTGGACACACACTCTCAGCTAAGGTAGAGCAGTCTTGTGTTGTACTCTCTGACTACTGGGAATAGCAAAGGTGACCCAGGAAAGACCATGCCTAGCATACGGTGTGCATTGGGAGGGTGTGTGTGTGTGTGGCAGAGACCTGGGAGGAGGCTGTTTGAAATGTAAACCTAAGACTCGGACGGGCTAGGCATGGTGGTGCATGTCTGTAACGCCAGAACCTGGCAGGCAGAGACAAGGGTCACTGCATGTTCAAGGCTAGCTTGTTCCAGTCCAGCGAGGGATACAGAGTGAGACCATGCCTCAGAACACACAAGGAAAGAGGAAAAGTAAGAAGAAACAACAGAAAACCTGGCGCCTGAATTCTGAATGCTGTCCCCACTGGCTTACGGGGTTGCATTAGCTTGCCTTGTCAATCAAGTGTGCAGTCAGTCAGGTCTGCTTAGCACTGCTCCTGTCTAAAGGGAGGGCATGGAGACTTTTGCACTTGTCTTACATTTTCTGTCCCTCTACCTCAGTGTGCCCAGCGGCTTGTCTAGACAGGCTGGGAGGGACCATGCCTGACATCCCAAGAGAGGGGCCTGAGTGCAGCCTGACCTCACCCATACCATGTCCTTAGGAGGCCGCCCCAGACATAATCCGTGTGATGAATCCGTCCCTCTGCGATGAAGACAGTGAAGCCCCATGATGGCCGTTTGTGCCACTCCAGCTGGTTTTACAATAGCTCAGAGGTTGTGAGAGCCAAAAGGTCAGCCCTGGAGCATTCCCCTAGTGGCTTTAAGTGTAAGCATTTCCGAGAGGCCTTTCTGTTTGTTTCTACACAGCGGTCTCCCTAGCTGCAGGAAGGACAAAGAGCCACCCACAGGAGCTAGTAGAGGCTTCCTTCAGGCTACCTTCACCACAGGACCTTTGGGATAATTTGAGGGTTGCCCCGCTCTTACATCACACAAGATCCGAGGTGTAAATCCAGGACACCACACGCATGCCTGGCGAGGATGGTACCACTCAGCTACATCCAGCCTCGAGGCTCACATTAGATTCCCTGTTTACCCTGACCTGTAGAGGCTGAGGGAGGAACCAGCAGAAGGTGGGCCACTTTTTAAGTGAGGAGGATCCACACAGTAGCAAAAATCTAACAAGAATATCCACTCTCCTTCTTTTTAGCAGAGGGATACAGTCTCCTAGGAGGGATGGGGACTAGGAGGCCTAGGTAGGAGATCCAGAGGTTCAAGGCCTGCCTAAGTTACATAGCGAGTTAAGACCAGCCTGGGCAACTGAGTGAGACTCTATTTCAAAATAGGAAGGTAACAGTTAGACTGGGAGTGTAATTCAGTTCGGAGTGCTTGCCTAGCCTGCAGAGCCACGGGTTCGATGCCTGAAGCACAGGGTACTTCCTATATAACGCAGGGTACTTCCTGTGGAGGCACCCTGTCATATTTCAGGGCATTTCCTCTGGTCCCACTCCCTTGGCCACATGACCACACTGCTGTACAGCTAATCTTATGACTGAGCGTGTCTAACTAAGGCTCACGGGAGTCAGGATTTCCAGCCCTGTGCCCAGGCTCTTAAGTGCTTCCCCCAGAACTCTGCAGTGACTCAGAACCAGCGGCTGTCAGGGTGGGTGTGCAGGAATTTGGTTCAGACACAGGGCACTGAGAAGAATCATCTTAAAAGAGTTCTATGTCAATTTCACGGAGTTCTTCCCTCCCCCTCTGCCTTCTTTTCCTCCTTATCCTATTTCTCCTTCTTCTGGGCCTTAGGTAGTCCTGGCCGGGCCTCGAATTCGCTGTGTAGCAAGAAAGACCTCGAGCTTCAGTGCTACACTACTGAGCCAGATTCTCAGCTCCTTCCCAGCACGTTTGAAGGGAAACAGGAAACAGAGAATGGCTTTGACTCTACTAAGCTTCTCCTATTCAGGGACTGAAGTCTGCTCTGCCTCACCCCTGGGACCCACTGACCCTGACAATACTGGCTGCCAAGCAGGGGTCCAAAGAAGGCACAAAGTGTTCTCTACATTCGCTCTGCTAAAACCCTACATATGTATCATCTAGGACCAGTGTTCCTCACTGCCTCTGTTGGAAAAGGAACTGAAGAGAGGGCACACGGGGGTTACTGTTCACTCACGCTCTGCCTGGAGACTGGCTTTTCCTCTCCTTACCCTGTTGGTGCCATCAACTTTGGGGAGTCCTCTGAAACCTTAACTGTCCTATCCGCGAAACGTTATGTGTTTGCTCTTTATTTATTTATCTTTTCTTTTTTAAAAAAGTATTTTATTTCATTACCAATGTTTTACTCAACTATTTGTGACACAACCAAGGAGGCCAGGCGAGGACATCGGAGCCCCTGGGATAGGAGTTACGTGGGTTTGGGAGCCACCATGTCAGTGCTGGGAGTGGACCCCAGGTCCTCTGCAAGGATGGACAGTGCTCCTAACCACTGAGCCAGCTCCGCAGCCCCGTTCTATCCATGTTTTTATATGTATGAGTGTTTTGTATAGCTGTACTTTACATGCATGCCTACTGTCTTCAGATATCAGAAGAGGATGTCAGATCTCCTGGAACTGGAGTTACAGAAGGCTATGAGCCTCCATGTGGGTGCTGGGAATCAAACCCAGGACCTCTGCAAAAGTAACAAGTGGTCTTACACACTGAGCCCTCTCTCTATCCTCTTCAGTGTTCTTTAGAGCTCACAGATGGCAGACAATAAGGAACACAGCAACTGGGCTGTGCACAGGCTACCTTCCTAAACATGGGGTTAGTTCTCCCTGGCCTTTGCCTTCGGACAACCTGTCTCCCCTCACCACCCCAACACACACACTGACACACACATACACACACTTACACACACACACTTACACACTGACAAACACACACACACTGACACACACATACACACACTTACACACACATATGCACACACAGACACACACACACTTACACATACACATACGCACACACATATGCACACACACGCACGCATTCACACACACTTACACACACAGACACAGACACACACATGCACACACACATGAACACACACACACATACACACACACACACACACACAATGTACCACCTGGAGGCTTCTTTCCCAGGAGTCAACAACAGCTGATGAGACCTTGGCTTAGGACCTGCAGGCACTATGTGAACCAAACGATGGAGGTCATTACAGAAATCTCCCGGGATATCTGCTGACCCTGAAGACCCCAGACAAGACCCCTGGGAAGCAGTGTCCACAGCTTGCTGCTGATACCAGCATTACAGTTAAAGGAAGGTTCTCAGGTTGTCCCCAGGACAGCTGTATTGGCTCTCAACCTCGCCATCTGCTACACAGGAGGTATGATTCAGAGAGGCGGATGATCAGCCCCAGGCAGGGCAAGTTTGACCCAGGCAGATACTGGCTCCTACTTCACCTCGTGATGGAGACCAGCACCTGCATCCCTGGCCTCTGCTAAAGATGGGTACCATACTGTGATGGGTGTGTGAGTAATGACAGTTACTGCTGACACTAATTTGGTGTCATGGCCTTTTCAGATGGGGAAACTGAGGCACAGAGGATAAGGAACTTGTCGGTCGGATTCCATAGCGATATCTAAAATATACCACATTGCTCAACCGGGATGGCTGAGCCAAGCTCTTTGAACTGTGGGAGAACAAGCTCCTGGGCTAATTCACTCACTCATCCACTCATTCACTCACTCACTCATTCATTCATTCTTTACTTTCTTTTTTGAAGCCAAGGTCTCATATAACTCAAGTTGGCCTTGAACTCTTGATCTCCCTGCTTCCGCTCATACACATGTGGGATTGCAAGCATGTGCCAACTGTCCAGGTTGGGCAAGAAGATTCTTAAAAGGATGTGCGTTCTCGTCTTCAGGGCTAACCCCTCACTAAGCAGGCGGAAGGCTGCGAATGCACCTGACTGAACCTGGCACTATGGGGAAGAGAACAGAACACATCTGTCTCAGGCGTCTTACAGCTTCCCCAGGGAAGTGGGCAAAGCCACCACTCCTGCTCCGAAGCCCTCACTTTTCATGGAGCATCTGATATGGCATACGTGTTATTACGTGTTTTTCCTTTTTAGTGTGTCATTTTCCCCCCTCCCAACACAGGGTTTTTCTGTATAGCCCTGGCTGTTCTGGAACTCACTCTGTAGTCCAAACTGGCCTCGAACTCAAGAGATCTACCTACCTGTGCCTCCTAAGTGCTGGGATTAAAAGTGTGCACCATCACTGCCTGCATTTTATTCCAGTTTTATAAAAGACCTTTCAAGGACAGAATCCACGGTTTGAACATGCGTGGTAAACGTGCTCCCACCGAGGCATGCCATCCCTACACTCTTCTGGGTTTCCTTTCTTTAATAGAATTTAAGTGGGTATTTTTATGTTAGATAAATGCTGATTGCTTATCTCGACACCACAATCTAAGGTTAAGCCACCTGCTCTGCTCAAGGGTTTATCAATGTGCTTGGCAGAACCACGGGACTGGCAATGAGACAGGAGTGTAGGGTGTGTCCCCGGGGGAACTCTGGACGCACTGCAGCCATGAGACTGAGGCCTCGGGTCAGTGAAAACCCTGGAACTATAGCAACAAGAGGGCTGTCTGTGGTGCCAGCCCGAGGGGTACCTTACCACAGCGTGTGCCCCAGGTCTTTCTGCTGGGATGCAGCTGAGGGCAGCCGTGCTTAGAGATGTGCTCTGGCAAACATTCTCACCTTTAAAGATACATCTGCCCACCCACTCTAAGTGAAAGTTCTTGGTCTGGAGCCTCAGCTCTGGCATTGGAGCCCTGTGAGAGTCTGGCCTCGACCGACTCTGCCCATCCTTGTCATCCTGGTCTCATCAGTCATCAGCTAAACAGATTAGACACTGACTGGCAAAGCCAGATGTCTTTTGTGTGTGGCCCCTGGCACGCCAAGATTCTGTTTCTCTCTCTGCTCACTGCCAGGTGGCTCTGTCAAGGCTTCAGAGTCACCAGTGGCAGCCACCCTCTGCTCCAAGCCTGGCGACCTCTGTGGAAGCATCCGCCTCTGGAGGCATGCTGTTTCCAGCTTGCTTTCCTCCCTGTGAAGGTCTTTTCTCGCCCGCAGTTTGTAAGCAGCAACTGGTACATGATGGTGTTAGCTAGCTTTTCTGCTACCTTTTCAACGATGCGCAAAGTGCTAGGGGAGAGGGCTGCGCTCAGGAAGGCTTACGGGTTGTCACTCTTTCCAGTCCTGCTCCATCTAGCGATGGTTACCTACACTGCTCTAGACATACAGGATCACACAGTAACGATGGCTGACCTTGATGGTGGTGAGAAAGGGTCACAGGGCGGCAGGGAGAACAGGAAGAACCCAGGGCCTGGACCTCAGAATATGGAGTCGGAAGCTCAGGTCTGGTCCTGGTTATCATTAGTTTCTCCCCACTACAAGGGGACAAAACACATGGCCCACATCTATTCCTAGGACTCCCTCGAATGCACATGATCAGCAGCACCTGATGGAAACTCCAATACTTGCTAAGGACAGTTCTAAACACCGCGTTCCTACCTGTTCCTTAACCTTCGCACTGACCCTGAGGAAGGCACTAGAGGTGCCTTACAGATTACAGACTCAGAAACTGAGGACTTGCCTAAGGCTTCACAGATAGTGAGAGAAGAACTAAGATTCTGACCCAGTTGAATGGGTTCAAATTCCCTTGCTTAGCAAGTTCTGTCGCTGCCAGTTGAATCTGGAGACCCAGTAAGGCCACTGCCCCAGGAACCCTGTAGCCAGGCAAACCACGGGTATCAGCTGACCTGCTGGCCACATCCTCTTCGGTGCCTTTGTCTAACACGCTGCTCAGGTTGTGCTCGGCCTGGGTCTCCTCAGGCACCTCCTCCAGCTCCTCCACCTGCCTCACCGATCGGCGGTAGTTCTCCAGCTCGATCCTCTCAGGGGTGCCCCTCAGCCTCTTGGCGATGCTGGGTTCCTCCAGGCCGTTCATGCTGGCACCTGTGGGGAAAGCAAACGGGCAACTGAGGATGAAGGGCAGAAGCTGAACTCCAGCAATGGATGATGGGAGACGGTGCTGGATGAAAGGGGATGCTGACCATGGAGGCGTTTCTCAGGAAAAGAGGCATAGTTCTCCCGGAAATCAGACTACGGGTGAAGGAAAGCCGAAAGGACTGTGGACTGGCCTGAGGACAGGAAAAGTTGCCGTGGGTGTGAGCAACATTTCCCTAAGCAGGAGAGACAGAGACCACACATCCTTATCTGCTCCCAGCCAAGTCAAGACGGGACGATGCCATCTTACAGGTACTGATCACTGGGCCGGGGTGAAGGGTCTGGACAGGGCTTCAGGTGGGTCTCCCGTCCCCAGGGACTAACACAGTCACAGAGAGGGTGTCGTACTTCAAGTGGCTCCCACAAGGATGGACTGAGGTCTGGAAGGACTCTGCTGAGGAGGCTCGTAGACCTGTGGCACAGGACCTGCCTGTGTCCTGTCACCATGGATTCGGTGAGTATCTTGCAGGACAAGCACACCAAGTGGCAGTACTGAGCCCTGAGCCCTCTGCATGGCTATGAGATGGAGAGTGGGGCCAGGCTTAGAGTGTGGGGCTGCCCGTTCAGCATGCTCTCACACAAGTACACCTTCCCCGTGAGCAGTCACGTACGAGGTGAGACGACACAACTGTCTGCCCTTGTTCGTCACACAGGGGTCTGAGCACCTGTCAGTGATCTTTCTTGTCGGTTAGAATGATGGGGA
The DNA here is from genome assembly GCF_011064425.1 of Rattus rattus. Taxonomy (NCBI): domain Eukaryota; kingdom Metazoa; phylum Chordata; class Mammalia; order Rodentia; family Muridae; genus Rattus; species Rattus rattus. The sequence goes on along the minus strand of NC_046159.1, from coordinate 25,768,072 downwards.
CCACTAGAAGCTACTTTTAAAAACTTCTACTATTTCTACCTCATAGCTTGCTTTTAAATATTTCTGAGAAACACTATAGACTCACGGTGCTTCTAAAACTTAAACCAGACAGACACAGAGCATCCCTGACTCCAGTCTCCTTCCGTCCGCAGCAGGTGTCCGTCTCCTTTCTCACTACCACTGTTCCTCCTGACACTTGTCCCTGTGGCAGTTCTGGTCAGAGGCCTGCCGTGTGCCTGCTGCATCACAATACCACACAGGTACACTCAGACGAACCCAGGTCAGATCCTGACTCCCTCAGTGACTGGGAGTGCTGATGTGGTCCAAGAATGGAAGTCTCGTGTGGAGAAATCTGAATGCTTGTGAGAAAACTCCAAGAAAACAAGAGTCTTGTGACCTTAGTTTCTTCAAAACAAGGAACTGTTCTTAGACCGTGCGCCTCCCAGCTGTAGCAGACAGGAGTGAGCGGACTCCAGATTATTCATCCCGACTGGCTGTTGTTACTTGTTTACATGCCTCTGTGGAAAAAACACGCCTCTGCCACGTGCAGCTTGTCCTTGTGACTGTACACAGCTTGAACTCCTGGGAACTTTACTCAAGGGACTTTTCCTAACCCTCAGAGTATAAACTGAATAAAGCTGGCTATTGCAAAAGCCTGCCTCGTTTTTTAGGCTCCATCTTCCCAGGTCCCACCAGCTCTAGAGCAGTCAACACACGGCAGGAGAACTAACACTCTAATCCTCTCAAAGTCATACGCTGGCCTGTGGCCAGGGTGACACTGGCCTCCCAGGGCTGGTATGGATGTGAGGGTGCCAACTCTGGAACCCCAGTTTATCCCTCCCTCTCCTCTCCCAGGGCAGCATTCAGCAATTATGGGTGAAGCCACGTAGCTGACGCCCAGTGAGATTGGAGCATCCCTGTGCTGTGCACTCACACACAGGACCTGATGTCCACTCGCTCCAGGCCATAAACTCAGTCACCTGATGCAGACCTAAGGGAACAGGTGGCAGCCCTAGGTTAAATGTACACACACCTGTGCTTTATGATACACAGTGACAAAGAAAAGGGAGGGACAGGCCAGCCAAGCTGGGAGCCCTTTTCACACGGTCCTGATGACCCGAGTTCAACTCCAGAACTCTCAGAGAGGTGGAAAGGACAGAGGCAATTCTATGAAGTTGCCCTACACGTGTGCTTTGTGACATGCCACCCCGTCCTACATCAGATATACACATGACAATAATAAAGGACATTGGTTCTTGTTTTGTTTTTAAAAAGGAAGGGCAGAGCCCAGGTGAGAGAGGGTCAGGAATGACCACAGGCTCTGACTAGGGCAGGTCTCTGACTGCTGTCGTAGTCTACACACCAGAGATAACACTGGGGTTTTGCATGCAGTGCCATAGCAACCCAATCTGGGATGGCAGCGGTCCTCTCGGGCAGACCTGACTAGTTTAGCAACCTCGGAATGCTGGCACTTTGAGGGGCTGGCACTCATTTCTGTGGTGTGCAGGTTTCGACTGCTGAGATAGGGTCTCTTGCCCAGGCTAGCCAATTTGCTGTAGCCCAGGCTCATCCTCCTGCCTACCAAGGGCTGGGATTAGAGGCATGTGCCACCACACCTGGTTCATTTGGTACCGGGGATTGAACACAGGGCCTCATGCATGCTGGGTAAGCAATGAGCTACACAGAGCCTCAGCCTGTGTTTTCAACTCCTTTGCGAGGGCACGAGAGAGCTTTTCTGTGAATACAGCCAGGTGCAGGGTTCAGTCTCAGCACATCTGCTGCCATTTCCAGCTCTTCCACAGCAGCAGCTCTCAGAGTGACGAGACTTTACCGAAAAGCAAGATGGGATGCTAAGTTTGCTCACAGATCCCAGCCGGCGTGTGCTGATGAGGTCTGACAACGTATCCTTGGGTTCACCTCTCCTAGCCCTCTCACCCTCGGGAGCATCGTTTTAAATACCCTGTTCCATTTCTCAGCACTAAGATCATAGCCTTAAAAGTATATGCTACACTCACGGCTGGATGAGAGTGTCTGGGAGCTGAGGGCACAGAGCGTTAAGAGAGGGGCAGGCAGCCAACTCATTCTCCGAAGCAAAGCCGCCTGCCCAGGCCGAGGGAGGGCACAGGCTCCAGGTGCTGGCTCACCCGTCCTTTCCCTCTTCATCAACACCCACGAGCTCCACAGAACAAGGATGAGCAAGTGGACTCCCTGACCACACGCTCTGACAACTGCTCTTGCGTGAAAACTAGAATAGGCACAGAGCAAGCGTGGCTTCCCCAAGCGTAAGCTTCCCAGGAACCCCACTTAATATAGAGCAGTAACGTTATTTCTTCTAGAAGAAAGAAAATCAGAGTAAGAACCATCCCTTCAGGGCAAGCAAGTGCCACCGGTCCGTTTAACCCCAGCACGGTGGAGTGAACAGACATCCACGCAGAAACACACAGAGGAAGCAAAGGTGGGTGGTGATGCTTACTCCGTGCTGGGCACTCTGTTAGGACCTTGGGGAAGACGGCAGATGCAAACCATTTCCATTCTTACGTAGTCTTGTGGACAGCGTGGCAGGCAGAAGTTATCAAGCACTATGACAGATGCACGCTCGTGGGGCCATCAGAGTACCTAAGAAAGCAGTGTCCGTCCTGGGTACTCAGGGAAGGTCTTCTGGAGAACTATGCAGTTAACCAGCGATTGGCTGAAGTGAGCAGACACTTAGGTGCCTGAGGTCACACAGCCTGTGGGCAGGGCGACTAAGAATTGAACTTCAAGAGGCCACGAGTGGTCCCTGGGCTTGTGACAGAGAGAAGGCATTTGCAGAGTCCTAGTCGTGTCTCCCTCCCCAGGCCTCACCGTACTGCCCTGCTATGGTTCTTTCTATGAGAAAATGTCTTAAACCAGACAGGCTGGAGTCTGGAATGCCCTGTGCCTGGTGTTATTTCTCTGCAGAGCCTACAAGCTTTGCGGGCTGATGGAGCATTAGAACTCGGCAGTCCGAGCCCGGAGCCTGAGGCTGGGAAGGGAGATGCTACAAATAACAGAGATAGTCAGAATTGTTCAGATCCTTCACGGATCTGGTGCTATAGAAGGATGCTCTGAAAACTTTAAGTACCTCGCTGGAGATTTAAAAAAGAATAAGGCAGAAGGCCTGACTTTGTGGTTTGCAATGATAATCCCAGCACTCAGGAAGGCTGAGGCAGGAGCATTGAGACCAGCTTGGGCTACACAGCAAGACCCTGTCTGAAAATCAAAACGACCAAACAAAAGTGAAGGTTAAGCTGGGTACTGTGGCAGATGCATTTGGGAGGCAGAGGCAGGCAGAGCTCTGTGAATTCACGCCAGCCTGGGCTACACAGTGAAACCCTGCCTCAAACAACAGCAACAGAAGAGGATAGAGGGTTAAGGTCAAAGGCTGGGAATGCAGCTCAGCTGGAAGAACACTTGCCCAGAAAGCTCGAGACCCAGGGTTTAGTCCCCAGCAGCGCAAACACCAGGTATGGAAGCAAATCAGAAACCCAAAGCCATTCTTGGCTGGATAAGGAATTCAGGCTAGAGGCTGCCACAAAACCAACCAACCAGCCATCCACCCACCTACCCACAAACAGTAAGAGGAGGTTATTGGCCCTGTCCCTGTCCCTGGCTCACCCAGTACCCACTCACATAGAGCTCTGGTTCACTCCAGCTTTCAGTGACAAAGGACTACTTAGGCAGAGAATCCCAAGGACTGGGGTCTCACAGAGGCCAGTTTCCCCAAAGGGAAGATGGCTTCCAGTGTGCCGCCCGTGTCCAGCCAACAATGGTAAAGCACTTTGGCAAGCACGATGCCAATGAATCAAGACGAACATCCTTGACGCTCTGTCCTGACCAGGGAGCTATCAGACACACAGGTGAAGAGGGGCAGGGAGGGAAGAAGTGGAGGGGTACAGGTCTCCATGGTGACCTCAACGTCATCAGTCTGGGACACCCCCTCCCACCAACACTTAGGAAGCTGGGGCAGGAGGATCGCCTGGGCCAGGAGTGCTTGTATAACTAACACACTGAGACAGTATTTCTAAACAAGTAAACAAACAAGGCCAGCAGAAGTTGGTTTGAGGAGGCGAGGCACGGACAGCCTCGTCAGGATGGATGGCCACCTCCCTCCACATCGTATGTCCCGTCAGAGTGGCAGCTGCTGCGGAGGGACTTCCCAGCTAAAAGCAGAATGGAAGACCTGGAATCAGTTCCAAGGCTGATTCGTCTCTAAGTCGGTACAGGCTGATCTCAGGTCACAGGGAGGCCAATCAAAGCCTCGTGCATACCAAAAGGGAAGAGCTCCCAGGATCTGGCTGTATCCTAAATAGGAAAAAGGTCCCGGGCCTGACCTGAGGCTCTGTTTTGGAACAGTCACTGCCCACGGGAGTTCCATACATCATCCCCAAAGCAGCGCTGGCTAACAGGACAACCTGCTCTCAGCTGATGTGCGAGAGCTGCCAGAATCCTTTATTTGTAGCTGTCTGCTTCACAGGGAGTGCGAGGGATGCAGACAGGCTTCAGCGGGCTGTTCCCAGGGCTTCAGAGGCACCTGCTTTCCCTGCCCTTCCTGCAGTGCTCCAAAACTCCAGTGCTGGGTGGGGGTTTCCGGCAACCGTGTATCACACAGGCCATCTTGAGGCTTTCTCTTCCCGGGCCCTGAATTCATTTCTGGCTTTTTCCCAATTCCCTTTTCCTTCTAATAAAACTACCAATGCACTGTTAACAACTGCACATATTTAGGGGGTACAGTATAATTTTTTATACATGTAAACAGTGAGTAGTTTCTACCTCTTCAAACACTTATTCAGTGTGTTGGGACCTTTTGGGGCCTTTTAGTTATTTTTTCCAATGAGATAATGTGGTATAAACTGTAGTGACCTCCTGGCTGTAGGACACTTGCTAATCTCTCTGGTCTCATGGCTACTGGTGCCCCAGTCTCTCTACCTTATCTCCTACAATAACTGCTCTATTTATCTTTGGATGAGGTTGACTTTTTCTGCTAGGGGAGCCTGAGTAAAACCTGAATTTGATGAGGGGTAGGGGTAAGGCACAGGGAACTGAGCGGTCTTCCTTGGTCTCCTCCCCGGACCTAAAGTAACATGGCTGCCAGGATTCATTCATCCAACAGCCAACCCCATCCATCTACACAGACCTTCCCTTCCAGCACCCAGAGTCACAGCCAGCCCACTGGTCCTCTGCACCAGAAGTGCCTGCTTTCTGATGGAATATGGTATCACACAGCTGGTGGGAGGGACCAGTGACTCTGGATGTCAGCTGAGGCCTTGTTAAGGGGCTGTGTGTTTTGAAAGGATTGGTCCATCTGAGATACACTGCCCTGCTACTTGCCATTCAGAGATTTCCCCTAAGTGTTTTCTACCCCCCTCCCCTTTTTTGGCACTCAGTCTGGTTAATGTAAGCATTCCTCTCTCACTGAGACCCACCCTCAGCACCCTCTGTTGTTTTTATCAAAAGCTGCTGGAGATTTGGGCTATGGCTTTTCTTTCAGACCATGAGCTAGCAGCTACAGGACTTTCCACATATATCCACACAGCTCACCTACAAGGACTCTGGGGAGATGTTAAGGATGAGAACTCCTTCAGAAAACGCTACCCGGCTGACAGCATATTCCAGACTCCACATCTACACTGAGGTTGGTCAGAGTCACCTGGAGGAACTGGGAGTCTGTCCCCACCAGAGCCTCCATCACTGCCAGGCCACAATGGGACCCCCACCTCAGTTTCTTCTTCCCTGCTCCGGTAGGAAGGGATTTCACTTCTATTCTCTCTCAGGAATGCAGGAAATGTGCTGCACTCTCTCCTGCTCCCTCATACACTGGGGTTTAGAGATCAAACCATCTGAAGTGCGGTCATTCTCCAGAGAACCATGGGGTGTCTGTCTTAGAACGCAGGCTCCGTCTCCTCTGGGATATAAAGCAGGAGACAGAGCCATGTGCGGTATCCTGGGCTTCTGATCCCAGCCGGCTGGGCAGGAAGCCCTTGAGCTCAGGCACTGGAGACAGTCAAGGTCATATGGGGGAGGGGGATATCTCGTAAAGAAACAAAATCAAAACCTACCAGCAACAAGCTGCAGGTGGCTTCTGAGACTGAGTAAAGAATCAACGTGGACATCAGTTCATCCTTTCTGGTTTTGTGTTAAAGGTGCCTACGTAGGAGTCCAGCTTAGCTGTTAACCGAACAAACGGCACCCCGCGGGGAGGCACCTTGGCCTAATATCCTGAAATAAAAGATGGTCACTCCCTGCCTCAGACTGCTTCACCAAGCAGGTGTCCAATCTTCCTCCATTTATAACAGAAGAAGGCCGCAAAGGCAGCAGCCTTCAGAGGCAGTGTGGGTAGTCTTCCCCTTCTCCCATTTCCTCTGAGCGCATTGTGGTGGGGCCACTTGATTAGCTCACGGTTTACCCTTAATTTTCTGATCCTAAGAGGGCGCTGAGACCGTGAGCACCGAAGTTGTGTGGGAGCTGGAGTTGCCCAGGCGCTGGCCCAGCGAAGTGACTTCTGTCACTGCATAGATCCCCTCCAAGAGGAGCCAGGGGTCTGCTCAAAGAATTTCTCTACATCACACAGCAAGGTGCGTTCTGTGAGGCAGGAGAAGGGCTAAGGTACCATGACAAGAATGCTACAACAGCCACTGAATCGTCACCTCGAAAATCTTTGGTCCAATCTCTGAATGTCCCTTATATGAAATGTTAAGACCAGAAATGTCCCAGACTTAGGGTTTTCTGTCTACATATAATGAAATACCTTGGAGATGGTAACAAAATTCACTTATGATTCATATTTACCTCATATACACTGCTTCAGGGTACTTTGTGTGAGAGCTTAAGTAACTTTGTGTGTGACAGTCTCTTGGTATGAGATTTTTCCACTTGTGATGTTATGTTTAGAAGGTTCTAGATGTTGGATCAGTGTATGACACTGAGGGTTCTGGGTCTCAGTGATGTTAAGATTAACTGCTCAGCAAATGCTTCAAGACTAGCAACTCTTCTAGGGACCTAGTATAGGAGAGGATGCTTCGTGGGGGTGGGATGGAGGTGATGCTGGGGTGGGATCCAGGGCCTTAAAGGAAGCATATGCCTTCATACCTTCATTCCCAGAAATCTTCCTCCACCCCCCTCCCCCACCTCTCTCTGAGTAGCCCTGGGTAGCCTGGAACTCAGTGATCTGCCTGCCTCTGCCTCTCAAGTGCTGGGATTAAAGGCATGCGCCACCACTGCCCAGTTGTTACTTTGATTTTGTGAGATAAAATCTTGCTATATATAGCCCAGGGTGACCTCAAACTCTTGTTCCCCCTGCTTCAGTCACCACACCTGGTGGAAGAAACGTGGCTTTATTTTCCTGTATTTATCTTTTTTGATGGGTTCTTACTCTGTAGCCCTGGCTGTCCTGGAACTTTCTGTGTAGACCGAGCTAGCCTTGAAGTCACACATGAATCTGCCTGCCTCCTTACTGCTGGGGTTAAAGGTGTCTATCATCATGCATGGCATAAAAACAACAAAACAAAACACCAGAGACTTATTCATGAACCCCAGGCTAGCCTTAAATGCTCTATGTAGCTAAGGATGATCTTAAACTTCTGGTCCTGCTGTCTCCACCTCCCAAGTGCTAGGATTACAAGAGGTAGGCACTACCATGCCTGGTTTTAACTGGTGCTGGGGATGGAACCTGGGCCTTTCTGTAGGTTAGGCAAACACTCTACCCAACTGAGCCCTGATGGGAAAATGTTTTTATGTGGACACATTGAGAGCAGAAGGTCTTCTGGGTCCGAGGGACACTCAGCTGTTTAGAGATACGTGATTACCAAGGGTTGTCAAATTCTGAGTTAAATACCACATGATGGAGAGGCGGAGTGGAGGAACCCCAAAGGAAATTGTTAGCAGTGTACCCAAAAGGCCACAGGGATGCCACAAGTGGGAATGTGCCATCTTAAGAATGTTGAGGGCACCTCTGTGGCCACTCCCTCCCCATCACTGGCTGCTGCTAGATGGCTGAGGGACTTTCAGTCTGCATGGTCTCCTGGGATTATGCTTTCAAATGTTGGATAGTCAAGTCTCTTTAGTTATCTCTAGAGTATCTGACCAAAGGGAAATCTTGGCATGCATCTCAACAACACTGATCATGAAGCTCTCTTGCAAGTATGCGTTTCATGTGCTGTTACAGTTGGGGATTTGGCTCAGTGGTAGAGCGCTTGCCTAGCGAGCGCAAGGCCCTGGGTTCGGTCCCCAGCTCCGAAAAAAAAGAAAGGAAAAAAAAAAAAAAAAGGTGTGCGCCCTCATGTGCTGTTACATCTAACAGATACATTCAACTCGACCCATATCCATTACTAGGTCAGACTACAAAGGGACCATAGGTTTGGAGTTGGGGTGTGGGGGTGGTTACAACACCAGGAACTGGAAGTGTTTTCTCTTAAATCTGACGAGAACTGCATCCCTACTTAAGGTCTTCCTTAGCTGGTGCTCACCCTCATGAAACTCAGGAGCCTAAAAAATGGTAGCTGTCAAGCAGTGGGCTTTGTTGTTAAGCCTCTGCCTTCCAAACCAGTTACATATGGGAGACCCATCAAGATCTGAGCAGTCCCATGGAGGGAAGGCCTGCTCAACACGGCAGGGGAAGGCCAGCCCTTCCCTCTTGCTGCCACTGTCTGTGGAGCAGCTCCACATCCTCTCTGTTATTCTCCCACGCACACGGGTGGATCCCAAACCACAAGCCTCGCTAGAGAAGGGGGTTATTCTAGCACTTCTCTGCTCCTGCTGCCTACGAGAACATGAGGTCGGGTACTGATGTTTCTGTACAAGACCAAGGTGCAGATTCTAACCCTAGGACCAAGCAGAAGAATGCTTCATTATCAGGCCAACAATCCAGTTAATTACCCTGTGTGCTCAGATTTAAGATAGTCTTTGAAGTGGCTCACAGGATGGTGCACAGGCACCGGGAACCAATGGCAAATAACTAAGCCCTGGAGAAGGGCAAGCCACTAGATAGCACAGAGCACGTGGGGAAAGGAGCTTTGACAGATTGGCTAATGGCTCGGGGGACACTCAGCATGAAGGCCCTTTGATGAATGCAGTTTACAATCGCTATTTCCCGCCACAGTGAGTTAGTTCCAGGGAGCGGCTTGCACACTAGACAGAAGCTAGACCAGCAGCAGCAGGAGGAGGCAGTAGAAGGACAGAGGCCCATGACCAGCGAGAAAGGACGTCTGTGCCAATGGGCTGTCCCTAAGATGCCGGTTTTATTTACTTATGCTTTCTGCGGTACCTATTATGCAAATCTTCCACGGCTGAGTCACATCGTAGCCAGGGCCCTTCTGGCACTCCCAGTCCGTGTGAAAAGCTAGTTCCACAGGAGTACATGTGTTGCCAGCTCCACAGTCCAGAGTAGACTTGGTTCTGATTCATGAAACTGACTTCTAACTGACTTGGATGATGGGTGGGTCAATGAAAGGCTCTTTAAACTAGGTTCCAGGGCCTGCCTCTCTCTCTCTCTCTCTCTCTCTCTCTCTCTCTCTCTCTCGTTCCCCTTTATAGACACAAAATCTCATACACTCTTGAGCTGAGATTATTTTTGGAAAGGAACTAAACCTCCTCTAGCAACACCCACAGCTCCCATCTGAGACTCAGGGGTTCTCAGCTACGATTCTGTTTTCATCTATTAGACGGTCACTAGGATTGGCTGGGAAAGGACTGCTAGTGTCTGGGTTCCAGACAACCAAACAGACTCTGGAAACTCAGGCCCAGGGACTGACAGTGCACTGACCCAGGCTGTGTGTGCTCCCGTGGAAGGAGAGAAGCTGGGCACCGCAGTTGTAGCTCACGCAGGTCCTCATTCATGCACTGATTCTAGAGCCTCTGCTCCAGCCAAGTGGGCCATGAGGCGACCCCAGGCTTCGGAGCCTAAGGCTTTAGTAATGAGCTAGTACAGACCCATGCAGATCTCAGTACTGTGACGGTCCGAGCTCCGCTAGGATGCTGGGCTCTGTAAGTCCTCAGGTCAAGCATAGACTTAGTTTAAGGTAAACCCTTAGGGAACTGTTTGCAGTCTTAGTTTATGGAGTCGTCTGGTGACTTCATTATCCGTGAAGGCTAAAGGAAAAGCTAGGGCAGATTAGGCAAACCTTTCCCCCCCATTTAACTATCTCCAAAAAGAGCAGCTCAATGCCCCTGGCACTGCCACAGACTAGAGAATCCCAAACTGACCCATCTCTTTCTGCCGGCAAGGAGTACCAGCCTGTCAGGCAACCCTGTGTAACCCTCCAGGGTGTCTAGACCCCAGGGGGAAGCCGTGAGCTAGCCAGCGGAAGCAAGCCTAATCATGTCTCCCTCTCCAACTGTTCCGCCACTTTCTGGATTCTCTACCACTGATAATCATACTTGATATTTGGACATATTTCTGAACAGTCAGGATAGATCCAGTTTAGCTCCTGGCTGTTTACAGGAGATTTTTTGCATAGCGAGAGGGGCAGGAAGCTGCCTTCTCTCCTCTCCCTAGACATGGGAAACCAAAGGCAGCAAAGTCATGGGCAACAGGGCAGCTAACAGCTCAAACCAGGCGCCCTTCAGACCCACGCTTGTTCTACTTGGGTAACTGCAGCCCTCTGAGGCTGTGGTCACCACAGGGGCTGAACACATTCCGTGGGTGCAGGGATAACCCACTGGGGTGAGTAGGAGAGTAGTGGTTCTGGTTTCTAGCTAAAGTGTGTTGTCTGTATCCTTCAGTACAGAGTGTCAGTATGAGTCTCTCTTTGAGAGCGAGCATGTAAATCCTGGGATCACCGGGATGCACACACGCTCATGGCTTTCATAGGAGTAGGCAGTGAAGTCCAGAGGTCCTGTTGTGCACAGTGAGACTTCCTGTCCCCCTTCCTTATTCCTCCCTCCTCTGGTCCTTCTACATAGCATGCTATCATCAATGTCTTAGTTCACAATCTGACTTCTTCCTCATGGGTCAACTGCTAAACATCTACAGATGTTGTCTGGTCATTTCAACTTAAGTAGGAGGATGCTACTGGCCTCTAAGGGGGGAGAATCCAGAGAAACTACAGTGTACAAGACGGATCCCAAAAGAACTACCTAGTCCAAAATGTCCACAGTGCTGAGCTTGAGGAATCCTGACTTAGAAGCTCTATCAAATGAACTCTAACCTCAGAGAAAACAGGTCCCCCAAGCCATCTAGATCTGGGTGGGGCTTGTCTGGAGTGTGCAGCAAGGAGAGCAGTGAGCTCAGGGGTCCTCCCCTAAGGTGCTGACCCAAGTCATCCAACTCGTGGAAAGGCAAGATATGAAGGAGCAGCCAACGGAGGCCTGCCATGCTTAAGAGACAGCCTTTGGCTTGTGTCCAGAGAGAGGCAACCAGAGACGCCAGAGACTGAGGCATATCAGTCCAATACATCAGGCTGAGAACATGATCCAAACACCTCTCACTATCTGCAGCCCCGCTGCACCTCACCTCCAAAGGTGACTGCCCATCCCCCATAGTGCCACTCAAACACCCCTACCCTCTTCCTGGGTCTGGCTTGTGTGGGAACCCCAAAGGAGAGAGTCCAGGGACTGAAAGATAGATCTAGACAACTGCTCTCCTTTTTCCTTTCTCTCTCAGGGGTGCCTGTTGCTGAGTGGGAGAGCACCCACGTTATAGCAGGCCCACTCACCACACCCAGGAGGGGCTGGACACGCCTGGAAAAACATCCTTCTCTTTGCATTCTTCCTTCCATTTTCTACATACATTCTGTCTAGGAGCCCAGGCGCACTCTGTGGCATGTCTTTCCAAGGCTAGGGCAAGGCTGTGTCCACGCATGTTCAGGAGACTTCCTGCCAGCATTCACGCTTGGCCAGATTTCATCCAATGGGGCAAAACCAGAGCTGATCACTGGGATAGCAAGGACACCCAGTCCAACTTTTAGCAGTCGGTCACTTTAAGAGCTCTGAAACCAAACTGGCTTAAGATAACTTCCAGAGGCTAGGGTGTGATTCTATGGCAAAATGCCTCTCCTCAGCAAGCAGGAGACCCCAAAGGCAATGCCCAGCACCCAGACAAGTTAAGAGTTCTGTTTTTCTCGTGTCACAGGTGATTTGCCTCAGACTGTCAGTACAAAACCCGTCTCTCCTTCCCTGTACTCCAACAGCACACAGAGCCGGGGAGAGTCATTTCTCAAGAGGACAGTGAATGGGGTTGTAAATCATCACTGGGGGATTTTACAAAGGGAGGACGGAGAGCTGGCTCAGTGGCACACAGGTACCACTTGCCCGGCATGGATAAAGTCTTAGGTTCCATCCCAGCACTGGAAAAGTAAACTAAGAGGCAGAGAAGCAAAGAAGTGAGGCTAACAGATCCATAAGCCTGCTGGCAGGATGGGCTGCCCCTGGAGGCTCAGACGAGTCCACATCAAAGTCAACCCCATGGCCTTAGGCATGAGTATCTAATGTGACTCCAGTTCACTCTCTCACAGGTAACTCACGGTTCACTGTTCCCTTCCTCAGTTTGATGATCCTCTTACCTATCAGTGATGAAACCCTCTGTCCTCCCATATTCTGACTTCCCACAGGCAAGTCCCCAGCCCCGGGAATCACTGTCCCCTAAAAAGAGGGACCGTGTGTTTCCTGTAGTAAAGAGATACATCCTGCTGATGTACAGGGCACACCCACACCTTCACAGAAACGCCAGCGCAAAGCTCTCGCTCAGAGCTCTTCTCTCACGAGTGTGGGGTGACAGAGTAGGGGCAAAGGGAATCTGTGTACACATTGGGCACACAGACACATCCCACCACGTTTCCTTTGCTTGTGTGCCTGCTTCTAACCCAGACCACTCTCGGGCTTGGATAGAGTATTGAGAGCATCCAGACAGTGTCTGGTACACTGCCATGGGTGCTGCCGTCATTAGCACCATTATGTGCCTTCCTATTTCTCCACTTAATTTTACTTCCTTCTTTGTTTGATGCAGGGTTTCTCTGTGCAGTCTTGGCTGTCCTGGAACTCACTTTGTAGAAGAGGCTGGCTTCAAACTCACAGAGATCTACCTGCCTCTGCCTTCTGAGGGCTGGGATTAAAGGCGTGTACCGTCACTGCCTGGATACTTTTCTTTTTTGAGATAGGGTCTTGCTATGTAGTTGGTGTAATGCTGGCTATGTAGCCCAGGCTGGTCTCGAAATCATGGCCATCCTCTTACCTCAGCCTCTTGAATGCTAGATTACAGACACAAGCCACCAAACCTGGCTTAGTGATCACCTTTCTCTTCTCTTCTCTTCTTTTTATGGTACTGGGGATTTGGGGATTCAATCTAGGCCCTTGAGCAGGCTAAAACAACTACACTATCACTCATCTGTATCTCTAGCCTCCGACTTTATATTCTGTCATCTAGTGTGGCAGGTACCCTGAAGAAAGCAATCATGGAGGAGGACAAAAGGGGCTCGCAAACCTCCAATTTTCTATAGTGTCTGAGGATAATCCTCCACCCCCTTCCCAGGGGGTGCAGAACGGGAACCCAAAGATTGCTCCTGGCTCCTAGCATTGTAGCAAACAGGAGAATTTTGGCTTTAGTCTTGTGTACCCCATCAGTCAGTCCCCTTACCCCACACCAGTAAAGCTGCTTCTCAGAGACGGTATAGACTCGGGCCAGCAGGGCCTGGAGCCACCTTACTTCCTCCCATGTGTTACGTGGTTCCTGCCAGTGTCGCCTCCCCAGGAAGATGAGCCAGAGAAGAGGAAGGCACTTAAGTTGGGTCTTAGTCACTCACCAGACCCAACTCTAGGGGACAGCATGTGCCTTCTGTACAGAGCCCACCAACCTGGTGGTGGAAGAGTGGGAAAGGAACCACACAGCTGGCCTCTCTAACCTGCCATTGTAGATGCTGGCACTCCTGGACAAGGACATAGGAGCCATTGTAATCTCCTTTCAAGGGATGCCAATGTCAGAGATGAGCGCCCTTCTCCAATGCTCCAGTCAGTCTGAATCACAACTCATTGTTTAAGTTTCAATCTGAGCAGATGCTGAATGCTTAAGGAATTCCTCTTTCTAGAATTTCCTCCAAATAGTTGTCATGGGTGCATGGAAGAAAAACAAGGCTCACTGAGTTGCAGCCCTGGTCTCCTGTAATTATTTTTATGGGAGGGGGCACCTGTCACTAAGGTCACTTTTCCAAGGAATGAGCCTTAAAGGAGGTGTGCCAGCATTGATCATCAAACCTAGCGACCATCTGACCTCAGAGTCTCAGGAAGGGATACGATAGCGGGCACAAAGATGCTGGGTTCTAGTGACAGGGACAACTGCATGTAAAGTTAGCTGCTAGGGACGAACAGTCACAGGTTAGGACAGACAAGGAATCAGGCGACATTTCCTGTGAAGTTCTCGTGATGAAGAAGGACTAATCCTGGTATCTCACAGAATCACAGGAGGAGGAAGACAGACACAAGCCAGTGTGGGCAGTTTAACACATACTGTACAAGCAAAGAACCACGTACAGAAAAAAGTTAAACCAAAGAAACCACAAGAGGCCAACAGAGATCCCGACTCCATCTGTACAGACCCTACCAACGATTGTCCCGGATAATCTGGAGCAGGTCAGACCTGTGGCCCTGCATTCCTTCAGGTTTTTCCTAAGCCTTCCCTGCTACCAACAGTGAAAGCACACGTTCACCATTGAAGAACATTCTGTCTATATTTTGAGTACAGCTCCTTGGGAGGAAAAGGCCATCAAAGTCAAGGTCTTAACTAGGCTAAACCTTCAGCGTTGACAGCAACTTAATCTCTCACCAACTGTCCTTAAAAGACTCATTAGAGCACCTCAGATACTTTCAAAAATGTTTACAAACCACTTATGCAAAGTTGAGGAGAGGATGACCCATAGGAAGTAAAAGGGAGATGGTGAACACGTGGCCGGTAACACCCGGAAGTAATTGAAGGTTGCTCCCTATGCCTAGAGGCCCGCCTCCCTTCCTCAGGTGATCCGAGGGTGCTTTTGCACAATCGATCCTACACCCTCTGGAACTATGTCATGAGACAATGAGTGACTGCCGACATCTGGTAAACACCGTGGGTGGGGACAGGAGCAGCCGGCAGGCTCCTGACGTAGCCTAGGTCCAAACGTCAGTGGGGTCCCTGACTGTTCATCATGACTCATTTACTTGTTGGCGCTTGCTAGGTGCTCGCCATATATGGGCTGTGAGGTAAGGCCATGCTTGGAGCCGGAATCCAGTCTTCCTAAAACTTCACCTACTCTGAGGTGAGAGCCCCATTGGGTGTTTTCTTCTTGTTCACACTCTAGAGGGCCCCTTGTGGGGTCCTGCACTGCATCGTCCTGCCCTCCATTTCAGCATGAAAATAAGAGAGTAGCCATTTGTACGGCCTGTCCTTCCATGCGTGTGCTCAGCCTCTGTGCCAGGGAGGGTATTTAAAAAAAAAAACCCACCAGGGAATGTATATTAAAAAAGAAGAGTATTGAGATGCTTCAGTAAGAATCGAGTGCCCTGGGAGATTCCCCAGGAACTTTACGAGGGCTTGAATAGAAGCACATCAGCTATTAGGCAAATCAGTGCATTGTCCTAATGACAATGGCCCTCCTCCCTTCTGATTAGGTCTGGGGTGGAGAGGGCAGCAGAGGGTTAGAGTTTGAAGATCATACACCTATATAATTCACCTTATTACTGGCTCTTGGTCAGTCCTTGTACCGGCCCCCTCCTTCTCAATCCCTTTGCAGGCACAGAACACTTTTTTAGTGTTAGTGTGGCAGGGAGGGTCCTGGCCAAATATGCCAACCCCCCACAAAAAAGCCTGCCGTTCTTCAACTCCTCAGAGGTCTGCTGCTGGCTGGAGAATGTCAGCAAGGAACAACACCCAGACTTCCCAGGACCCAACAGAATAAACTCGGTATAGAGTACTTCACCCTCCAAGGTGCCCGCTTTTGGCCCTGTTCGGCCTGCGTTCCCATGGCTGGCATGCCGACGTGGCAGAAGTTCCACTACTCCGTGGCTAGCCCCAGCGTGCGTGAGTGGGACAGGTTGGCCTCTCCCGGCTTTAGGGCGGTCCAATAAAACCAGATAATAGACCTCATGTCCCTGCTAATACAGCGCCTGAGAGATGCCAGCTATGGGGCAAAGAGCAAGGATCCTCCAGGTTATCAGGACCCCAGTCGTAAAGCCTGAGGGTACCCTAGCAAGTACACCAATGTGTAGGGAAGACACCTAGCCAGTCTCCTGGGGAAGGCATCTGTCCCTATGTCCTCTCAGCAGATTTGGGCTCTGCATAGATATTTATCCTCCATCCGCCAATCCTGAGGTCCCTCACATTGGCTCACTAAACGGGAGAGATGTGGGCAAGAATAGCGTTTTCCTCGCTTTTCTCTATTTACAAGAGCTGCAAAATAAAACATCCTGCCCCACGCCACACCCTGCACAAGGTCCTTCCATTAGTGGGACTCTGCACTAGGTGGATAGCCTGGTCCCCGCGGCTGTCTGTGCCCTCCCTACC
The DNA here is from genome assembly GCF_011064425.1 of Rattus rattus. NCBI lineage: Eukaryota > Metazoa > Chordata > Mammalia > Rodentia > Muridae > Rattus > Rattus rattus. The sequence goes on along the minus strand of NC_046159.1, from coordinate 25,751,592 downwards.
CTCAGCGTAAGCGAGGGCCCTGGGGGACAGTGCCTTCCACAGCCCATGCCTCAAATGTGCCTGAGCCTCCCCTTTCCCACCCTCCAATCAGGAAAAAGAGAAAGAAAAGAAAAACTCAGAAACCTGAAGATTGTTTGGAATTTATTCTCTTAAATAAGAATGTAACATTTGTTTTAAAAAAAAAACAAAACCAAAAAAAGAGAAAAAAGAAAAAAAAAAACCCTTAAAGCACACCTTGGTTTCACAGTAATGGCAAAAACAAAGTTACACAATTAAATAAAAAACTCACAAAGCAACACACCAAAAAAAAAAAAACAAACAACTCACAACGGCACAGGTTAAAAACAAGGGCAAACTAAAAGCTTCAGGGAAGGTCAGAGTGGACAGGCGAAGTGTTCCCTGGCACAGTTAATCCTCCGCACTCTGGCTTCTCTGTACCACAGCTCTGGGTGTTGCTTGCTGCCGCTCTCCTGCCTCACCCCAGGGGAATAGCAGGGGGATTAAAAAGCAAACCCCTTACTTCACTGGCACAGAGGACCTAATGGGTCCCACTGTCCTGCAGGAAGCAGCCAGGCACAGTGACGACTAAGACAATGGCTACTGTAGAGTTAACACTTAGCCCACAGACGGTCTTGAGGGAAAGTAGGTGTCTGCGACTCTCTGGTCCCCCCTCCAATAAGAGTATTGCTTTGTTAATGAGGAAAACTGATTACCTGAGTGTAGGGGTGTGTACCACCCATCTTCTTAGAGACCCAGCTCCACTCTGTGCCACCACAGAAGGCCATGCCTAGCTGCTGGGCTCCCTTCGAAGCTTGCCTATGCTGGGGGAGTTAAGCCAAGGCAAGCTTCCAGAGAAAGTGCCTATGGCTTTCAGACTGGTAGCTTTACAAACAGTCTCACAGTGTGGGCACAGTATATATAAGTAGTGTCTGCCCACACACTGAACTGAAACCCATACACATGTAGATACACACATTTACATGGAGAGGTGTATATGTGGTTCAGCTTTGGCTCTAGTGGTCAGGCTGGGAGGCAGGAGGCATGGCAGCTGCTCCATAGCGATTCCTTTCTGGTTTTTTTTTCAGCAGCCTTGAAGGGAAGGGGCCCTAAGAGGCCATGAAGGATCTCTAACCTCATCAGGCAGAGGCCCAGGGATGAGTGGTATTCTTTGTAGCGCGTGGCTATTCTAGCTAGTGCGGGTCGATGCCTGTGTTTCCTAACGGTCCTCTGGGATCCAACTGTGGGCACCAGTGGGTACCACTCAAGAGTATCTGGGGTTAGGGGACAGGCCAGTGCCACTCGTAACTACAGCTTCTCCGGGAAAGACACTTCCTCAGCAGACGCCCGGGGAGCGTGCTCTCTGCTGTCTGCAGTGCAAATGTTCCTGATACTGCACACAGGGAGAAAAGCTCTCCCTGTCCCTTCCCACCCAGGTGCCTGGTGCCTCACTTTTCATTCTGAGTAATGGGATTCCTCTACCTGAAAAAGGAACCAGCTGCAGCCAAGGGCATGTGCCCAAGACAACAGCCATCCCACCCAGCGGTTTTTTTTTTTTTTTTCATTGTCCGTTTTCTAGACTTCTCCTAAACTCCAGGCAGGTACTGTGAGGCTAGGGTGAGGAAATCTGTGCCAGGCCCACTGATCTGGAGCAGTGAGAAGAGGTGGTTTGGAAACAAAGCATTTACAGGTTTGAGAATAGAGAGAAGATTCCTATATTAAACACACATTACAAACAGAAGTACCAAAAACAGTGTCTCAAACAGGGGGACAGGCAGCGGTTGTAGACGAGGTTACCGGAGGAAGACAATGTGTTAAGGCCTACCCAGGGTTCTCTACAAGGGGTGAAGGAGGGTTATACGGTCACTTTGGGGTATTTTTGTGGTTGACATTTTGTTTTTACAACAGCACTAATTCTTGCCTAAGCGGGGAAGAGCAGAAGGGGAACAGCAAGGAGCTATGAAACCAAGAAGGTCCGGGATCAGGAGGCAGGGCCGCTGGTCACAGCCCAGCTCTCCCTGCTCCCCCTCCACCGTGGGTTCCAGGGAACATGGGCAGTCACATGGGACAAGACTGGGATCAGGTTAATAACCCTTCTGTGACACATTCTGGAAGCGCGAGGCACTGGGTTTTGTCTGAAGCTTTCTGGAGGAAGTTTAGCCAAGCACTCAAAGCTAATGTGGGACTTGAAAAAGGTATTTTTACCAAAGAAGAAACAGAAACCTATTTCATGGCACCTATAAAATGTCACGCATAATTCTGCCACCCCCAAGCCCCCCCGCCAGGTGCTAGCAAAGTTTAGCTAAAGAGCAAATGCCAGGGCTTTGAGCATGTTCAGGACTCAGGGCGATATGACTTGCAAACAGAGAGTCTCGTCTCCTATTGTGGGGAGTCCCTTGGGTTAGGGTACAGTGCCAGCCTCACCCGCTTGGGACGTTCAGCCTGGAATACTTTGGGGTGCCAAATCTTGACCTTCTCCTGCTATTCTGCAAGCCTGTCATAGCCTGGGTCCAGTTTGTTTTGATTCCTTAACCACATTGGCAAGTGTGTTTTCTCAGTGTTTTATAGAGAACACACTTCTCCTCATCTATAGGTCCCTTAATTCTGAGTGTCTAAAAAAAAAACCAATCTGAAACCCATTACACTTTCCTCAGACAGGCAGAGAAGCAAAATGAACGAGCCAAGAGAGTTAGCAAAATCATTTATAGTTCTTTTTAAAAAGAACATTCTTGCACCCTTTACCCACAGGGAGAGTGGAACCTTTTGTTTGCTTGAGTAGTCGGGTTCCTTGGCAAAAGCTATTAGGTGGTGCTCTCACAGGGTCACGTGCACATTCCAGTGTAAAGCCAGAGTTGTGTCATCTGCCCTGGTGTGCTCTGCGAGCGTCAGCTCCTGAGAGACACTACCAAGGGCTGGCAGACCTCATGGGGCTACAAGTCCCTCAAGTACTTAAGAAACTGTTGCATCTCACCAGCGGGGCATCTAAGAAAGATGCCCAAGCATGAGAAGTAAACAGAGAAGCTGTAGTCACGTTCACAGGGCCTGGCTGGGGTTTCTGTGCCTTGGAGGCTTAGCACAACCCACTCCCAGAGTGCCCCTGCCAAGACCCAGGCACATTCTCTCTCCTCTGGCACAACGGCCCAAGGGCTGTGTCAGCGCCTTCCTTCATCAACAGAGGCGGCTCTATTTGAAAGCTAAGAAAATATCCCTCCCTCCTCCCTCATGGAAAGCGTACGTCAGCTCCTCCGAGACTTCTGGAATCAGCTGATCATCTTTCATTTTTATTTGAGTTTGTACCTGGCTGTGGAAGATATATTGGCGGCTGGGCACAGTGGCATACCCCTTTGATACCAGCACTTGGGAGGCAGAGGTGGGCGGACCTCTGTGACTCTGAGACAAGCCTCGTCCAAATATCCAGTTCTAGCCGGGGCTATATAGTTAAGAATCTGTCTCAGAAACCATGCACAAAAAAGTAAAAAAGAAAAAGAAAAAGGATATACTTGCTATAAACAAGAGGAAACGTGTGACATAGGAAAATATAGCCCTATAGACTTCACACATAGTGATCCATTGAGAGATGTCTGGGGCCACCAGGGCCTCTCAGCAGTGTACAGAACTGTGGTTAGTTTTACAAGGGAGACAGGGAAACTTTAAGGGAAAAAGCAAGACAATTCTCTACAGCTACCATGCTCCAAACACTCCCCATCCTGCCTTGCAATGGACAGGGTCAGCATGTTTTCTGAGGTAGGATGGTACAAGCTATCAACACAGGAAGTGGTAAGGAGAGTGGGGCACCTGGGTCCTGACCCTCACTAGAATCCTAGATGCCTAAAGGGATTAGGATAGGGTGGCCCCTGTCACATGGACAGACTGGACACAGCTGGGGAATGGGATGCAAAAACTTCAAGTTGCAGTGAACACATTCAGACTGTGGGCCACAGTCACACCTCTCTGTGAATGAAACAGGCCCTACACAGGGGTCCCACAGAAGCTTATCACTCTCTGGGGCCAATCACATAGCAGCTCTTTTGGGTTCCTGTTTACCTATAGGGTCTGCCCCAAGCACCTCGGTGTGTCTTGTGGGTGTGGGGTAATCCCACTTACCAGATGGCACCATCACTGGCTGACAGTCTGCCAGTGAAACTCCCCTCCGATCTGCACCAGTACCTCTGACAGGCCATAGAGGAAGGGGACCCCAAATGCCAGCAGCTGACACATGAAAAAAGAGTCCAGGGGGTTCTGGGCTACTTGGTGCCCAATTGAAGAAATGTTGGTTTGTAGATGCTGGCTCATCCCCTTGGCCTTGTCACAGAGGCCAAGAGAGTGATGTACCACCCAGCCAAACAAGGAAGTGAGGCTACCTGGACTTCTCTCGGCTGAGCTGGTGGCGGCGCTGGCCAGTCCGTTTGTGTCCGCGGTGGGGCCATCCTGCAGGGGTCCTTTGGCTTCCTAGAAGAGTCCGTGAGAGAAAGAGAAGAGTGATTGGCTGCAGCCCCCGGGCTCAGGATGCAATGACCCTGAGACTGGCTGGTCTGTCTGTTAGCCCTGAACTGTGCAGTGCTAGGAGAGGGAGTCTTTGGTCCTCTTAGATATCAAACCTGTGACGCATGCACACAGAACATATATGATCTCCTGCTAACTTTGGGCGCTCTTTGGATGACTTAAACCATGTAACTGCTGTACAGTGTGGACAGTTATTGTACTGCATTGCTTAGAAGAGTCTGAACAGAGTCAGTACACAAGTGGTATTCTCCCTCCGCGGGTGGGACCTATGATGCAGACTTCACGGACACAGAAGGCCCAGTGTACACCTCTTCCCACCAGCCCTCTGCAGCCAACCCACGCCATCGGGTAATTGGCTTGAATGCTGTCAATGTGCTGTCCATGAAGTGAAGGAGATTACTCAGGCCACCTTGAGAAAACGAGAACAGACCAGTCTCACTGGAGCAGAAAGGAAAAAGTCGAGGGCTTAGACAATAACCCAGGAAAGCAGGGTTTAAAGGCAGCTTGGCCTTCCCAGTATGGAGAGCAGGGGTTGGCCCTCAGATTCCCAGGCTGTGGGCTTAAAAGGGGATAGAGGGTGGTTCCTGAGGCTCCCTATTCTCCAGCTACAAGGAAAAGGGCTACAACCTGGAAGGAACAGCTAGGGTGAGCAGCAGGGTGCCCTTCTGTTCAGAATAAACCCTAAACGTTGCCTCTGAGATCAGCACCTATAGTAAACCTGTGGGTCTGGAGTCATCTGCAGTTCCTCTCAAGTCCACTCACGGGACAGGCAAGACCACCTGACAGCCCCACTCACAGGAAGGGAACGGTTGGTTACCTTTCCAGACAGAGGCGCCACCGCTGGCCTCTTCCTTTGCGCGTAGCCAGACAGTCGGTAACAGTAGTGCGGTTTACAGTAGAATTTGCCTGCAGACAGCAAGGAAGAGGGGCGTGAGCAAAAACCCACAGTTGGGACCTCGGCTTGCTGGCCACAGGACACCACTGCATGACACCCCCACCCCCACCCCCTGCTCCCCCTGCAATCCGGAAAGGCCAGCCCGGAGCCTTTCCCTGCGTCTGATGTAGAGGTCTTCCCCTTAGGGTGTGTGAGGTCGTTGAGCTGCCACCAATCAGCGACCAGAGCGAAGATGTGAGGCTTGGGTGACAGAGCCAGCAAACAAAGCCGCAGTGTGTGGGGACAAAGACATGGTCACAGAAAACCGTGGTTCTGGGGAAGGCAAGAGCCAATACAAATGCAGGGTGGAGCCCGGAAGGCTTCAAGGGCTAGGGCGGTGCCAGTTACTAACTCCCAGAACTCTCTGCTCCCCTCCTCAGCCATGGGCTCCTACCCCGCCCTCACTAGCCAGGGTTGGTCCAAGGCAGGCTTCAGGTAAGTTAACAGTGTGCTAAAAGTACCACAAGGGACTAGAGAGCTGACTTAGAGGTAAAGGAGTTAGCTATGGACAACCGGACTTCAGTCCCTAGGACCCTGCGATCCCAGCATTCCTACAGACAGATGGCAGGCAGACACAGGAAAACTGGCCAGAAGCTTGTGGGCCAGTTACTCTGGAGTACGGTGTGAGTTAGAAGAAACAGGCAGAGAGACCCTGCCTCAGCAAGGTGGGTGAAGATAACGGACTCCCAAAAGTTGTTCTCTACATGGGCTGTGGCATGTATGCTCATGCATGTGCGCGCATGCACACACACACACACACACACACACACACACACACACACACACACAAGACAATAACAACAACGACAAAATTTCCATGGATCATCAACAGAATAAAACCCAGGGTGTGCTTCAATACAGTCAGGGCCAAACATGATTTGCTAGGGGCTTCCAGACACTTCTATGCACATTTACTGGGTCCTATGTAATGGGATGCTATCTCCCGAGGAGAGTGTGGCCAAAAGGTCTGAAAGACCCATCCTCCTTCCCAACACAAATGCTAGGACAAACTAAGAGTCAAATGATCCGAATCTGTCCTCTAACTTAGGTGTGAGAGCTGAGCATTAGCCACACCCTGACAGTGGCTGCATCAGGAGCTGCTTTTGTTACCTTGTTATCGGCCAAGAGAGACTGCAACAAAGGTAAACCCAGAGGGAGCAAAGGCACCAGGCAGCTCTTCTTCCCTTTCCTCTTCCCCGGTGACTGGGCACATCTCCTGTGTTGTGTGTGCGTGCACACACGTTAGGTGTACAGGTGAATGGATACACAGGAAAGCCATGGTGTGTTCCCATCTATCGCTTCCTCATTTACTGTCTTGAGATGGGTCTCTTGCTGAGCTAGAAGTCTGCCATTTCACCCACAGCCAGGGAGGTCACAAGGACATGCTACTTGTGGACATGCTACAGGTCATGAGTCATGCCTGACTCATTTGTGTGGGTACCACGGACTCAAACTCAGATCCTGGGGAGCAGGTGCTCTTACCCACCAAACCATGTGCCTAACCCCTATACATTTTCCTCATTTTAAAAAATGGCTGACTTATGCCTTTATCTGTGTTTCTTACTACGCTAAGTCAGCTTTGTCAAAGCTGAGAAAACAACTTAAAGGAAGAAATGTTTACTTTGCTCACAATTTCAGGTGCCTCAGCCCAAGGTTACTTGGTCCCGTTGCTTTGGGCCTTGCTGACACAGGGCATCATGGGGACGGGGAGAGAAAGCATGGGGAAAAGGCACAAGTTCCATTTTCCTAGCGTTCATCCTTGTGACTACAGTTTTCAAGGGGCTCCACCTCCTAAAGCTTCGGTCGCTATCCAACGATGTCATTAACTTGCCTGTGAGTTAAGCCACTGAAGAAGTTAGCACTCCCATGAACTAGCTGCCTTCCAACAACCCATCAGCTAGTGACCGAGCCTCTAACAACTACCTCACCTGGGGACTTCGGGCTTAGGGCCGGTGGTGGAAAAACTGCAGAGAATTTCACGGACTTCAGGGAATGTTCCTAACACGACCCATTTCCCCAGATTTCTCACCAGCTGCTGGCACTCAGCCAGTACTCAGAGACATGGCACTGTGAGGGCCCTGTGACCAGCAAAGGGTCAGCTCACCGTCTGCTTCTCTATGGGGGAGGAGTTTTTGTCTTTAGCTTGTCCATCATACCTTTCATATAATCTGTGATAAGCCACTCTGTTCTTTTTGGGGATTGCTCCAATAAATAGAAGATAAACTAATTAGTACCTGGATCACGGAGCACAGTTTGGGTGTTTGGTATTTCAGTCTTCCCATTCCCCAGGACTGGAATCTGACTGAGGCCAGGTGGGCCATGGCAATTATGGGGACTGCTGTGACCTTGGAGGCTGCCTGTCTCTGAGAAGGGAGACATAACTCAAGCTCCCACTTTAGTTTGGGGTTGATCATGAAGCTTGTTTATTTTCAAATTTTAAAAAGTTTTACATTTATTTGTGTATTTTGTGTGTGTGTCTGTCTGTGTGTGTCTATCTGAGGGTATGTGTCAGAGTCTGTGAGTGTGTGTGTGTCTATCTGTGAATATGTGTGTCTGAGTCTGTGTGTGTGTGTGTCTATCTGTGAATATGTGTGTCTACCTGCGGGTTTGTATGTCTAAGTCTCTGTGTGTGTGACATTTTACATTTATTTGTATAGTATGTGTATCTGTCTCTCTGTATGTGTATCTGTGTGTGTGTGTGGTCTCTCTGTGTGTCTGTGTATGTGTGGGGTGTGTGTGTGTGTGTGTGTATGTGTGGTGGATGTGTATGTGTATGTGTGTATATGTGTGTATGTGTGTGTGGTCTCTGTGTGTGTGTGTGTGGTGTGTGTGTGTGTGCATGTGTGTATATGTGTATGTGTGGTGTATGTGTATGTGTGTATGTGTGGTGTGTGTGTGTGTATGTGTGTGTGTGTGTGTGTGTGTATGTGTGTGTGTATGTAGACAGGCACAGATGGACACATGTAGAGATCTGAGAACCACCTGCAGGAGTTGGTTCTCTGCCTCCACAATGTGGGTCAAGCTTGACCACAAGCACCTTTACCTGCTGAGCCATCTCGCTGGCCTGAGGCTTATAAATCCAGAACACCAGTTACTTACTATTGCTTATTTTTTTTCTTCTAAGACTGAAACCCACATCATAAGCTCTGACTCCTAGCTGACCAGCACCGGATCCTGCTCCAAATCGTAACAAAATACAAGGGTTTAAGTTTCAGAAACTAGGCTCAGATCCCAGCCAAAAGGTAACTTCCAAGAATGTTCCAGAAAACTGCTTTCTCTAGGAAGTCAGATACAAGGACACAGCTGAAATGAGATCTCAGTTTAAGTTCTACACCAGTCTTCAGACTCTAACCTCTTAGAGCTCGTTCCTCCCACAGGAAAGGGTCAGAACTCTCACTCTGTCTGGTGACACAGTCCACTGTCACAGGCATGAGCTAAGTGTACTCCGCTAATCATTAATGTTTCCTTCTTCTGTGGACATATAGATTCATGCAGCCCATCCTGACCTTGAACCTCTGATTTTCCTGCTTCTACCTCTCAAGTGCTGGGGTTATACAGGAGTTTTACACTTTAGCTGGCTTTAGTGTAGTTTCTTATCCTCTTTCCCAAACTCAACTTTATTACTTTTTCTTTTTGAATGAATTAAAGAAAACCTTCAATGTTTATTTAACATTTTCTATGTGCAGACACAATTCTGACCACTTTACATCTATCATTCATTTAGTGCTCGCACAACCTAAAGAGGTACAGACTGCTATGACCCTTCCACAGGGGAGGCACAGCCAGGCAAAGCTTCCTGCCCAAGGGTCCCACAGTCAGAGCATCACAGGAGACTGGCTCCAGAGCCTGCAGTGCCGCTGCACTATGGCTCCGGTCTCAGGAAAGCCAGCCAGGCTGACACTGGATTAATCACACGTTATAGAGGACTCGATAAAGTGACTGACTGGAGATTATCTAGATGAAGAGAGTTTCTCTGTGTAGCCCTGGCTGTCCTGGAACTCACTCTGTAGACAGGCTGGCCTCGGGCTCACAGAGATCCATCTGCCTCTGCCTTCCAGGTACCGGAATTAAAGGTGTGCTCCACCACCACCTGGCTTAGATTGAGCAATCTTGACAGTCACACTGAAGGACGAGGAGGGATGACACAAGTGTGTGGCATTTATTCAACTGTCAGTGTCATCTAATGACAGGAGAGACATGGATGCTGGCCTCCATGGAGACAGACTAGTACTTTATCTAGATGAGCAGAAGACACGTGGCTTACGTGGGCTCGACTGTTAGCAGGTGGGGCAACTGGAACATGGTGGCTGGCTGATGGCCAGAGGCCTAGCGAGATCTCTGAGGAGAGGACATGTGAAGACAGGAAGGCCATGAAGCCCATTCCAGCATAACTAGCAAAATGTATTCTGGGTAGGCGATGCCTCAAGTAAGATCCTACGGCACCAGTGGTTCTTAGAGGATGAAAGGAAGATCACTGTGCTTTGCCTCAAATGAACTGTGTATGGTTCCCACCAAATGTGCCAGCCCATGAATTTAAAATAAAAAGGCCGTGCCTTCTGCTATTGGGAGAAGTTCGGTTGTTGGGGTGTGCCTTGAATGGGACAGTGGGTTTCTAGTCCCTTCTCCCTCTGTGGCTTCCTGGTCCTGAGATACAGTCCTACTATGTATTGCCCGGTCACAGCCACAGCAGACAACCAGTGAGTCATAGACTAACACTTTCAAACCGTGAGCCAAAATAAAATTCTTTTTTTATGTAAGTTGATTACCTTTTGACAAACTGGCTAGAAAACAAGGGCTTTCTTCCCAGGTACACTTCAAGATAAAAGACTAACCAAGATGACTGCAGTATCAAGGACAGTTCCAGGAGGTAGGGGTCCCACCTGCCAAACCCTCTCCTTGGAGTTCAAGGTGCTGTCCAGAGACTAAGAATGGAACCAAAAACCCAGTACTAGCAGATTACCTTCCTCAAATGAGCAACTCTTTCAGCTCTTGGCTGAGCAGTGGCTTTGCTAACACAGGAACAGGGCCACAAGCTATAATGCCAAGAGTCCGCCACCTAGCTCCTGCCTTTCCTCAGCGACAGTCATGGCTGCCCGAGTCTCACTATCAGGAGGGTCCGCATGACTGAAGTGACCTCAGCATACGACTCCCTCTGCCATGCTTTCCAGTCCCTGTGCAGTCAACGTACCAACCATTGGGACATGGGCTTGGTATCATCCCTGGGAGAATTGAGCTTCTTCTCCTGCTCACCTGAGCTCCTTTATTACTTTTAAACAAATTCGACCACCCCCACGAATTCCTCAGCATCATGTGGGGATGGCCGCAGGAGCCATCATTGCCCTTGGGCACCTATTTCTGATCCCTTAAGAATCTCCAGGTGAACGGGGTTGGGGATTTAGCTCAGGCCCTGGGTTCGGTCCTCAGCTCCGGGGGTGGGGGTGGGGAAGAATCTTCAGGTGACAAGCTGGCTGTTTGTTAGCACACTTCTCTTCCTTCTAACTAAGGTTTCTGCAGTTAAAGCAGCAGCCCTGGGATATGAGACGCTGATATCGGACAGAGATTACAGAGCCTGGGTATTTCAATCCCCCCATAAGGCAGAAGCCTAGGCTCTATTTGCTTACTGTCAGCCATCTAAGGCAAGAAGCATGAGTTCTAGGAACCCTTGTCACGCTCCTTTTAGTCTCCAGAGTCTCATGTGAGGAAAGAAAGTGAGTGTGTGAAGTGAGGGAGATGTTTACGCCACTGCTCTCAGAGTCTGGTCCCTGGAAGAATATTTTTTAGGGTCTCAGAATTTAAGAAAGGAAAAAGGCCAGAGATGGCCGAGAAAGGTTAGTATAAAGAAAATGTAACAAGGGGTTGGGGATTTAGCTCAGTGGTAGAGCGCTTGCCTAACAAGCACAAGGCCCTGGGTTCGGTCCCCAGCTCCGAAAAAAAAAAAAAAAAAGAAAAGAAAATGTAACGAAAAGAGGACGGAGCGAGGCCCAAGGGTCTCTCTGGATCCTGGAGAAAGGGGCATTGCACTCGGTTGTTGCTGTGACCAGTGCACAGAGACACTCACCGTCCTCGATGTCGTAGGCGTAGGCTGACAGGCGCAGCGTGGTGGCACAGTAGTCGCACTTGAAGCAGCTGCGGTGGAAGAACTTGCCCTCAGCGCTCAGCCTCTCCATCACGTAGACGCGCTTTTGGCAGAAGTAGCACGTGTCGCTGCCCCCCAGGTTCTGCGGGAACTCTTTCTTTATGGAGCCCTGCGGGGAAGCGGGTAGAGGAGCATATCAGACTTCGTGGCCTCTCTTGGGGCCGCACAAGCCCTCTGTGGGTGAGGATGACTTTGGTCACAGGGACACGGTCCACAGGTATTAAATGACTACACGTGCTCTGTCTCCGGCTTTCCTGAGGAGCAGCTCTCGGAGTAGCTTCTCCACTCCGCAGTCCCCTCCTGAGGACCCTGAGGACAAGCCGGGGTCTAAACCTGGGATGCTCAGCGACCGTGAGAGGCTTCTGATCAAAGACCCAAGCTTTCGGAATTTTGTAACAATCAAACCGACTATTCAGTGTCCATGTGCGCACATCCTCTGAATGGCAGAGGGACCATCTTTAAAGAGGAAAGTGCTTTTCCACATTCTAAATACCTTCCACAGACCTAGAAATCCAGTCATCAAAATCGAGACCAACTCAAGAAAGCTACCACGTGGCAATGCAGGTGGCTACAGAAATCAGTAAGACCCTCGGAGCAGGCTCTCCCCACAGTGCCATGGCTAGAGAGAGTGCCCTTGGAATATCTCTTACCAGTTCCTTCTTGTCTAGAAGGGTTTTGGGTTGCTCTTTCCTTTGAAGCTGATTGGCTATCTGCTCAGCCAATGAGCTCACTCCGCCCGTGTACATCTTTATATACTTCTATTGGTTGGAGATTACACAATGACCAAAACGAAGGGAAATGAGAAGGAAAAAAAAGTGAATTAAGGAGACGAAAGGAAAACAATTTTTGAGGGGTGTAAAATACACAGTGCAACCGCAAACCATGCCAACACAGTGCCCACAAGCAGAAACTGGGCAGTGAGCGAAACACTGTGCCAGGCTCCACGCTGTGGTCAGCACACGCATGAGCAGCAGTGGTGGAGACAATCTTCCACAGGGCAGAACGTGGCCCTTCATGGCTTTCTGAGAGTCCAGTTCTGGGGATAGGAGAGAGGGAGGTAGAAGACAGAAAGGAAGCTAACACGGAAGAGAAAAGGGGGCCTGCATCTTGTGTGCTCAGAGAGTCTGGGGGTCAACTTGAGACAGTGGCAGCTAGGAGAGGATTCAATGTGCTCTGTGAAAAAGTGGACTGCCTCAGGCTGAGAGAGAAACCAGGCAGGTTCTTGCAGACGCTGGTGTCCCGTGTGGACAATACCTGTGAAGAGTTCTGGCATTACTGGAGACCCCCTGCCTCATAAACCGACCCACAGTGACTGCTCCATGCAGCAAACCATCCTGAGCTCTTGGGGAAGAAGCCTCCCTGGCCATTTCCCCACTACTATCAGGCGGCAACAGGGAGTGGGTGGGCGAGTGGTGTTTGAGAGCAGAAAGGCTCATCTACCCAAATGTGGAGGCTGGATTTCTCCCAGTCTAGGTGGGCACCAAATCACAAGCTACACCCTGAAGACAGCTGCTTGTAAGTGCCCCAGGAAATCAGAAGGTTTCTGGCCCTGGAGGAATTTTTTTAGAGATGAACAACAAAAGAAGTCAAGATTCAAAGCAGAGAGTAACAGCATATATTTATAGTCTTAGCATTAGGAAGGCTAAAGCAGGAGGATTGCTATGAGTTCAAGGCTAGCCTGGACTATACAGTGAGACAGTCTAATTCTCTTCCCCAACACACAGATCACACTAATGCAACCTCCCTTTTGGCAATGCTGAAGAAACAAACAGGAGAGATGCCCATGTCTGCATGGTAAGCCACTCTGCCCTGCTCACAGAGGTCAGGCACCCTGTGGCCTGGCTTGAATCCTGTCCTGGGATTACAGTTAGTCCTGTGGGCTGTCTTTCAGAGATGTGACAGGCAAGACTCTGGGTGGAGACGATGTGAGCTACACCTCTCGTGGTGGGACGTAAGGGAGGCTCCCAGCCAAGTGGGAGAGCTTGTCACTAACTCGGATGCAGATTTCAGCAGGCACAGTCACCCCAGAGATGGCATCAACCCCCTAGCAAGTGGCTTTAAGGGACAAACCTGTGACGTCTCATGTAAAAGGGCTGCCGTTCCAAGCGCCATCATGCCTAGGTTCTGTGGAGCCAACTCTGAGTCCGGGAACGCTCACACTTAGAGAACATTCTCACCGGGCTCAGCTAAGGCCTGGCTGGAACTGAGCAATCGATATCATTTTCCAGCTTACCAAAAGGGACGGCCTAAGACTGGCTGGCCTCACCTGCCTTCAACCCCATATATTATGTCCATCAGTAACAGAGGCAACGAGTCTCTTAAACTAGGGACTTGGAGAAGCACATGCCTGGGGCAGGCAGGCACAGGGCAGAGGGGAACAGAAATGAGAGCCAAGCTCTCCTCTGAGAGCTTCCCTCCAAGGCTCTGAAGGTCACATTTTCTTCACTCTGTAGAGCAGATGACAAAGTGCCCAGGACACTGCAACCCTTGCCCTACTGTGTGCACCCAGGACCCTTCTCTTATGACTGGGGGCTACCTCAGGCCTGGGGCTGCATACGCAAGGGCATTTGTCATTCAGTTCTTATGCAGACAAGCACCCCCCCAGAGAGATGGGCCCAAGTTCTGTTTGTTTCTGGCTTGAAAAGCAGCGGTTTTCTTCTTCCCACTCCCAGAAAGGTCGGAGAGAAGGAGTCGCTGGGCTCACCCCACTGCACACCACTCACATGCATATGCTTCTGCACATAAGCACACTGGCTAAGACTATGAAGCACAGACCAAGGCAACAGACTCTCCCATCCCTAGCAAATTCCTCGGAACCGGATTGAAGCCACCCGGGATAAAGCAGGGTTCATTCCACACATGATTACAAGAAACACCAAGTGCGTGTGGGCTCACTGTTTTACTAGGAGAGTTAGTGACGGCATGGTTCAAATTCTGTAGCGCGTGATTAAGAAAATGCAGTCTTCATTCAAAGGTGGAAAATGCTGTCAATATCGGACACGGCTTAATAGTGGGTTTACTCTGACAGGCTGTGACGTGTGAAACACCCAAAGGCAGCTAGCAGCCTCTTGAACATAGGTGTCTGCGGCAGCCCTCACTCACACACACACACACACACACACGCACACACACACACACACACACACACACGCACACACACACACACACACACACACACACGCACACACACGCACACACACACACACACACGCACACGCACACGCACACGCACACGCACACACGCACACGCACACGCACACGCACACACACACGCACACGCACACGCACACGCACACGCACACAGAGCTTCTGAGGAGCCAGGCAAAGGCAGAGACCTCCTAGGCTCCCTCAGGTTGTGAAGGTACAATGAGCAGAGGCTGCAGAACACGGTTTGGTCAAGTCCCGGCCATGCTACCTGTCGGAGGGAGTCAGAGGAGGGAGAGGCAGGGCGGTTGGAGGAGCGGAGACTAAGGGAGAGCTCCCACTGGTCAACAAAAAATCGACGTGAAGGCTCAGGCTCTGGCTATAAAATACAAGGTGGAGAAAGAGAGCACAGTACACGTTAGAGGTCATAACAGGAACTCTGAGTTTCAGATGGTTTACTGTTTAGCTGCAGAATGTATGTGGTAAATAGAAGCAGGTCTTCCGATTCCCAGAAGCAAACCAGCTTCATCTACGGCTCCTCCCCTCCGCTTCCCGCTTGCCCAAAGCGTGCCGATGGGACTGGCTGTGGAGCACACCTCGGAGCTATGGCCACCTGGGAAGCCTCAGGGCAACCTTGGCCCGGTGTTCCTACCCGGCTAGGCAGCTAACACCGGCTTTCTCAGAGCCCTTGTTGACCTGTGCAGGGGTTTTCCCTTGGCAGAGACATCTCGTGTCCATTCTAGTTCTAGTTCTCTCCTGACAGCGCAAAGAGCAGGGACCCTCACTGTCCTCTGCTATTGTTCAGGGCATGTCCTTGTCCTGTGGACAGTGCCCAAGGCCTTTCCCACCTCCTGACGCCAGAGCTCAGGGACGCTCCACCTACTCTAGGTGTTCAGCACGAGTGTTCTGCTTGCTAAGGAGCCAGATAAATGGAGGGCACAATCCGGGGACCAGATCTGAATGCTCCTTGCCTTCCTGACACTGGCCTCAGCCGGTGCAGCAAGAGTAGGCAGGATCTTCCTCAGCGCAGGCCCATGTAGCCAGCAACTCTGACTTAGGGGAGAATTGGGTAACGGACATCTTTAGTTTTCCCACCACACTCTGGATACGATCTTTACAAGGTGGGAGGGATAGGCGCTGCCCAGGCTCTAACGAGAGCTGCTGCACCCCCCACTTTAGTTGACATTTGTGTCACGGCAGTGACAAGGCAGCATGGCGGGTATCTGGGGGTTCCCTACCCTCTGCTCCAGGTGTCCAGGCCCTGTGTACAGCGCTTGGATGGTGTCAGTCATTTGAACCCAGTACAAGGAGCGACTGTCTCTGTAGATGAGTACCATTCATCAAGAGCATTGAGATGACTGACCGCCTGGAACGTGGTGCGGTCGCAGTGTGGGGAGCGAGTGAAGGAGAGCTACAGAGAGTGAGTGCGTGCACAGGCAGGGCTGTGGAGTGGGGGGGGGAGGGAGAGTCCTGGAAAAGGAGGGAGTAGTGCCCCCAGTATCTAGCCTGAGCCCCACACTGAGGATCTATACTCACCAACTCCAGGAAAAAAACAAAAGCCCCCACATGCCATACTGTCGTTTAGGCACCTACTCTCCCGCTGGACATCTGCTGTCCCTGCTGGGCACCTACTCTCCCACTGTACTCCTCACCACGCTGGGCACCAGTGTCCTGGATCTCAGTTTCCTGCCAAGCTTCCTTTCACTCAGCATACATCCTCACTTCCCTTTCAGCTGTTGCTTATTAAAAACCATCAAGACCTCATTAAGTAAGCATGCATCCTTCAGAATGCAGGGCACTACTCTGCTCTCCTGCTTATGATGGACTATGGCAGGATCTGGGAAGGAGGGTACACAGAATCGACACCAACTCCCCTACCAAAGGGCAGTAAACAGGTGAGCTGGTGACAGGGAGGGGCAGAGGCCAGCCACCTCCGCCTCAATTCCACCGCCCTTCTTAACCCTGTCCTGGGTAGTTTCCTTCAAGGGAAGAGAAGATGGCACTACTGCCTGTTTCCTAGTGGACCTGAGGTGTGTCCCAGCTTGCTGCCTGGTTCTCAGTGCAGTTCTCAGAGAGCAAAGGCAGGAGGAAGGCAGCTGTGAAATCACCAGGAGCTGCGAGATATCAGCTCACTGCAGATCCTTAAGGACAGGACCAAGGCAAAAAGCTTCACAAAATAGGTGGGCTAGGGGCTTCATCACCACATTCATTAAGAAATAAAAAAAAGGAATGATAGCCCATTTTAGTCAGTGACATCTCTACAGTTCTCAGAAAAGATAAGCTGTAGCTTTTCATTATGCTCCCATCCATCCTGCCATCGACTGCTTTTCCATCCATCCATCCATCCACCCACCCACCCATTCATCCATCTATTCATCCACTCATCCATCACCCACCTACCTACTCAGCCATCCACCCATCTTCCCATCCATCCATCCATCCATCCATCCATCCATCCATCCATCCATCCACCCTGCCACTGGCTGTTTTTCCTCATCTTCCTATCTGACTTCTTCCCCAAACCCTGGCAAGAGCCTCAGTTCTTCTTAGTATCTCTATTTCAAGAGCTAAGGCTCTCACATCCATTGCCTGTCTGTCCTGAGGCTCCCCTCTCCCAGTTCTCCCGGGTTACCAATGCCTTTTGGCTGCCCTTGCCTAATTTGGGGGAAGAAGTGATTTCTTGGAACGGGAAAGGAGAACAAAACTGGGAAGTCTTAACGGCCCACTGCAGCAACGAAAGCGTCAGGGTTAGCATCCAATCTGAATGCTTTGCAGATGGACGTTCTGCAGTTAATGCTACCGCATGGGACAACACTATTAGCAGAGTTCTGGCTGAGTGATAAGTGCGTAGAAAGCTAGGAGAAGGGACTCTTCTCCATGCTCCCTTCCCCTGCCCCACCACACAGCGTGCCCCACTGGTCGGCTCTCAGCATCCCATGCCACAGACTCATGCTTTTACCCTCTCGTGGTGGGGATTCTGCTTGCCACGGCTGTCAGCATGAACATTCCTGTACATCTGTTGGCAACAAAATAAAAACTTAAGCTCCGTCCGAACGCTCTTTGGACCTACTCAGCAACAGCGGGAGATTTAGGCAAGAAGCCAGGGTTCGCGTTTATATATATCCCCAGCCCCAGACTTCCCAACTCTCCACCGGTACCAAATCCCATGATCTGAGACAATTTTCCTTATGGCCTTTCTGCCCACCTGCCTCCAAGGAGGCCCCCTACACAGACCAAGAACGACCGTTAGTACAAAGGTGGAGCAAATGTGTGTTTCACACAGTGCCGTAAGATCGGAGGCGTGCAGTGTGAGGCGTAGGGGAGGCGGGTTGGCAGGGAAGCGTCCACAGCAAGAAAGGTCGGGATATGGAGACCGGACGAACAAAGAACTGTTACAGAGCCCGGAGGAGACTCTAGGGTGGGGAGAAGGCCCTACATAGGAACACGGGAGTGGGGCCCAGGTTACTGATGGGAGAGGTTCATGGAGACTGGCGGCACTCTGAGTTAATAGAGGATCATGGGAAACCCTAGGACAGGCGTGAGGCTGCCTCAGTGAACTGAGGTGGCAACCGTGGGAGCAGGAGAACCACACTGTTCACTAAAGCTAACTTGAGATGTCCATCTTCTGGAAATGGACGCCCTCATCCAGTGCCACTGCTACGCTGCCACAGGCAACACGAGCCCACTTCCAGATGTCTCATGGCGGCCACTCTGTTCAGGGCCATTGCTTACCTGTGGTCTTTCACAACTCCTCGGCCTCTCCACCCTACGCCTCAGACTGTAAAGTGGAGAAAATGGTGGGGCCTGCCCCACAGTGACTGTGAGAACTGAGAGACTGAGGGGCAGAACAAATGCTCTAATTGTGAGCCTTTATTTAGAGGAGGCACTGGATCCTCCCGATGGCCAGCAAGGCTCAGTCCTTAGGCCCAGGGGAGAGGGAGGCCCGTAAAATCAGATGCATCGTTAGTGGTCACAGTTGAGGTAGGCTACCTTCATTATGAGAGTATCCTTTCACAGATCCTGCCCTCAGAAGTGTTATTTTTTTTTTTTTTAATTTTATAGGGTTTCAGCTCAAAGGTCAGCAAGCCATTCTGTGTGCACACGGCATAGGTGTGCCCACCTTAAACGTGTGATTGAACAGTCAACAGGCACATGTGGCTGGTGGCTCTCAAGTTCGGTTCTTCAACCATCTGCCAGGAGTGCGAATGGGTGTCTGGGGTCGGTTAGAAGAAACGGTAGTAGCCAGAGGGCAGGCTGTCAGGGTCAGGAGGAACCAAACCCATGCAGGGAGGCCACTCGAAGCTTTCTTATGCGTATCTTAACTGTACTGCCTAAGACAGCGAAAGAAACGTGGCTACTTTAAGTGGGGTCCTATAAAAATGTGTGCCTCTTGTAACTTATGGATGA
Organism: Rattus rattus; assembly: GCF_011064425.1. Lineage (NCBI taxonomy): Eukaryota > Metazoa > Chordata > Mammalia > Rodentia > Muridae > Rattus > Rattus rattus. Next base: position 25,732,471 of record NC_046159.1, on the reverse strand, counting down.
TGGCTCTGAGATGAATATAGTCTATGCTTTGGTTTGTGGCTCTCCTCCCATGATAGGGACTAGACCAGAACATGCAGAACATGCACCTAGGCCCCACGAGGAATTGTTCACTTGTAGCAATGAAGGCTGTTTTTTTGCTACAAGTCATCTTTTAAAAACTTGTCTCCGCAAAGAGGGATTACTGAGATGGTCCCTATGTTCATAGTGCAGGACAGACAGGACAGACGGGACAGACGGGACACAGAGCATGCAGAGGATCACCTGCTGGCCACTGCGCGCCCGGCAGGAAGGTGGAGTAGGGGGAGGAGAGAGAGTGATCACTTTTTTGGGGCAGGTCCGAGAGCGCTCCTTTTCCTGTCGCTTTTACACCAACAGACACAAACAGAAAGAACACCGTTGAAACAGGGCCTGGGTGGAGACTGGGAGGGACGAGGAGCATTGATTTGCATATTTGCGCATTGATTTGCATATTTGCGAAGCATCCCCAGGGGCTCTTTCCTTGACCCCCCTCCATAGCACCTAACTCTGTGTTCAGGGTGAGTTTCTTGTTTCTCATCTTGGACCAGAGCCTCAAGCAAAGGTTGCCTAGGTAACTAAACATCTGGGGGAACCTTGGCATAGTGCTCTGTTATGTTAAGGATCCAGGGTTTTATCAGGGAAGATGGGCGCCCACATGTGGGCCTGGAAAAGGGAGATGACCCCCCATGAGACATCACATGACATACGCACACCAGGTCACACTGCAGCAAAGTGCGTTCCCACCGAGCCTCCTGTGGCCACATTTCCATCAACACCTCAATTTCTTAAGCCCCTCACTCACATTCAACAGTCCTAAAAACTACAAGGAGATGCCAGGAAACAGGGTTCTACCAATTAACCACAAGCTCATCCTTCATCCTGCCTGGACCACACATGCCCTTCTCCGAGAATTAGTCCATGGTTCTCAGAGACACTTCCCGGTATTGGAGAAACAGCCACACATTGCTCTGGGCCTCTCTGGTACTTTCCAGGAGATTCTCAGCTTCCTGTACAGACTGCAGTACAGGGTGGGGTGGGGAGGTTTGGCAGCTGTAAGGTCAGAAAAACATCTCCACTGTGTGCTCCCACCTCGAATGACAATCTGCTTCCAAAGCGAGGCTGGTCCCTGTGCCATCTGACGGCAGGATGTACTTCTGAGATCAAAAGGAAAGGGAGGGCAAAGGGCGAGCTGCAGTGTTTATGCTGGAAAGAGCAGCTCAAAGCCACTGAGAGCAGAGCTGTTGTCCGTTTCCCTCCTTCTACACGATGACCTAAGTCGGAACAGGTTCTCGTGCCAACTCTGCCAAGGAATGCCGTGCCCGCCACACCTCCTGCCTCAGTAGAGAACCACTTCAAGAGACACACAGTGAGTCACAGTGAGGTTCTGCCTATTGGAGATGAGTGGCCAGCCAGCGGTGGCCCAGGCACCTCCCGCCCTGAGTCCCTGTTCTCTGGAGTGTCTGAACACATCTCTAGCTTTCAGGAGATAGCCACATCTAGAGGACCAAACTAGAGGGCCAAGTTGGCGCTGTGAACGATGAATGTAAATATTCCACATTCCACGGGGACAGAATGTGAGGTGCGGTGTGTCAGCGTCACTTCTGTTGACACTTAAGTGTAATTCATGACTCAATGTAGCCTAAAGGACTTAAAGATCTCAGTGTCTTCACTGCTCCCGGTCACCAAGGCTCAGGCCTGCCCAAGGCTCTTTCTAACTAATCTTTCATTCCAACCTGTTGCTCGCTGATGGTGACAGTAAAGGAGGCGGACGGCAAGCCCAAGAGGCAGGAACAGCAAAGAGCAGACCCTGCAGGGGAGCTGGCACAATGCTATGGGCTACCGAGGCTCCATGAGGGGCTGTGAGAGTCAGGTGCCTTTCAAGCTGCCAGGGTGGTCTTCACCAAGACAGAGGCCAAGACCCAGCAGCAGACACTGAGTCACATTCACTGCCCTCCTTCCCAGCAAAACCGACAAAGCTGCACCAGCCCAGACCGCACACAGCCACCCATGTCCCCACTCACAGGTGACACCAGACCTTCCTGTCCTGTTCTGTTCTAATCTCAGGCCTTTTCCAGGAAGGATAAGACTTTACAATTCCGAACTCTGCGTTAGAATTCACCTATTCCCTTTCCATCAAGACTTCAAGCAAAGGACAAAAAAAGTTAGAATTCGAACAAATTCTTGATGACACTCAGAAGGCCTCCCTCGGAAGAGGCAGGAGGTTTACCTTCTGTTGTGAGTTTGCGCACTGCCCCAGCATTTTCCTTCTTCCTCCCTGGGCCCTGCCTTCCACGTGGAGTATTATGAGGTTAGAAAGAGGCATTTTCTTCAAAATGCGATTTCAGTATGAGTCAAGTCAGCGTTCCTCAGCACTTCCCAGCAGTAGAGCTGGTGAGGTTGGCCAAGAGAGAGACTAACAGAACCCAGGATCAGCTCACCTCATCACAGTTCCCTATCTGAGTGAGGTGATACCTGTTACTCGGAAACTCATCCAGCATCTCCCCACTCCCAGCAACAAACTGCTCAACTGTGATGCCGGGGAGCAAACTGCAAATGCTTCCCTCCGACGGACCAGCCTTCCCTTCTGCCCACAGCGTGAGCCCTTCCTCTTCCTGACTGTCATGATTAGCAGTTTTCCATGAGTCCTGAGAAGGGTGTTTTGTTTGTTTTGGGATGGTACTAAGGATCGAGCCCCTGGTCTTAAGAGGCTAGGCAAATGCTCTACCATACAGATCCCAAGGCCCTCGCCTAAAGATGTGGAATCCTAAGGAAGGTGGGGAACCACGCAGGAACACTTCATACAGGGGTGAAAGGAACACAGGCATAGCTCTGACTGGTTTCACAGAGTATCTCCTGCTTCAAACCAAAAGCCTTGTTCCCCCGGTTCTCACAAAGGACAAAGGTCACCAGGAGATGAGCTACTAAAAAGCCAGTTTGGGAGCAAAGGCCCAAGAGCTCAAGTGGCATATCTTGATGAGCTCCCACACCATTCTAGCTCTCTTCAATACCAAGTCAACAGCCTCCTCAAATCCCAGGGCGTTAACACGATCACGGAATCAGACCAACGCCGTCTTGTCAAACGTTTCCCAAAGTGACTACTCTAAGTCCAGTGCCCTCCTGCCTTGGTGAGCTAGGCTTTCAGGTGAGCCTGGAGCAGGGATGGGGTGCGAGGCCAGTGGCAGCCCATTCTAGACCCCAGCAATTCCTTTACCTGTTTCCACTGGGGGATGTGAGCAGGGCGACCCTGCTCTGGCAGACACCAGGATGGCCGGCTGACCCCACGCTCTTGTGTTGGCTATGACACACACAGGCCACGTGTGAGTGGGGGGGCAGGACATGGAGGCAAAACAAAATAAAATACATTAAGGTAGAAGACACAGAAAGGTACCTGTGGAGGACAGACACACATCTATTGACTGCAAAGAGGTGGGCAGGTTAAGTCAACTCTTACGAAGTTACATGAATAAAGGGAAGACAGTGGCATCCCCTGACCAAAAGCAAGTGCAGAAAAAGGGAAGGGGAAAGGGGGCAGTCAACACGCTGTGGCTCCTCTTGTCACACTTTTCCCAGCCTGAATTCTCTGGGGTCTAGACCACTATCTGATGTGAGAAACTAATCCCTCACAAATGATGAAAGCAACCTTTCACTGGAGGGCACTATGGCCTCCTGAGGTGGGGCCTGCAGAGTCTGCAGCAACCTCTACTGCTCCAGGGTAAGCTACCACCCCTGCTGTGACACAAAGGGAAAGGCAGGGGTGGAGACATTAACCCAAATTCAGGTGTGAGAAGCCAAGGCAGGGCTGCTGCCTGCCCCACTGGAGCTATGGTCTGCACACAGAGAAGATGAAGGGAGAGACTGAGCCCGGCCTCCCCATGCCCTTTCAGGTGATCAGGGCGCACTGTTAACACACTTTGAGGCTTTGAAAATGCTAGGCCCTTCTCTTTAGAGAAGTTTAGTGACTTCTGCAGAGCCAAGGCAGGACAAGTGTGTGGCCACTCCAGGCCAGGTGCTGCTGGACTCTCTGTGCTTAAGGAGAGCACCTTAGGGGCTCACACGCCTGGGAAGAACCTTAGCTCCTAGGAGCATGCTCGTCCAAGACTGTGCATGGCTGTATCTCATCAAGGACGAGAAGCAACTAAAACGTCCACCACAGCTAGAGAGACGGAGAAGAGCACAGTGCGCACACACTCTGAAGATGTCTGTGAGCTGAGAAGACACCGGGGTATGCCACCGTCAAAGAACAAAAGGCAGAAAAGGAAGCGTATCCCCAGAGTGGTCTCCGCCATGAAAACGAGAATGTCCCCAGAAAATTTCCAGAAAGAAAGGAGGCAAAATTAACAGATTATAGACGCCTTAGTCACCTCAACTGCGGTTTCCAGATCTCCTCCAATCACCCATGTTCCTTTTCTTTTCTTGAGATGGCAAATCATGATGTAGGCCAAGCTGGCTTTGAACCCACAATCTTCTCGCCTCAGCTCCCCAAGCACTGTTTTCACACTACCATGCCAGCTACATGCTTCTTTTGTAACTCAAGTATGTGAGTGAACATATATACATATACACATATACATACACACACACATACACACACACACACACACACACGTGTGTGTGTGTGTGTGTATGTGTTTATAGTCATCCATAGAAATCGCATCAGATCTCTCTACTGATTTTGGTCACAGATTCCTTGAACTTGAGGTGAAGCTAATGCAGCTGTGATTGTATAAGATTCAGACAAGAGCGACTCCGGCCCAGGAGTCTGGGGTCTGTGGCCTGACGCATCTCGCTGCACTGACTGACAGGCCTTCCTGTGCGATGTGCCCATTGGGGAGCTGAGCTTAGGGCTTACCTGTCTCCTCACGCCAGTGGACTGAGCAGGCGCATTCTCTTCGAACTTGGCCAGCAGCTGGGTTGCCATAAACTTTACTTTGTTCTGGTTTCCGATGGCAGCATCCATCCGCCTGTCTGTCAGGGTGCTCACCAGGGTAGGCCTTTCTCCTTTATAGCTCCGGGGAGGCTCCTCCTGCCCAGTAGAAAATACCCAAGAATCAGGATGGGTCACAGGGAACCTCTGACGATCTCCTCTCAGCGTGTGTGCACGGCGGCTTCAAGTTGTTTGGACAGCACCCTGCACAGTTCTGACGTGAAGAGTTTGCAAGATCCTTAGGATGCGGGGCACCAGTGGGGCACACGGACCTGTGCTGGTACCACCAGATCTCAGCGGAGCCACCGTGCACTGCCAAATGTGTGATTCTATGAAGAGAAAGACTGAGCACACATGCGTGCCTGTTCCTTGCTACGTTCTGGAAAATACAATGAAGGCAAAACCACGCAGAGACTCTCCTAAGAGATGGTCATGCAAAGGTCTGGCAATAGTGACTTCAGAATTAATAATTTACACCAGGTGGCCAAAGAGACAGCTCTGTGGTCAGAAGCGCTTACTGCTCATACGGAGGACCCAGGTTCGATCCCCAGAACCCACAGGAGACAGCTCACGGCCACCTGTAATTCTAGTTCCAGGGGATCCAATGTCCTCTGTCCTCCCCAGGTAGCTGCACATATATGGTGCACATAAACTCACACAGGCACACAAACGTACACATAAACAAACAAACAAACCAAAGTCACGATGAATCTCACCTCCTCTGATTGACTGGTTTTTCTCCTCTTTCCAGCCCCATCTGAATCCTTTTCCTTTTTATCCTGCACCAAGAGAAGATGCAGACATTGGCCTGGTTACCTTCCTTGGCCGTTAGCTCTGGCGCCACTGTTAATGTGACTAGCGCACACATACCTTGGGTGACCGCTTCCGAGAGATGGTCTGTCCGAGCTTGCTCAGGAAGGAGATGGGGGATTTGGTGCTGGCTATCAGGACGGCTTTTTCCTCTGCGTTCAGGTCCAGGGTGTCTGAGAACAGGAGAGAACAGTGTTTACTTAGGACAGTGCCACAAAGGCCTGACCAGCTCCGTGCTCCCTTACAGGAAGCTCACGGCTCTCTAATGGGTTACCAACGAGGACAGAGCGTGTGCCTCCTAAGGAAGCAGCACAGAGGGGCACACTTAGGTCTAGACACTTTCTTTTCATCCACACACACAAAACCAGCGCCACTCCTTACACTTCAGGGGCAGCAGCCCACATTTCTGTTAAAGGATGGAATCTGCCTGTGGCCCTCAGAGCAGATCGCTCAGGTGAAATCTTGATGAAGACAACTTCAGGCTGGGGTGGAGGGTTAAGAGGTACAAGACACGGGGCTGCCAGTCTGGGGGACAGCAGAGGCCATCTTAGTTGTGTCTGAAGAGAGGCTCTCAATGAATAGGGCTACTTGTGGTTCAGGGTTTGTGTTGTAAGAAATGCATATCCAGTTAGGAAAAGACACAGGTGCCTATAAAGGTGTATGGGCTTGAAGACACTGGGGGGAGGACGGCACAATTAACCATGGATTCTAACTTCCATCATCATCATCATCATCATCATCATCACCATCATCATCATCACCACCACCACCACCACCACCACCACCACATCTGGGGGAGGGGCACACATGCCTCCAACCTGCATGGTAGTCAGAGGACAACTCTGTAAAGTCAGTTTTCTCCTGCCTTTCTGTGGAGTCGAGGGATTGAACTCCGGTTGTCTGAGTTCGTACTGTCTGCTGGTAGACACCTTTACCCACTGAGCTGGCTCGCTGGCTGGTGTCCTAATATTTATACGAGGAGCAGTAGCAATCTTGAGTCTAGTAATTGGAAATGATAATGAACCATGAACATTTATTTGGTGCTCACCTGCCATTCTTAGTATAACACAGTATTATTATAGTCACCGCTCTCTTTTTACACAGGGAGACTGAACTGTAAAGGAATTTAAGAGACTGCCCAAGGTGGAACACGTGGAAATGCTGGACCAAAACCCAGGTCAGTCGCCGTGGCCAAGACTTTGAAGCACAATGTTTGGCCATAAGTGGTGTCCTAGGTAGCTTTCACTGTCACTTACCATAACCCAGGGTGATCTGAGAGGAAAGCCTGGATTGAGTAACTGCTTAGGTTAAACTGGGCTGGGGGGAGGGGCTGCCGTCTGATTATTAATGGGTGCAGGAGGACCCGGCCCACTGTGGTGGCACCATCCCTAGACAGGTGGCCCTGGGCTGTGTAAGAAAGCTGTGAGCAAATGACTAGAGAGTAAAGCAGCAAACGGTGTCTCTCTGTAGTTCCTGTCTTCGGGTTCCTGACTGAGTTCCCACCCGACTTCCCTTCATGATGGGCAGTGACCTAGAAGTGTAAGCCAAGTGAACCCTTTCCTCCTCTGGACTGCTTTCAGCCACAGTTGTTATCACAGCGACAGGAAAGGAAACCAGAGCAGGTTGCAACAGAAAGACTTTCTGGAGCCCTACTGAGTGTTGGCTGGGGTAGCGGGATAAAGACTAAGAATATATTTCTGGGAATCTCTAAGAGGGAAAAGATGCAAGGAAAGCAAGAGCAGAAGAGAGCCCAGCAAAGCACAGAATCAAAGCAGCAGCGAAGGAGAGGGAGGAGAGATCACTGCAGGGCACTGGCAAGAGGGACGCCAAGTCTACGACACGAGAAACACAGGCCCAGGGATGTGGCTCGGTTCTAAGGAGTCTACCGGATATTCATGAGACCCTAGGAACAACCACATACATACACACATGTACACACATACACACACATACATACCCACATGTACATACACACACATACATGCATACACATGCACACACATGCACACACACATACACAAATGCATTACGCATGCACATACATGCACGCACGCACTCGATAATAGAAAAATAAAGAGGTAAGAAATGAGAAAAGATCTTGGACTGGGAAGAGTCTTTGCAAGACACAGGACAGTTTGGGCAGAATACTACAAGAGAAGCAGTATTACAATATACAAGTCCAACAGCAGCCCCTTTTGTAGAGGGATGAGTCTGAGAGAGGCTGGGGGAAGGTGCTGAGAGTTGAGGAAAAAAGCTTTAGCCAGACTGGCTTTGCATACTCATAGAGTGAGAAAGACTTTAAAAACAGACCATGGTTAAGAACCCACAGCTGAGAAGGATCCTGTGAAGTAAGGCTCTAGAGACGTACGTCCCTGCTATGCAGGAGGAGGCCAGGACCCCGACCCCTGAGCTCACCGCTGGAGGAGAGCGAGTCCTTGAACATCTCGTAGAACTGTGTGAGGTACATCACCATGGACAACTTGTCCGGCTCCCCCACCGAAGCCATCTCCTTGCCCGTCATGATGGGAGAAATACCCAGTTCCTTCTCAGCGATGTCAAAGGCCAGCTGGTTATTCTGCTCCACATTTTGCTCATCCAAAGAGTCAAAGTCTCTGAGAAATAGGACAAGAAAGAAAGAAAAAGATCAAATTGAGCTAACTGTCCTCAAACCATAACACAGTACCCCGTGCCATTACCGTCTCAGTCCTGGGCTAAGGTCCAAGGAGTCCAGCGTCATCCCTGGATCGGAGGACAAATCAGCCTGCCTGGACTCCACTCTTCCTCCTGACTAAGGAAATGCACAAGCCCTTTGGGGGGAATGGCTATAGCTCTACTTTGCAAGTAAGAACGGAAGGGGGGGTGGGGGGTACAGAGAAGAAGATGTGGGGGGTGGAGAATCCTGCATCTTCCAGGGACACCAACTCTTACTATAACGTGAACTCAGTACAGGAACTCCCTTAATATGTGTTCGCACACGCCTGTCCACAAACACAACAGAAACTAATGTCTGAGAGTGTCGTGACCCTGTCTGGGGAGAGTCCTCCATGTCCTGGGACTGTCACTTGTCCCAACAGTTCTGGTACAGTTTACTCAGCTTTCTCCTGCTGCAGGGAAATTCTAAAACCTTCCCCAAAGGTTTCCCCACTGCTCAATCCCCTGAGCTTTCCCAACCATCTCCACTAACAAACCCCTCCCCCAGGTTTTAAGCCTTTGCTACTGAGGAAGGTTTCCCCTCAGCTGACTTCACACTGTCCTGGCAGCTCTTAGTTTGTGCTAACCTACTGACCTCAGGGAATTTTTTTTTCCATTTAAAACAAATTACTTTTCTCTGAGAGTAAGCCTATTAAAGCATGAACATTCATCCTGAATACAGTTCCGAGGGTGCGAGTGACCCGCTGAGGGCTTTCTGACCTCTCCTGAAGCTTTCTTCAGGCCACACTTGGGTGTTTCAGTGGGACCCTCGACTCCACCCCACCCGCCCACCTCACTACAATTCCTTGCCTTCCCTTTGAGACAGAACTGATTTACAGCACACACACACACACACACACACACACACACACACACACACACACACACACACACACCTCAGCTTCAGAACGCTGTCCTGCCGCTTCGCTTTTCTCCCTCCTCAGCCTTCCCCAGTGCGAATCACAAAATGTGACTTTCATTTACTCGTTTTCCAACTTCTGGGTGTGCATCAGAGTCCTTTACACCAAATATTTCCCCGTCCTTTTAATTTTGCCTGGGGATCAAACCCAAAGCCTGGTCCGCTAGGCAAGGGCTGCACTGGCACCTCTCCATATTTACTTATCCTTTCTAGAAGACAGTTTCAATCTGAGACTCTTAACGCTCCTGCTTAATTAACCCTCTCAGCGCTGGGATCACAGGCTGGCCTGGCTATGGCTGTTTTGGGTGGTACTAGGGGATCAAGCTTAGGGCCTACACATGGTCCTCACTGTCAATCTACAGTACACAAGGCTGGTTTTATTAGCTCTTGCATCATTCGCTTGCTAACCTCACAAAACAGGGGCTATGACTTTTAGGAGTCTGTAACCAATCATTAAAACAACAGGCAAAACCTGGACCTAATGATGAAAAAGGCAGCCAAGATAATCCACTGTGCGGTGCTCCTGTCTCTGACTCTGTTTGGCTTCCATAGTAACTAATGCCTGTAGGGGGTGAGGGGATCTGAGCGCTTGGTTCACAGATGACCTGAGGCCACTCTGCACCGATTCTGTAGATGGATGAGTAAGAGACGGTAGGTGGGATATTTCATGAAGCTAAGGGGCGGACGCTTGCAGAGAGTATGATCTTTAACAAAGAAAATGCTCAAGACCATCATAAATCAGGCACGTGTGTATTGTTTTCTGTGGGGATGGGCTAGCCAAGTGTTCTAGCCAGGTTTCCCTTGTGACCAGCAGCATCTGGGAGAGAGCGAGCCAAAAAAACGAAGAGTTCAACCCAGGGCCAATAAACAGTTTTCCTTTGTTCAAAGTTAACGGGCCCAGGTGGGTGTCAGAACTAGTTGTTGACCTGAATGCTGTGATTTTGTTTTGTTTTGTTTTGTTTTGTTTTTTGTTTTTTTCAAAGCTAACTTTTTGGGGATTGAGTTTTAAATATAACAAAGGCAAAATCTGGGCCTTCTGAAAAGAGCATTTTACCAAGTAATTCGTATGAGGAAAAAAGATAAAATTTGCATAAGGGGCTCCGGACTCCTTGGTAAATATAAAACGAAAGACAAAATTGGTCATGACTTACATAAGATCCGGGCGGTATCTGTGGATGATGGCACACAGGGCCAGGCCACTCTTCCAAGACATAGTGAGATCTGTCACATTGACTCCTGAGTAGCCGTCTGTCTGTCTCTGGCACCACCCCAGCAGTTTGCTTGAACGAGCTACAGACTCTAGAACAATAAAAACGATCACTCAAGTGTGCGTACCTCAGGACCCTGACACAGCGTTTGCTCTGCAGTACAAATATGCAGTCTGAAGAAATTACTGAGGGTAGGGACAAAATGTCAGTACTGTTTTCAGCGGAAGGCAGTAAAGCGCGAGTTCATGTCACCGGCGTGGTGACAGTATCACGGTAATACGATTTAGGTGCTACGTATCCGATTCCTGGGCCATGCCCCAGACAGATACCTCCGAGACGGCTGACAAGGACCTGTAGCTCTGAAGCCATGTCCTGGCAGCTTGTCCCTGGAGACGCGCAGATGGCAAAGTGCCACCTCGGGAGCTGATACCTCACTGGCCACAGAGTCAAGATCTCCCTGGAGAGTTGCCTGGCAACAGGCTGAGGAAACTGGTTCCTTCACAGCAACACCCAGGAGGTTAGATTAGAAAAGGTTTCTCCTGTAGTACCTTAAACCCAAGCAAATGAAACCTTAGTCTCCCTTGCTAAGGTCCTAACTGAGAGCCAAGTGAAGAGGCTGCGGGGCGACGACGGCAAAGCCAATCAGGCCACAACTGTCCTAGAACCAGGCTGGCAGCCTGTGCTACAAACGGTTACACATGGAGACCATGACAAGGCACAGACACACACGCTTTTCTGACGTTGACGAGTCTTTATTATAAGGACTTCTGCTAACACTCAAGAGAACCTGGGAGCTCTGATCTGTGTTCAAGAAATCTGTTCCGGTCCCCGAGGCGGCTGGCATTTAGCTTTACGATAAGTCTCTTGGAGATCTGTGAGCACATTAAAAACGACCGTGATAAGAACCTTGCTAAGGGCTGGCGAGATGGCTCATCGGTTAAGAGCACCGACTGCTCTTCCAGAGGTCCTGAGTTCAATTCCCGGCAACCACATGGTGGCTCACAACCATCTGTAATGGGATTCAATGCCCTCTTCTCATGTGTCTGAAGACAGTGACACTGTACTCACATACATAAAATAAATACATCTTTAAAAAAAAAAAAAAGGAAAGGAACCTTGCTAAGTCTCTCACAGTGGCCACAAGGACTGAGACAACAAATGGGCCCACTTTTGACAACATCGCCTGGCTTTGATATTGATCTACTCAGGTATTTTCCATGTCTCATACCTACCTACTCCATATACACCGGGAAACTGCAGACCCTAGGTGGACACAGTAGTGGTGAGTGAGCCCGTCTCTGTTCTCGAGGGGTTGACACCCCAGGGGAGAGAGATGTTTCAGACTACCTGTTGTTTTTCACAACTACTGTGACATCCCATGACCACATTCAATCACACCGTTCAAGCCGGAACGCAAACCTTTCCGGCCTTCTCCACCTTCGTGTTTGGACTGATGCAGTATAAATTACCACCAACACCTGCCTGGTGTCTCTCAGGACAGTTCACTGCCCACGCCGATCCACTGTGGTATCTTTAATAAACAACGGCAGTGCTGTTTCCACTCACTGCCTGCCAAGCACTGTGGTGAGTGCCGTGCCAGAGACCTCATGACCACAACCCCGGAGCAGGGTTGTTCCCAGATCAAAGACAAGGAAACTGAGGTCTGAGGCTCTGACTCCTATGTCCAAGGCCATCCGCTTTACGGGGAGGACTGAGAGCTGCTTGTATCTGGCCCAAAGTCCAGGCTCTTCTGTGGTCAGCCCCAGATTCTGGCCTTGTCTCCCTGCCCCAGTGTATTTCCCTTCTCAGTCTGTTCTAATGCACCTGACCAGTGTACTGAAGGCCACTCTCCAAGGATAATCTCCAACAGCTGTTCAACACACGCCAAACACAGGACGGCCTGCACATCTGCCCGGCATGGTGGTGCTGTCTCGGGACGCAGCAAGAAGGCCACCTACCACATTTCTACGAGGCCTCTCCCAAACCTGCGTGTGTGCATGGCTGACCGGGGCTGGTGGGCACTGAGTGCACTTTTGCCACATGTCTTTTCTCACTCTCTCTGGGATCTGTAACTGATTGTCCTGGGACACTGGCCTCCAAGTGTGACAGCCATGACTATCTTCATCAAAGCAGCCATGATTGCTGCCAAGAAACCCTTAAGCTGTTTGATGTTCCCTCACAGGAGGGAACACACCTCCCTCCCAGCTTTACAAAATTCTGCCCCAACCGAGGGGAGTCTTAGGAGGTGCCGAGCATACAGAAGGCAGAGTGTTAACTGAAGGAAGGACTCCACCTCACAGCTATGGCGATGCATCATCTTTGTGGGAGTGAGACTTTGAGTGGTGTGGGCGTCTGGAGGTCACCTGTGTGCTTGCAGGTAAAGCTTATTAACCCACTGGTTCACAGAGCTGCATCTGAGTCGACTCAGTGCTCGGGTCTATTGTTGGTCCCCTATAGGGGCAAACAGAGATCGGTTTATATCTCCTCAGGAAAAGTTCATACAACTGTAATCTACCTCTACTCTTATACTGCATCAGGCCACAGGATTTTTCTCTGTCTGTGAGGACCATTCTGTGTATTCCAGCAAGTGTAAGCGACGTCCCTGCGTTCTGCCCACTAGATGCCACTAGCAAACCTACCCCGGTCATGCTGGTCAAAACATACTCTGGCAACAATCTAATAACCCCAGAGGCTGAAACCACTGGCCACTGCCCAGGGCCTTTGATAGCACTGTGGTCATGCAATGGCTTGATGGAGGAGCCCAGACTTCTTTCAAACAGGTCAGCCCATTACTGGAACTCACCATTGCGTGTCAGCTTGGGAGTGGTTCGGGAATTCACCAGGTTCTCCATTTCCAGGTGGATATCTTTTGATTCCCCGCTATCGTATAAATGGCGCACCTGGCAGAGAGTTGAAAGGTTGGAAAGGAAGAGCAAACCCTGAACAGCAACTCCCCACTGAAAAGAAGAAGAAGGACCACGTCGACACTTACAGAGGCAAGCTGGTAACGTCTACATGTGTCTGCTCGCTTTCTGGTGGAGCTGGGGGTTGAGCTTAGGGTCTTGCATGGCTAAGCAGAGCTATAGGCCATGGCAAAGTTAGGCAGAATCTACATGACGACCTTAGAGCTTTAATGGAATGAAGTTACTGGAGGCACACGAAACCTGACCGCACGCAGCTGTGCTGAGAGTAAGGCAGTTGGCTCTGGTCTGGGGCTGCCCACCTTCGCATGGTTCAGCACTATTCAAACACATACAAGAGGCCCGCAGACACCAGGCAGGAGGCAAAGAAGAAAAGCCTCTAGAATACAGATGAATGTGTGAAGCAGGCTGCTTCCTGAAGAATCTGCTCCTCGGGGCTGCTGTGCTCTGAAGTACGCCACTCTCGACAAGAAGGCGACTTTACAGATTCTGGAGAACACAGTACAAAATCTAAGCTAACGCCCTCTACCTGCAGAGAGCGTCTGAGCCTTTTAAAGCCCATTTGTCTAACAGTGACGCTGCGGGGTAGGCAAGGGGCATCACCTACAAAAAAAACAAAAAACAAAAAAAAAAAAAAACAAAAACAAAAAACTGAGGCTCAGAGAAAGCCAAACCACCTGGCTGAGGGCCAGGTGATGGTGGGGATGCTGCAGTGACGTCACCCTTCCCAACTACGTGCCCTTCCCCTCCACGCCATGTGGCTTGAATTAGGAGGTGCTGGTGAAGTTCTGGGTCTATTGTTTTTGTGACTTCTGATCTTCTACGAGTCATTTAAAAAAAAAAAAACCTCTGCTTAGCCAGGCATGATGGCTCACAACCAGCACTCAGGAAGCTGATTCAAGAGGATAATCACCACCTCAGAGCCAGCCTGGGCTATGTAGTAAGCTCCAGCTGAGCCTGGGTTACAGCACGAGTCGCCCCACCCCAACCCCAAACTCAAAACAACTGACCAACCAATAAAGAAAAGGAAGGACAGACTGACCCTCTGTAATGACTGTGTTAATGGGAAAAAACACCTACTTTCAACAACAGAGGCATCAACATGGATCGCTTAGTGTGTGTTGTGTAGTAACAAACGCAGCTACACTCACTGTATAACAAACTAGTGTGTGTTGTATAGTAACACCCTCACAGCTACACTCACTGTATAACAAACAGTTACACACATTCCTATCTGATCCATAGACCAGAGTTTTGGGCATCCAGAACATGGGCCTAGGCACACAAAACTTACAAGGAGGCTCTTACCTGGCTTGGCCTGAGGAAGTTGATGTTAATATTGGGATACCTAGTGACAGGGTCGATGCTGTACTGGCTGAAGTTCTTGCTCACGTTCTCAGGGGTGGTCTGAGGCAGCAACCTATAAATGCTTTCCCTGCAACGACATACAACAGTGTGCTCGCAGCAGCGACAAGAACCAAGTCAGCCAAACAGTCAGCGCAGATAAATCTATGTAATCAAATCCCAGTACTCAGTGACTCCACGGTCCCGAACTAGGGAAAGGGCCAAAAGGGAAGAGCAGGGGTAGTGCGTGGGCGGCAGCAGATGCTGCTAATTTACAAGGCGGGCATGAAGTGCGCCTGTATTTACTATGGGTTTTAAGAAATTAAAAAGGAACCTCGTGGCCAGCTTGTGCAGGGTTACTGGGATGCACCGTCTTATACCACAGTTATCTTTGCTGAGCCTTCCCTTTTCAATAGTAGAATATTTAAACTGAAGTATGAAGGATACTTCTAAACACCCTCTCTGTGAGGCCAGAGGTCTGTTTATTCCTCAATGACTCTGTCAGGGCTGTGGTTATTTGCCCCAAGGTCATGCACTGGAAGTGCTCAGCACAGTGCTGGTGAAGTGATAGATGTGGAAACTCACACATATAATTCTAGCGCTTGGACACTCAGGCAGGAAAATTGCTTTGAGTTCAAGGCCAGCTAGGAATACCCAGTGAGCTCTAAGCCAGCCTCGGGTACAGAGTGAGACTCTTATCTCAAAACACAAGACAGAGACAAAACAAGCCTTCTAGAGATTTAAAATGACAGAACGTGCTGGTCCGTTTATGTCAGCGTGGAGTCACCTACAAGGAGGGAACCTCAACCAAGAAAATGCCTTGATTAGGTCAGGCTGTAGGCGAGCCTGGAGGACATTTTTTTTTTTTAATTTTTTTTTTTTTTTTTTCAGAGCTGGGGACCGAACCCAGGGCCTTGCGCAAGCGCTCTACCACTGAGCTAAATCCCCAACCCCGAGGACATTTTTTTTAATTAGTGATTGATGTGGGGGCACACAGTCCACTGTGGGCTGTGGCGTCCTTGGACATGTGGCCCTGGACTCTA
This sequence comes from Rattus rattus, assembly GCF_011064425.1. Lineage (NCBI taxonomy): Eukaryota > Metazoa > Chordata > Mammalia > Rodentia > Muridae > Rattus > Rattus rattus. Next base: position 25,716,593 of record NC_046159.1, on the reverse strand, counting down.
TAAGAAACCAGGCTGAGCAAACCATTGGGAGCAAGTCAGGAAGCAGCACTCCTCCATGGCCTCTGCATATATCAGCTCCTGTCCTCAAGCTCCCGCCCCGCTTGAGTTCCTGTCCAGACTTTGATGATGAACAGGGATATGGAAGTGTAAGCCAAATAAACCCTTTCTACCCTAAGATGCATGGGTCACGGTGTTTCACCACAGCAAAAGTAACCCACACTAAGACACTAGTAACACAAACTAGGACCAGGAGTAGGGTATTGTGACAGACCTGACTGCTGATTTTGGGGGGAAGTAAAGACTCTGGGACTCTGGACTAGGGAAGCCTCTGAACACTGTGGGCATGGCCTAACAGGCCCTCCTGGTAGGAGCTGAGAAGACAGCAGCCCTTAGAGCAATGTGTACTACGGAGGCCCAGCTCAAGGGGTTTCAGAAGGGAACAATGTCAGCAGCTTGGCTAAAAGCCGTTCTTAAGATACTTTGGGAGGGGGAAAAAGCAGCTGCTTTTTGCCTTTGCCTTAAGACTGAAGAATTTGCAGCTGATTTTGTTGGTGGAAGAGATTTCAAGGCAGCCTAACAATGACTCTGTCACATGGTTATTAGTAGTCATTTTTATGTAGGTCCACAATGAAAGAGAGCAACTGGGGCAAAAATAAAATCACAAAATGTACAGTTTGAGGAGAATGCAGGCACAAGGAAATTTAATGTTGGCACCAAGGCTTGTGCTGAAAGGGATGAAGAGAGGCCTGCTGGGAAGTGGAGAAAAGGGCATGGTGGGGTGAGGTCCATGCGGCTACCCTGAAGCTGGGGGGAGGAAAAGGCCTATGACTCTCCTCCTAAAGAGCACGACAAGCCAACGCTGCTGCAAATGTGACTCAAGCAGGGGCCAGGCTCCACCCCAAGGGGGCAGCCGAACTTGGAAACGGCAGGATCCGAGTTCAGGCTCTGGAGACACGAGGGATGTACCAGTAGAGGTGTTGTGGTTAAGGAGAGCTGTTGAGCCCGGGCATATTACAGGGGAGTCCCTGAGGGGCTGCAGTGTGCATCTGTGAAAGTGAAGCTCATTGTGCTGAAATCCCAGGTTGATGGAAAGGACAGATCCGCTGCCAGGGAGTGTAACTGACAGCGAGTGTGGCTGACAGTGAGGCTGGCAGGACGGAGCCCTCCAGACCCTTTGCCATCAGACACGGAACTACAAGACTTGGAGCTTGCTCCGTGGGTTTCTGCCTTGCTTTGGCCCAGTATTTCTACATTATACCCCCATTCTGCCATTTTTTTTGATCGTTAATGTATATTCTGTGCCACTGTGTTTGACGTATGTTACTTGCTCTTTGGTTTTATAGAGGTTTACAATGAAGAGACTGCCTTGAGTCTCAGGAGACTGTGACTTGTGTTGAGCCACAGACATTTTTGGACAGGTAGAATATTTATAGGACTAAATGCATTTTGCATTTGATATGGCCACAAAACTATGGGGGCCTGGGGAGTGAAATATGTTGATTTAAATGGGGGCGGTCCTCAAAGGCTCATATGTCTGAATACTTCACCTCTAACTGGTGGAACTGTTTGGGAAGGATCAGAAGCCTTGTTAGAGGTGTGTCACTGGGAGTGGACTTTGAGATTTCAAAAGCCCTTGACATTCCTGTTTAGCTCCTCCTCTCTGCTTCATGCTTCTGGACCAGATGTGAGGTCTCAGCTATCGTGCCAGTGCCTGCCTGCCTGGTGCCACCTTCCCAGCCATGATGGTCTCTTGAAACTGAAACTGTAAGCCCGAAAATAAATTTTCTCTTCTATAAGCTGCCTTGGTCAAAATGTTTTGTCACAATAATGTAAAATAGCTAAGACAGGGAATCCTATCAGTGATCAGCTTCATCCAGGAAATCTCATGCATGTTTCCTGCTCAAGGTAACCAGCAAATTATCGATCATTGTCCTAGCCTCACTTACAATCATCTGCTTCCAAACACCTGACCCTCAGGGGTTGAGGAGCTGTTCGCAAGCGCGCTGGTGTTTCCCTTTCAGCCAGCCACTTCCCATGCTTGCTACGCCCACTGCTCTGCTGGCTTATGACGCACAGTGGCCGGCATGCTACTCACACGCGTTCGTTCACATGATCATTGGAAAGAAATCAGGACCAGTCAATGGGCGGATCACCTTGAGGTTCCTGGGATTTTATAAAACAGCCCTTGCCTTTCCTCTATCAGACATGAAAGCATCCTTAAAGATAGAACAGGAGGGAGGAAGAACTTCTACTTGGTGGGGAGTAAGCAGGCCGACTCCCCAGTCCTGTAAGAGGCACCTGTGGCTTCTTCCCCTTACCTTTCTGCCAGGACTTCGAAGGGGCTGGTGCCTAGGGACCAGCTTCGTACCATCCAGGCAGAGTCCATAGCAGCCAGAAAGCCCCGGGCTATCCCTGTCCCCATTGGCCAGAAAGGCTGCAAGGGAAAGAGACACAGAGTTAAAGTAACTCAGCTATTAAAGGAGGGAACTAATCCAGCATCCCAAAACCATCATCTTTTCTCTTTGTGGTGCAACTCCCGTAAGGGTGTGTCTGTGCACCCTCCTCCCTGGACATCTAGACTCCCTCCTCACTACTCCTACCTCTGTCTACCACTTAGTTAGCTCTCTGCCGCCTTCAGTACTCACCTCCAGGAGGCTGTCCCCAACCAAAGCTACTAGTAACTGGTGTCCATTCTGCTCCCGTACCAAGGCAGCATTTTCAGAGGCATACATGCAGGTGAAGTCAAACATGGCCACGTCCGGCTGCCCGTAGTGATTGATGGCAAAATCCAGAGAAGGCAGCTGCTGCTGGGTAGAGAAGTCTGCAGCCTCCCGGGCGTAGTTCAGCAGGGCCTCCTGGTCCACGTTCTCCCGGGAAAGCAACAGCTCCGTGTCTGTGTAGTCCTGTCCAGGAAGAGGGAAGGCCAAGATGGAGCAGCCCAAGCAGGGACGCCCAGGTGGCCACCTAAACCCCACATTAAACCTCAAACGTGACCTTGTCTCATGGGATTCTCCTCCCTACCACGCTTTTCATTCCTAAACAGAATCTTTTATACCAGTTATAAAGAAATGGGATTGGGGAGTGGGTGTGTTGGTTGGGAGTGAATCGGCTTTCTTTCCTAGACAGACCTGGCTTTTCTACTCATTAGGAGCAAACCTACTGTAATCCTGACCCATCTATCTCAGAGTTGTTACAATATCAAATAAAATAGCCCAGAAACAGCAGCTCATAAATGGAAAAGGCAGCTTTAAAGTTTAGGGTGTTTCCCATGATCCCTTTAATCTGGGGGGTCTGATAGCTTTTGACAGCAAGAAATTCGGACGTATCATACCCGAAAGGAAACCTGAAGGTCTTACTGCAAAGAGAAGTGCGGTGTGGGGCAAGAGCAGGTCCAGAAGGTGAGAAGGGCCAGGCTCAAAATGAATAAAATGTACGATTCCTAAACCACACAGAGGATTCTGCAAGGCTCTATGGAAATCCACCAGCAAACAAAAAGGATCATGACGCAAAATGGGCTCTCCACGCAGTCAATTCTGCGCCCCTAAGGAGGGGGCGATAGGTTCCAGGTGCTCCTAACAGGACTCCGCTACAACTAGAAGCTGTCAAAAGCCAAAGCACAGAGAGTGAAGATGGTCATGGAGATACTGATAGTTCAACGTGAAGTGGCCACAGTGACTTCAGTATTTAGCAGGACGAGGCACTTCACTACAAAATACAGGGGCAAAGCAAGTCAGACCTCCGCATCCTGGGTTGTTCTTATTCAGCTTTAACTGAAACCTTAGCTCTGCATGGATGGCTGGTTTGAGTCTTCACTCAGACCTCAGGCATCCTGCCGGTTGTAAAAATGGCAACAGAAGAGCCCCAGATAATGAAGTAGCTGTGTGAAGCTTTTGTTTGGCAGGGTACTCCGTACCAAGAGCCTTGTCTTGCTGCTCCCTACGCACCACGGGGGTTGCCATGCTGAGACGCAGACACAACGCTCGCTCGCGTGGAAAGGAGACTTTGTGTCGCAAGTGCGTGCTTGTCAGCCCTCTCTCCAGTCTGCTCTAGATAAAGCGGTAGTGTGACTCATTCTAAGAGGCCTGATGGGCCACCATCCTGCAGACACAAAGGGCTCCCTAAGAGTAAGCTCTGAGGCTGGTGGGAACTGCACAGGGCCAGGTCAGCACACTTGAGGCCTCTTCTATCCACTCATTGCGTGGAGACGGTCCTTTCTCACATCCTGATCTGTGAGAGCAAGTGAGAGACAGCCACGGTCCTTACAGAACCAGCCTGTAATGTTGATTTTACGTCTTCAGCTCGGGACATATCATACAATTCGTCACCCGGAAAAGGGGCCGAGCTGGAACTGGCTAAGGGCAGACACTAGGCCTTTGCTGCCAACTAGAAAAAGCCTTGAATATACCCCAATCCGCTCAGGTCAGTGTTCCCTGGACCACATTTGAGCCAAAACCAAGTCTCTGTCAGGATGTTGTAAACTCCAAGTGCTGCTTCTTGATTCAACACTCGGCCCTCCAAAAGAGGACCTACTAAGGCAGGGCCTGGTGGGGCTGGCATACAGTCTTAGCTACTCAGAGGCTACATGTTCAAGGCTTGCCTGGGCTACGGAGCTATTTCAAGGCCAGACAGAGCCACTTACTTAGTAAGAGCTTGTCTCAAAACAAATAGTTCTTTTTAAAAAAGAGTCTAGGAGGTAGCTCGTGGCAGAGTTCTTGGCTAACAATATGAAGGACTTTGGTTATGCAATTGGCTATAACTGTACATCAGGTTACCTAAAGTCAAACGGGCTAATTATACATGACATGAAAGTTTCCTGCTGCTTTAAAACAGTCTCCAAGCAGGAGAGGGCAGAGAGGAAGAGGTTGGGCTTATTCAAACAATATTGGCCATGTTGGTAACCGTCAGAGCCAATCATAATCATGGCCACGAAGGCCCTTTCTACTCTCCTCCTCCTGTTTATAGTTTCAGCTCTTCATAATAAGAATACTTCTAAGTTAAACTAATAAGGAGCGTCGGTTTCCAGATGTGTTCAGTGCCATTTTTATTCCCTTACAGGGGAAGAAAAAAATAAAAACCCCATCAGAATATAAAATTCTTCTCGTGATCATATCAAGCAGTCCAACAAAAAATGGTGCCCGAAAGGAATCCATTGCTCACATGCAGTATCACCCCTTTGTCCAGCAAACTCTGCTTTTTGGCCGTCATGACAAAGTAGTGCGTGTCATCTTTGTAGTAGACGATGTTCTCTAAGTCAATACCTGCAACCAGAAGACAGACGTGTGAGAATTCACGGGGACTGGAGCGTCAGGAGATCCACACAACGCTGGGCCTGGGTCTCTGGGAATGGGCCGCAGAGCACCAGGCAAGAAAGCCGTCCAGGCTCAGACCCTCACTTCCTGCATGGAACTCGGGGTGTTGGCTTTCTTTTATGCTGTCCAATAACTCACTACGTATCGACGATGACCATTAGTGAACAAAAAAACACCAGGATGAGAAAAGCACGACAAACGAGAGGCCGATCTCCAAGGGGAGAGGATGGGTTGTTTAACCAGGTGAAACCTCTGTGATAATCAAGGATGCTTGAGGAAGCTCCTAGATTTCTAACAGGATAGACGCCTAAATTCAGACGTGCAAATAATGAATTTTTATTCAGTTAACCTGAAAGATACATGGAATGGAAAGAAACCAAGCTCTAGAAAACAGAAAGAAGATATTTTTCTGTTTTACTGCAGCAAAAAAATCTCTATCTGCAGCTAACTGAATCCATGAGAAAACAGTCACCCATTCCTGACTAGCAATGGTGACCTCAGGGAAGGCCAACAGTGATACCAAAGGTCAGGCCGTCAACAAAACCAGAGCTGCCAGTGAGCAGCCTGCCCATCCAGCAGGAACCATACATCCTGGCTTGTGTGGTAGGGGGAAGGGGCTGGGGATGAGTTAGCAGAAGGCAAAACAAACAAAATCAATTCCAGAGCGGCCCGGTCACTGTGCTGAGGACTAACACAGGGCGGCAGTAGTGTGGAAGCGTGCTAAAAGCCAGGGCAGGTACCACTAAAGAACAGCCCACAAAAGACCCAGCCGTGATATCCAAGGACACCCACGCCCACAACCCCTGGGCTCTGGAGGCACTGACACCAACCTGTGGCTTCTCTCAGCTCTTGGAAAAATTTTTGGTTAAATATAAAAGCCACCCCACTGATCTCCTCCACTTTGGCCTCTGCGGTTGTGTTGCGGTTGATAAAATTAGCCGTAATGGCAATGGCTAGCTTGCCACGGAATTCTTTTCGACGAAATCCTACAGGGAGAGACAGAAGGGATTTGGTCTTCGAATGAGAGAATATGGGGGGCCAGAGTCAGGGAAAAGTAGGCCGCTCACCTAACGGGAATGAAACAACACATGCAGGAAGTCCCGCCCATTATCATAGACAACAGGTAATCCACACAGGAAGTCCCTCCCATTATCAGGAACAATGTGAAATCCACACAGGAAGTCCTGCCCATTATTAGGGACAACATGAAATCCAAACAACCAGATTATTACTCAGTACTAAAGGTTACCCTTAACGTGGCGGGGTGCTGTGTGCCAGTCACATCTGTGCATACACTAAAAGCTGTAGCACGGACATCTTTAAGTAGCTCATGTCCTAGTGTCCTGTGAGAAATACCCTTGCAGGCACTGACTGGGCAACATGCTTGCAATTTCTTAGGGGTGTGGTCTCTAGGACGGGTAAGCCTCCAATCTGTGAAAAGCCAGGCAAAGGAGAGTAGGCAAAAGCCAGTACCTTCCAACGTGTTCCTACGTCCATCCCCACCGATGATCACTTCAAACTCATATTCTGATACAGGATGAGTTTTGGGGTGCACCAATGCTCGCCACCCTATCCCTGTGGACCAAAGCAAAACGAAGGTCATAACCAAGGCTAGGTCATACCCAGACACCAAGACTACACCAAATTCCAACCCATGGTACTTACTACGTGAAACAGAACAAGGGGCAGCCTCAGGCAGAAAACCGTGACAAGAGCTCACAAAGACTTTCCTTACCTTCGAATTTTTTATAATACAAACGCCCGCCACACCTAATACTGTGCCAAAGGCCTCTTAGGTAACCCAAAAGTCCAGAAAAGCCCAGGCTGCCTGAACAAAGACCCTTTTAGTCAGTGCTGAAACCACCTGCAAGTCCTTCTGGCTCCTCCCATGATCTCAGCTATGCTCACCCACTCGGTGCCCCCCCCAGCCCCCACCCCGTCCAGTGGGACCCACGTTCGTTCTCTTGGTCCTCGGGAGGCTGGACAAGGCCTTGGAATTCCACATTGACGTGAATTTCAATGCCCAGGATCAAGGCTACCTTCAGGAGGATCAGCTGGAGCTGACGGATACCTAGGAAAACACAGAGATCTCGAAGGTGAGGGCAAGGGGATGGGGAGGGGAGAGCCCTGTGATGCTTACCCTCAGGCGCCCACCCATCCACCTCCGCTTAGGTTCCCAAAGGCTGGCACAGCAGAGACATGGCTCACAAGTTCTCATTTCTTTCTCCACACCGTAAACATCAAACAGTGGGAGAAACATTCTGGATACACCACGCCACCCCGCTTCAGGAGCTGGGTATTCTGAACACCCTGACGAGACTACAGAGACAGCACAGAACTGTGGCCAAGGAGAATCACACTTCTATTTCCTGGGTCCAGTGAGAGCCACTGTTTTTTTTTTTTTTTTTATTTAACAAGACACTTTATTGTCTTTAGACCAGAGGGCATTGGATCTCACTTACAGGTGGTTGTGAGTCACCACATGGTTCCTGGGAATTGAACTCAGGACCTCTGGAAGAGCAGTCAGTGCTCTCAACCACTGAGCCATCTCTCCAGCCCCGAGAGCCACTGTTATAGCGGCGTCCACAGACTTCAGAGGCACCTTAGTACTGCAAGCCACAGGAGAGGTGTGCCCACGGGTAAGATGCCACAGTGTCTGCCTTCTACCCTAACCCCTTGCTGACCTCACACCAGATGCACAAAAGAAATCACAACCCCACCCTGTGACTTACACCAGTGACTTACAGTTATGGAGACTGAGGACCAAAGGGACTGACACTCTTGTTCATTGTTACAGTAATAAACATAATTGGTGTCTAATAGGTCCCTACCAGATCTGGAATCAATACCCGGTAACGAAGGGACAGAAATCCTGTCCCTGATCTGAGATACTGTCTGCCCTAAAATAAATCTGGTCACGGATAAGGACCACAAATCCAATGAGTCAACCACCCTTGGTCCTCTCTTAAGGCCAACTTTACCTGCAGCCTGTGACTAACAAGCTAGGAGCACTTGCGAATCCCCCGCTAAGCCACCCCGGTTACTATTCTCCTCAGCTGACCATATCCTCGCCCTTCTGAGTCACACTCCCAAAGGCCGGCTGAGACCCGAGCCAGCACACACTTTATTTCTGTAGACAACTGTGGGCTCTGAGACGCTTTACAAATTACAGCCTGGCAGATGGGCTGAGCGCTCCTTCTTGCCAGTGGAATGTGGCAGCCGCCAGCTAGTGTTGGATAAATCGGTGTGACCACTTCAGACGGCAAAAAAGGTCTAATGGCTGAGTGTATTTCCAGGTCACATATGGAGGAGCTCAGAACAAATGCTCCTTGCTGACATTTCCCTGACTAATTGATGACAGGAAAAAGATTTTTTTCTAGCTTGATGAGACTGATGCTGTTCCAAACTGGTTTCAGTTTGAGCACTTGCAGTCACAAAAACAGGACCATCTTAGACAAACACAAGGTCCTGAGTTCACTCGTCACACAGACTTGCACTGTGGACCTGGCACATGTGTCCAGGCCAGGACTCTCAATTTTATGTGTATGGTTTCCCAGGTCTGTCCCCATGGCATTGTTTGCCTGCTCTGTGTCCCCATGGCACTGTAGAGGGTGTGCAGGATCACAATGTAACCCCAAAGCCTGTGCACTTCTTCCTCTGAACTAAGAGCCATCAGAGGGTCAAATGCACACTGTCCACCTTACTCTCAATGTCCACCCTTCCCCTCCACTGCATTGCATATACCGTGGATACTCAGCAAGAGCCCAAGACCCAGCCAAATATCTGTAGTTTCTCTGTGTAGTCCTGGCTGTCTTGGAAGAATTCTTAACAGGATTCTTATTATAAAAAGTAGAACAGGCTGGCCTTCAACTCAGAATCTGTCTGTATCTGCCTCCTGAGGGCTGGGATTATTAAAAGCATGAGCCACGATATCTGGCCCCAACTACGGATCTTTAAATCAAATTTTAACTCCTTCTTGACAAGAGTTTTTCTTAACCCCACTTGGGGTTAAGAAGCCAGGTTATAGACAAGGATGGCAGGTGGGAATTCCAGATGAAGCAGAATCCCTCATCTAACTCCTGAACAAGGGAAGCAGGAAGAGCTGCTGTTACTCACTGATGTGGTCGATGGCTCCGGCACAGAACTTGCCGTAGAATTTCTTGGCACCCAGACCTCGAAGATCATGTATGGTGAAGGGCCAGAGATGTAAGACATTGTTGCGGGAGAAGGCATCTCGCTTTTCAATAACCACCACCTTGGCTCCCAACAAGGACAGGTCGATGGCCGTGCGGAGACCACAGGGGCCAGCTCCAATGATGAGACACTGAAAGATACAGGCACTGTAAGGGCCAAGGCCACGCCTCCCAAATCCCACTCCTCATAGCATTTATTCTGAGGGCCAAACTCCAGGACCAAGACATGGGACGCCTGCCTGGGACTGCAGAGTTCTTGCAGTGGCTAGGAGGACGAGCTCATGATAGCTGGGTAGGGAAGACTGAAACGTGGCTTGTCTACCTCAAGCAGCTTAGAGAATCCATAGATTCATCAGCAAGACTAAAACGGATCATCATCTCAACAAACAGTATGAAAATTGGGACCCTTAGGAAGGGTCCCTTTCATCAAGTCGGGACCCTTAGGAAGTCTCTAAGGTGGCTGCTGCCAAAGGAAAGAGTATTGGCTACATCCGGGCAACTGAGTCTGGGTCTACCACGTACATCGCTCCCAGGAGACAACCTTTAATACTCAAAAGCTCGCATATAGAAAATATTTTTGTTTTTCAGAGAGTCTATGTATGTAATGTATATATGTATGTATGTAATCCATCCATCCATCCATCCATTCATCCATCCATCCATCCATCCATCCATCTAATGTGTGTCTGCAAGCCTGAGTATATGTACACCATCTGTTTAACTCCTTACTAAAGGGGTCAGAGGCATCAGATGCCTGAGTGTTTTGTTTTGTTTTAAAGTACATTTAGAGAGATGTGTGTGTGTGTGTGTATGTGTGTGTGTGTGTGTGTGTTTTTTTTTTTGAGCTGTGTGTGTGTGTGTGTGTGTGTGTGTGTGTGATTTTGAGAGAGGAGGGATGCTGAGACTGGGGCCCAGAGCCTGAGAAGCAAGTGATCTTCCTCTGAGCTCCCCTTATTTTAAGTTAATGTGTAGTCGTTCGTGAAAACCAGGCCTTCAGATCTGACATTTCTCTATGGGATGGCTCTCTAGGTGTCCCACAGGGTAAATTAAAAGTCACGAAAAGCCAAGATAATAGCCCTGAAGCCACTGGGAATTTGTTTACTAACTTTCCTTAAACTTCTCCCAAAAGGATTTCTTCTGAGAAGAAGGCAGGGAACACCTCTCTCTCTCCTTCACTTCCTCACTCCAACCCCAGCTCAGGTTAGTACATCTCTCAGGTCTCTGTCCAGAGATGTTCCCTGGGAACCAACTTCTCCATGCTGGAAGGACAGCATTAGGAATCCTTCGGTTCACAGGGTCCTTGCTTGGGAGTTACAGCAGACCTTGTGACAGGTGCTGAACACGGAAAGAGGACGGGCCAGGAACCACGAAGTCAAGGATGCTCACGTGGGCCTGGCTACGTTCCTGGTAAGCAACCTGTATTCCCCTACCGGTGTGAGGCTAGGGCGAGGCATCAGAAAAATAAAGTTACTACCCTCAAACTCTGACCATTCAATAAGTGACTCCATGAAATACGCTCAGAATCAGGTCTGATGGGCAGAAGGAACCCCTTCAGCCCGGCTGAGGCCTGGCTCCCCTCCCAGACCCTCCCTACCTTTGTGTTCGTGCAGGCTTTGCCCTTTTTGTAGTCTTTGTGACTGCCCCGCTTGTCCAATTTGGCCCAGAGGGCTTTGGCCTTCCAGTAGTTGAGCTTGGACTTGAGTTTGTGGTAGAAGGAACGGTAGTCCTTGGGCTTCAGCTCCAGGTGGTCACAGAGCTCTTGGAAGGCCCTGAGGGTCCCTTTGCAGGTGGTGGCCTGAACAAAGCGGTCGAAGAGGACGTGAGCTTGGTTCGTTGTCTCCTGCTTCCTCTCCTCCATGTTCCCCTACTCTTGGCACGGCTCCACAGAAGGGCGGTGGAATGGTGCTGATCCGCCCAGTACTGTCACCTTAATCTAAGAGAAAACCAGGAAGAGAAGGAAACGGTCAACATCTCTGTTCATTTCCCAGGAGACAAGTTCCTGCCCGAAGAGCGGTGACAGTCCCTGACAGGTGTGCATTCAAACACTGCAGCCACCGTCTGGGTGTTGGGGAGATGACAGCCTAGGGGAGGACATCATCACAGAGACAATGTTACAGTGGACAATTCACAGCCTGCTGCGGCTTTCAGCTAGGCAAGGAAGCCACACAGGACTGGGCAGGGAAGCCACTGTGGCTGTCTCACTAGGGTCTCCTACATATCAGCCAACAGTCATTCCAAGTTTCCTGATGGAGGTCATTAAGAAACTACAGCAAGCCAAGAGATTAAAACTATAACACTCATCTGTAAGGATGGCTGCCCAGACCCTGTTAAACGGAGTTACTTAGTATGAACGACTTAGCATGAATGACTTTGAGGTTTATGAGTGGCTGGTGAGAGGGACCAGGTTTAGGAGCCATCAGAGTACAGCAGGAATGGGAACTATTCAGGTACCTGAGAGCCCACGAGACAGAAGGCCAAGGACTCTGCATAAGAGCCTAGCTACCCCAGTCTGTCCAAGGCCAGCAGGAGCTCAAGCCCCCTTTAAAAGATTCCTGTAAGGATTAATACAGAGAGGGCTGAAGAAAGCCAAAGGGCCATGTCAGAGGTGACTAAGACACAGGAGACACACTGGGGTCACAAGACCCACAAAGCTTTCTACTGCACGTGGTACACGCAGGGTGGGCTCATGGCCATCACACTTTCCCATGTTCATATATCACAATAACGACAATGTTACCCATACCAAGTACTTATCAGAAACAGTCACTACCAGTCTCTGCATATGTATGTAGGCTGACAGACACTTGAACAGGTGGGAAAGAGCAACCTATGTACTTCCTTACCCAGGCCTCCCCGGATCTCTTCTGTGCCATGTTTTATTTGAACTACTATTTAGAGACATATGACAGAGAGCGCAGGGAGTCCCACCCCAGTCTGGAGTCTGCACTGGGGGTTACATGACCCTCGGGAAATCCATCTTTCCTTAGGTAGCTTTGAAATTACTATTTCGGATGGTCTGAGGAGGGTCTCCAGAATTGAAGGATGACCTATGAACGCTTAGAGCTCTAATGCTAGGACAATTCTGGCCACAGCATTCTTGTGCTGCTCCAGTTAGAACAGCCCACCACATCATTGTTGCCTCTGGGATACATGAAAGTGGGTGGAGCTTTGCTGTGAAGAAGATTCACTCTGAGAGGGGGTGACAGGAGGAAGTGGGGAGATCAAGGAACAGCCCGATAGCCATGGATGGACTCAAGCTAGTGGGAGCAGCAGGTGTTGGTGGTGACTGGAACCAATTCTCAGAGACAGGCCCTAAATTCTAGGACGTAGATGACTCAAGGCTGAGAGAGGTTGTTGCTCTGGACAAATTACTGAGCAACCGAATGCTCTCGGTGAAGCGGGAAGGGACATTTTGCTTGCATCCTACTGAAACGTCACAGGATTAAATCGCAGCACCTGAGGACACGTCTCGGGTTTCATAAGAGGGGGTGGGAAGTACAGGGGTTGGCGTTTCCCCTCTGGTTTCCCAGGAGAGAGGACAAGCCCAAGAGTTTAAGATGGTGATTCTTACCACACACATGGACTTGGCTTTTTACCACAAAACTGTGACTTACTCAACAACCCTCCCGGCTCTCGATATTATAAACCACACTGCTAATAAGCATGGTCTGTCTCGATATCCATGATGACGATCTTGGCCGAGAGTACGGGATTTAAAGAAATAGTAAGAAGACGAATGGTTTTTCTTGGGGGTGTGGCTCAGTGCAGAGCATCTCCCAACATGTGAGAGGCTCTGGGTTCCATCCCTAGCCCCACAAATAAAAAATACAAAAACAAATAAAAGAAATCCTAGAGTTAATTAGAACCAACCCCCCGGTCTCCCCTAAATAAAGGTTTATTTTAGGTCTGGCAGCAAGCAAAATATTTTGAAGGTCATAAAAAGAGTCTATTCTTTTCTTACAAGCCCGGACTTATCTTAGAAATGGTAGCCAGTCAAAAGACAGCTTGTCAGAGTGGAAAAATCCAGACACCTTTATGAGAAGGCACAAGAAGGGTGGCTAGGAACAACGGGTGACTGGAAACTGATCTCGGAGGGTGGGCATTGCCCTGCACCTTCAGATCCTGACCCCATACCCTACCCGTGTTCACAGCCACCGTAACGCTGCTGGAGTTAGAGAGCAACGTTCTGCAAGGTCTGAACACACCGGCCTGACTACCTGTGCCAAGAAGGAAAACGGCTTTCCTCTGTCCTAATCGGCAGCCACTGTGACTACCTCTTGGCAGAATTCAATGTAATCAGAACCTTGTTCTGTATCCAGCATATTCAAGATTCTACACAATGTGTTTCCTTTCTTTCTTTTCTTCTTTTGTTTTGTTTTGTGTTTTAGTTTGGTTTTATTGTTTTCAAGATCGGGTTTCACTATGCATCTCTGACTCTTTTGGAACTCATTATGTAGACCAGGCTGGACTTGAACTCACAAAGCTTCTAATGACCCCCCAGGGGCATGTGCCACGCCCTGCTCACATCAGGCATTTCTGAATACGCCTGTGCTCACACTTCCACCTTGAAGATCATCTTGGACATGACTTTCCTAAGAACAGCTCTAGCCATTGAACTGACGGCCCCTTGGCTGAGTATTATCCACTCTGGGGTAAGCACCTCCTTCCCCAGAGCTGCTGAGCACCACCAGGCATTCCCGAATCAAACTTCATCATGGCTGAACACTTTCATTGACAAACATCCCAGCCCCTCTTCAGAGAGTGTAAAATGCTGATCTATTAAGTCATGTCAGCCCCGTTCCCCAAAGGGTGCTAAGCAGCAGGCAAGTATTAGGTGCCCTGGCTAAAGGATCGTGACCTACAGGGCACTAATGACACCAGATAAACAGAGGTAGGCTGGTTTTCAGAACAATGCAACAGGCATCCGGGGTAAGACTACACGAGACAGAGTCCCTTGGGCTGCCTTCCCTTTCCGCCTCTGTGAGCCAGGTGAGCCAAGCAGAGGACGGCCCAGGGCGGCCATTGCATTCGCCTATGCTCTGCTGCACAGGGACTGTCTCGCTTCTCAGGACACTTGTCCAGCATTATGACTCACACTGAGAATGGCCAGGAAGAATGGCAGATGGGCCCCCATCCTGTCAGGCGTCACTCTCCCCCCACCCCCACCCTCCGTCCTGAAGGTCAAAGCTGCATCAGTCTTCCTGCCTTCTCCTCACCCGGTGTGCCACCCATCCTAGCATTCTGGGAAAAACCAACACTCATAATCACAGGAACCTAGAGACCAGGAAACCTGGTCAGAAAGTGCCAGATCTCCTGGGGATGGAAAAGCCAAGGTGTGCCAGAAAGGAGCAAGGGAAGTTAGGAGCCCGAGGAGGAAGAAAACAATGAGGCCAGGTTTCCAGAGCATCCGTGTGGCTCTCGGGTGCTTGTCCCGGTCGACTGCTGACTCAGCTGTTTACAGATGCCTAGGCTGGGGACACAGCAGCCTGGAAGAGCACAGGGAATGGCCTTGTGTGTGTTGTTAACAGGGAAGGTTGCCCTGACGCCTAGCTCTTAGAACAGATGGTAGGGAGGGCGGGGGAGAATGAGCAATAAAAATAGAAAAGGGGGTTACCAAAGGTCCAAGTATAAAAGTAAGAACCACACTCTAGCCGGGTGGTGGTGGCGGTGGGGGGTGGGGTAGGAGGTGGAGTAGTCGCAAGCCTTTAATCCTAGCACTTGGGAGGCAGAGGCAGGCAGATCTCTGTGGGTTCAAAGTCAGCTTGGCCTACAGAACAAGTTCTAGGTCAGCCTGAGCTACACAGAGAAACCCTGCCTTGAAAAAAACCGGGGGCTTGAGGGCAAAAATCACCCTCTAAGAACAGAGGCCCTCCTCATGCACCTCTGCCAGCAGGTGTACAAATCTGGAACCCAAAGGGCCATCTAGGAGGTGATCCTTTCCCAGGCCCACTCCACGGGCACTAACGTGTCCCGGCAGGTCTTGGAAGTAGGTGACCAGGAATGCTCCCCTTGGAGCAGTTAGGAGGAAACGCACATCGAATGCATTTCAGATTACTCAGCGTCTCTGTGATTTGCCCCTGAACTAACATCCAAATCACCAGGATGGCTGCGCTCCCAAACGGTCTTTCTGCCGCTGAGTGACTGGGCTTCGGGGAACGGATAGCTCTGGCCTTTCGGGCAGCCAGAGGGCTGAACCGGAGACCTCTGGGCTGCGGCCCCTGTCTCCCATAACTGCTCTCAGCTCTGTAGCTCACAGCTCGTAGATGAGGTTCGGGCTCCAAGGAGACAAGCTCAAACTCAACGGTATGCAGGTTCCTCAGAGAATTAGAAACAGGAATATTTTATGACACAACAATCTCCACTCTAGAACTGAAAGATCTGGATACTCTTACCTTCAGCTGCATTAGTCGCAATGGATAAAATACGGAAGCAAACCCAATATCCATCAACAGGCGACTAGATAAGGAAATCGAATGTGCACACACTACTACATCATCATCATCATCATCACCACCACCACCATCACCACCACCACCATCATCATCACCACCACCATCATCATCACCACCACCATCACCACCATCATCACCACCACCATCATCACCACCACCATCACCACCACCACCACCACCATCACCACCACACACCATCACCACCACCACCATTATCATCACCACCACCACCATCATCACCACCACCATCATCACATGATCACCATCACCACCACCACACCATCATGATCATCATCACCACCACCACCACCATCATCATCATCATCATCATCACCATCACCACCACCACCACCATCATCACCATCACTACCATCACTACCATCACCACCATCATCATCACCATCACCACCACCACCATCACCACCACCACCACCACCACCACCATCATCACTGAATCTTGAAAGGGAAATTCTGGAATATACTATGACATGGATAAAGCAAATTAGACCAAATACAAAAAAAGACATATACTGCCAGGTGTGGTGGAGCGTGCCTGCAATCCCAGCACTTGGGTTAGGAGTTCAAGGCCAGCCTGGGCTGCAAGTAATACCCTTCTCATAACCACCACAGTGATCAAAGCTAAACAGTCTATGATCCCACTTGAGTGAGCTATTTAGGAGAGTGAACACCAGAGACAGGCCTCAACATGGTGGCTACTGAGCCTACGGGGAGGAAACGCAGTTATGGAGATGTGTGGTACTGGTTGGTTGTTACCCGGGCTGGCCAGAGAACTCAGTCCTGGGTTTCAGCCAAGAACCACCGCTGGGGCTGGCTTTCACATCATGGGCCCTGCGGATCTAAACTCAGGTCCTCATGCCTTCAAGGCAAGCCCTTGGTTTTCTGAGGTAGTACCTCATTTAGCTCAGGCTGGTCAAACTCACTGGCCTCACACTCCTGACCCTCCCGCCTCTGCTTTCCACGTATGAGGATTACCAGTGTGTCACCGGCCCGGCCTGGTTACTGTAGCTCTGCATTAATTCTTGAACTCGGCAAACAAGCCTTGTACTTCTTTCAAATACTGTTTTGGATATTTAGGGCCCCTAGGAATTTGATGAAAATGTTAGGTTTTTGTTTGTAACAATCTGAATAATGCTGGCGTCTTAACTTTTTCAACAAAAGAATGTGGGGTGTAGTCTCCTTTCTGTTTACTGACATTCAGTAATATTTTGTGGTTTTCATTATACGTTGTGTTTGTTTTTTGGGTTGATTCTCAAGTATTTCATTCTCTTTGAAACTATCATAAATGGAATGGCTTTTGTAATTTTCTCAGGTCATTTCCCTTTAGGGTACAGCTGACCTTACCCTGCTACCTTTCTGAGTCTCTCATTACTTCTGGGATTTGCAGAGGGAATCTCTGGGGGTTTCCTAAGCATGAAAGTCTATCACCGGGCTAGAGAGATGGCTCAGTGGTTAAGAGGACTAACTGCTCTTCCAGAGGTCCCGGGTTTAATTCCCACTAACCAATGGTGGCTCACAACCATCTGTAATGAGATCTGATGCCCTCTTCTGGTGTGTCTGAAGACAGCGACAGTGTCTTTATATATAATAAATAAATCTTAAAAGAAAAAGAGTCTATCACCTACCAAAAGAGATGAACTCTCAATGTGGGTGCCTTTTTCTTGCCAAACTGCCCTGGCTAACTTCTAACAGCAGTGGAGGTGGGCAGCTGAGCTGGGGTCCTGGCTTTAGCAGCAAAGGTTCCTTTCTGCATCACTACCAAGACAGGGTGTACTGCGTCTTCACTAGTATTTGTGGCGTGTCCTGTTTCTTCACTAGTGAACACTGTGTGTACTGTGTCCTAGCCAGTGAGCGTATTTACTGTGAGTTTTCCCACGTACGTCGTCTTTGGAGTTGACGTCGTTTCTGCTCCCAGTTTAAGTGCTTCCACAGAGATGTCAACTGCACACCTGTTTGTCTCTAATGTGTTCGATCCTACGATCTTTTGACTTTTCGTGTGGTTTGGGATCAAACACACATCCAACAGAACTGAGGAGAAACAGGAAATCGGTCTTGCGCCCCCGGTGCCCCTCCCTCTTTTGTGCATCCTATTGTGGAGGCCTGTGTTTGCCCAGTTATTCTGCAAACAAATCGTTAACTGTCTCTCCTAACTAACGGTGAGATTTCTCATAACTGCCACGAAGTCTTAGAAGGCACGGCTCGCTCTGTAACGAGAACATGCTGTTTCTGTGGAACTGGCGCGTGTCAGACGAGAGCCAAGCAGCCTCCTTCCTGAAGGAGTGACCCCTGTGGTAAAGCATGCACCTGGGCCTTCATGGTGGAGAAGAAGGTGAAGGACTGGGAGACGTCACAGAGAACTCTTCTGGGGCTGTGGCCTGTCCCTAGAGGTGTTCCGCTAAAGCTGAGGCCACGTGACCTCTGCGTTCTCTTCAAAGTGTCTAACTCTGCAAGAACAGCCTTAAACTGTTAGAACTTTCCTAATATTTTTTTGTTGTTGTTGTTGCTTCTCTACCCACAAACTATTTTATTGTGAAAACAAAGAATACTTAAGCAGCTGGGAAATGGGATGAGCCATTTAACCCAGCTAACCTCGGCCTCGGGCTCTGCTGCCCAAACACACAGGAAGCATCCGGAACCGAAGCAAACACCCAAAAAAGCACAACCACTAGGAACACAGTTAACGCCGCCCAAAGTAACCCTCAAGAAGCAAGGAATCGAGAAGAAATGCTTACAAGTTCTGTGCCTTGCAGCTTCTTGTCTGCAAAATGGAAAGAATCCGAGTTTTGAAGAGGAAATGAATGCAAAGTGTTTACTACACCAGGCACACAGCAAAACACAATCGACCCCAGAACGGTAGCATCTAACAGATCAAAGTACGGGTACCGACTGCCTTTCTCAGTGCAGTGGCCAGATGCCTAACAAGACACAGCCCGGGAAGCTCACCACGCAGAGGATACAATGCATAGGGTGGGAAAGACAGCAGCAGGAGCGACTCTCAGCTGTGGCACAAGAGCTGCCTCACATCTGGGAAGGTCAGGAGGGGATGCTGGAGACCCCCTCTCTCTGTTTTCCCTAGTGACTCAGATACCAGCCAGTGCAATGGTCCTGCCTACATCCGAGGTCTCCTTGCCTCAACTAAAACTCTTTGGAAACACCATGAATGGAAGGCTTGTCTCCTAAGTGAGTCTGATTTGAGTCAGGCAGACAATGAGGTTTAATCTTCACCGTAGGTCTCAGCA
Organism: Rattus rattus; assembly: GCF_011064425.1. Lineage (NCBI taxonomy): Eukaryota > Metazoa > Chordata > Mammalia > Rodentia > Muridae > Rattus > Rattus rattus. Next base: position 25,697,382 of record NC_046159.1, on the reverse strand, counting down.
GTAGAAGGTTATTTTCAGCCAGCATGAACGGCTACCCTATGTAACAGAAATAGACAGCGGACAGGCTCGAGTCTTTGTCCTGCCACTGCTCTGCCTCTCTGCTGGCTCCGGAGGGTGGGGTGATGGCAATGCCCACGGGGAGGGGGACTGAAAGAACTGTCACACCTGTGTGACCTGGCCACACTTTCATGTGACAGATACAGAGTTGTAGGTTGATGTTGATATGCAGGTGAGGGCTGGCACAAGTTAGGTCAAGGCCATGATTGGACACTAAAAAAATAAGGCGGGGACAAAGCTTTTGTAAGATGGGAGAGAAAGGAAGGAAAATCAAGATGGAGACAGGGAAGGATGACCCAGATCCGGGTGGTCTTGAATTGCCAAGGTAGCTGGGATGGATTTCTGTAGGCAAATTTATCTTATCTAGGTGGGTGTTTATATCCTTATCAATTGGTCGTGAGTTTATTGTGTGGTTGTATTGTGGATTGAGAATTTAACACATGAATCTGATTGTTGGGTTGCAGTTTGTTGAGTCTTGATTTTAACGGGTGGTTGGGAGTTTATACCATAATAGTAGTCTATTAGGGGTGGATGTTGAATGCAAACAGAGCAGCAGCAGAGAGGGAGCTGCTGCTGAGACAGGGGTGGGGGTGGGGTGGGGGGTGGGGGGGTGGATGCAGGAAATGTGACCAGAGTCCACAGTAAGAGAGCCATGAGATAGGCGGTCTCTGTATGAAACTGGTGTGACAGTGACCTGCCTTGGGAACTAGACGGTTGGAGAGATTGCTGCCTGGGTCAGAGAGTACTTGGGGGCAGCCTGGAGCCACTGAGATAAATAAGCGCTAATTCCAATGGCCAGTTGGAGCCAGAACTAGCGAGAGTGTGACCGCCAGGTGTAGGAACTGTTCCACCCACTTTTATTTTTTACTGCAACACAAAGTTTCCTTGGTAATAACACAGAGTGGTTACTTGATGTCATAGAGGCCCAAGGCTGAGAGAGAGACTCCTTCAGTCACTGGTCCACCTTATTCTTTGAGACAAGGTCTCTCAATCAAACCCAGAACTCCCCAGTGAGGCCACTCCTAATAGGCAGCTTCCTCCAGGGATCTCCTTTATCTACCTGCCTCCTGACAGCTGAATTACAGGCCAGCCACCACACCCACCCAGCAATTACTGAGTTCCGTGAGATCTGAACTCTGGCACACCTTCCCTTCACAGCAAGTGCGTCAGCTGCTGGGCCATCCCCCACCCCCTCCCCTGAGCCCTATCACCTTCATTTTGTTCTTGGTAGACTGTCGCTCCAAGAAGCCTGGGACTAAAGAGAACAGGTCGCCAGTTCAATGTACTTGCTCTTGCAGAGGACCCAGGTTGAGCTCCCAGCGGACACAGGAAATGACTTTTACCTCTAACTCCAATTGCAGGAGATCTGACCCCTCCTCTAGTTTCCTCCTACACCAGGCACACACACGGTAAACATGTAGGCACTCACATATGCATGTACAATAAATATAAGTAAACCCTTTTAAAAGAAAGTTAAATAATAGCAAGGGACGGCACAGGTCGAGCTGGAACTGCCTAGAACCTATGGACTTAGCCATTTGAAAACCACTTGAAAACGCAGATTTAGAAATGAAAGCTGGGTCCACTATGTGTTAGGAGCCTTCGGCTGGATGGGTAGCCACATCTGCCAGAAGACGAATGCTTGGCTATAGCATCCGCATATCAAACTGCATGTCTGTGCATATGCGGTTTCAAGTACACTGAGCAGGGCTATGCAGTCCAGGATACGTCTTTATATCACAGTTCAGCACGCACCTGCTCTTTAGAAATGGAGTCTTTCATAGTGGAAGAAAGGGATGGCTAGTTTCCTGGGAACGCCTTCTCCTGGCTGTTGAAAGGCTAAGCAGTTAAACTGGCACTACTCTGTCTGCACTTTCCAGCAAGCATGGTGCATTCAGCACTGTTCAGGGTAGGCAGAGGGTGGATGATGAACTTCAGCCTCGCTTCCATCAAACGCACAGTGGAATCACACAGGCTGGGAAAGGTAGAAGGGTCTGACTGGAGAGAAAGGATCATGGGAGTTGGGGAGGGGCAGTGGGCGGGGAGCACAGGAAACAGAATTCCAAGTGCTTCTCTCCCAACGTGGCTGGCTCCTATGTACTGATTATCTTGTTCTGGGCACACAGTAGGTGCTTCATTAAGCTCTCGGAATGATGGGCTTTTTTTTTTTTTTTTTTTTTTTTTGGTTCTTTTTTTTTTTTTTTTCGAGCTGGGGACCTCCCTGGCCTTGGCGCCTCAGGCAAGCGCTACCACTGAGCAAATCCCCAACCCGGAATGATGGGCTTTCAAGTGGCTGTAACTACCTAGAAGCTGACAAGTCGATACATTGACTTCAAGAGACCAGAGTTGCCTTGCTCCAGTAGTCCAGGGATACAAAGACCTCCTGAAGGCCGCCGCGGAGCTCAGAAAGATGGTGTGACTCTGAGAGGGACTGTCTCAAAATGCCTGTCTCTCTTGCAGCAAAGGGCTTAGAACACATTGGTATGCACAACTGGAATTAACTGGAACAATATCTAGAGGTTCTCACCCCTTTCTGCTGAGCCCCGGTCCTCCCTGCCACCTCACAGGCCTTCCTGCTACTCCGCACACAGCGGCCCTTGTGTTTTGCTGCTCTTCTGTCTGAAGATAATCTTCCCAGACCCTTTTACGTCATCAAATATATATTTGAATATATATGTATGTATATACGTATATGCTGTATGTCTATGTATTATATATATAATATATGTAATACATACATGTAACATATATGTAAGGTAAATGTATGTATCACCTGTTACCGGCCCAGCACTTCTCACGGCTCTAATTCACGGAAATAATAACGCAGTGAACGGAGAAAGAACTCTCTGCCTCTGAGGGTGTGAACTTCTTATACAGCTGATACCCTAATCAAAAGCCTGCTCTCAGTTTTTGCAGCCCCCAACCACACTGGTTAACAGCTTCTTATCCAGGGCTGGGGATGTGGCTCAGTAGAAGAGCCAATGGTTAGCATGTGTGAGTCCTGGAATCATTACCACCACCTCCACCACCACCACCACCACCACCAATACCACCAATACCACCAATACCACCACCACCACCAATACCACCACCAGTACCACCACCCACCCAGCCCCACCAGATATCACACCTTTTTGCCTTTTTCCTGGTTTTTTCCAAAGTACACACTCTGTCTGCTGTTCTGCAGCTCCCAACCCCCAATGCAGGCCCTGTCCTCATGCCTGGAACAGCTGCTGGCCTAAGCAGTACACAGTAACCAGTGCTTGAATAGACACGCTTCTCCAGCCTGGTACCAAGGTGGCGAGGTCTAGGCAGAGATCCATGAGGTCATAAGGCAGGTGCTATGTTAAGTGAAAGTGGGTGGCACAGTTTCAGACCAATGCCACCAGACTGGGAGGAATATACAGAGAACTGAGAATCCCACGAGGAGAAAGGATTCTGTCCTGCAGGACCCCTTCCTTGGCTCAGCCCTGTTCCAGCCTGAAATTGAAGGCTTTTGGAGAAGAAAGAAAGCAGGGCAGGAGCCAGGAGCTAAGGGCAGCGCTACTTCAACAGCCAAATCATCCCAGAATCTGCTACTAGAACCTAGAAGGAACCTACTTCCAGAAAGTCGCGGTATCGGGGTGGTGAAGTACCAGCCAACTTCCCATGGGATAAGTGAAGGAAGGATCCATGATATTTCTAATTCCAAGTTACGTGTTTAAAACCCAGCTTCTGATAGGGTGGAAAATGAGACAGAAAACCTGTACTGGGCCTGGTCCTCAGCTTCCCAAGAGAACCGACACAAGACCAAACAACTACGTGTAAATAGTGCCTCGAACTCCCAGCAGTGCTGAGGGAAGAGGCCACGGGTCCACTCTCTCCGATCACTGGTGTGGTCTCCATGCTACCCTGTCGTCCTTGCCTAGGTCCCCAGCTTCTCAAGTGATCCATCGCCCCCCTGCCCCCAATCCACACCCCACCCCACCCCACCGTCCACTGAGCTCACCTCTTACACACAAGTATTGTGGTCTTTCTTTTGGGGGAAGTGAGCTCAGGGCTTCCTGCCCTCCAGACCCCACTCCTGCCTCAGAGAAGACTCTAAAATGGAGAGTTTGTCCATCTAGTCTCCTGGACACGTGTTCATCTCTACCATACGTTTCCCCCAACTTCCACTGATTAAAAACACTCAAGTAGGGGTTGGGGATTTAGCTCAGTGGTAGAGCTTGCCCTGGCGCAAGGCCCTGGGTTCTGGTCCCAGCTCCGAAAAAAAAAAAAAAACAAAAAACAAAAACAAAAAAAAAACAAACAAACAAAAAAAAACACTCAAGTAATGTGCAACCATCAATAGCACCCAGCCATCACACATTCTAAACCTCCTCTCTGCCGGTTTCCTTCTCAGCTACTGACATGGCAGGGTTCCCTTTATCCTGCACCCCTCTGGGCCACTGGCCTCTCCCTCCCCACTCCTGGGCCTCCTGAGATTAGGTTACCAAAGCTGTTCTTGTCACCAGCTCTTGCCACCACACCCCCAAGGACCCTGTTCTATTCATCTCATCACTGCCTCTGCAATCTGGCTTCTGTCTCTGCCACTCCGCTGAGGCCCACAGTGGCTTTCTGAGAAAGACTCGGTCATTATCTCCCTGGTGCCCTCTCTATGGCTTTTCCTGGAAACTCCCGCCCCTGCTCCGAGGCGGGGAATGCCTCCTGCCTCTCTCTGCGCAGTAGTGCTCTCAGGGTCCAGTCTCCGATGGCCTGAATCCCTTCATCTTCTTCTCTCCATAAAACCGCACGACCTTGAGTTTGAACCTTCTGACTGTGCTCCTGAGAACCAAATACTTTAAAGGGTGGCTCCGTAGATACCCTGCAGCAGGCACCCACACAGAGAAGTTCCAAAGTGAACATCTCTATTCTCTGTCATGCACAGCTTCCTACTCACAGAGCCAAATGCTACCCACTGAGAGGAAACAGTTACCTCTGCTTTCCCTCCCATCAACCCGACCTGCTAGACCTGCTGAGTTCTCCAGGACCTCCACTTTGTCGTCGTCCCCCCCCCCGTTGGTGAAGCCCTCAGGACTGCTAATGTGGATTGCTGGAGCAACACTTTAGCCCTAACTTTCTCCAATCCATCACCACATAATGCCAGAGTGCTCAGTCTTACCGCATCTCTGTTCCCCGTGGACTTCAGGCAACACTGGATTCTTAGCAAAGTTCAAAGCCCTGTAAGACCCAGCACCAGTGGTATGTCCTGTGCCTCTAAGGGTACAGTTTTCTTTGGTCACATTTTCTGGGATACACCTCACACCTGTGTTGGTGGTCCTCGGCCAAATGCACACTCCTCCTTGCTTACCAGGGACCTCCTGCTCAGGGTCCAAGACTTTATACTAAGACATGCCCCACCCCCGCACTCCTGCACTCCTGGGGGTGGGGGGCCGCCAGTCACATCTCCCTCAGTGTCTCCTCTCCCAGGGGTGGAAAAGCTGATGTTGGCCAGAGTGGTACCAGAAAGGAAGAAGAGAAAAGCTTTCGTGTCAAATGTCACAAAGGAGGAAGAGCATCCCGCATGGTGATCGACTTGCTATTAACTTGATTCAGAGGACAGGGAAGTGGCCAAAGCCGAGCTCCTGGAGGCATCTCTGGATGTTCCCTAACTATGAAAATGACCATTGTTTTCAACTGACGGTCAGGACAGTATCTACCTTTCCCGGATGCTAGGGCTACGGAGAGGCCTAGCCAGGTGTTCTACAGGCTTCTTAGAGATGCAGAGGATGAAGCCAGTCAAGCAGACTTCTGGGAAGGAAGGGCCAGAGAAAGATAAAGTTGGGGGGGGGAGGGGCAGGCAGCAGCAAGGAGCTAACCTCTGCTCCTCAGCAAAGTCGTGTGTGTCTTCTGTGACACCCGCAGCTTGCAAGGAATTAACCCAACTCTAGCTACAGCAAAGACTGGATTCCCAGCCTTCTGTCATTGAGCACTCGAGCACGTGAGCACGAGAGCACGCGAGCACGCACGCACGCACGCACACACACTTTGTCTGCATAAAGAAAGTCTCAGTTGTTCTTTCCAAAGCACAAGTGGAACTGGAGGGCTAGCCTGAATCCTATTCTCCCTTCCAATTAGAAGAAAGGCACTGGATTAGACACAGTTTCACAGAGAAGCAGAAGTGTCCTGTGCACCGAGTGCTTGTCCGGGCCAACTGGTTCCCAGTCTTCTCACGCCTAGGAGGCTCTCATACTGCTGATCCCACTCCCACAGCAACGCCCCTGGCTTGCTGTGGCCAGGTCTGTCAAATGCATAGCCCACAACCTCTCCCTTCCTTCCAGGGACCCTGCTAGAAGATGAGCCCCCTAGGACAACGTTGAAGTACAGCCTAAACTTTTACTTCTTTTCTCTTAAAATCCAGTTGCCAAAAGTCCACCGCCATGAGCTCTTTCAGTTCTAAAATTCCAACCGTTCTGGGCTGAAAGCCAGATAACCTCTCAAGTTTCTCCAGAAGATTGCACTTCACTACCAATGAGATTAGACAGCATAGACCCTGAAGGGCCAACAGGTTACATTCTGTATCTGCCATGTCCTAAAATGCCAACGCACATGGCCAGAGGCTGTTTGAGGGGACTCCACCTGCTCTTCTGAAACTCTAACTTACTGCAGCAGGATCACGGCCGGCTCTGATTCACAGGGCAAACGCTCTTGCCCCACGGACTAAAATTTAAAGTCTAGGAGCGCACATGCGTTCTGGGACGGGACGAGGATGTCAGGAAGTGTCGCTTACTGCTGTGACGCCCTCTCGGCTGTTGTGGCCTGTGCAAGTCTTACTCCCCAAGAAGTCCTCCTCACCCCTTGCCCTCCCACGAGCTCCTAAGCCTGAGCATCCATGCCTGCACCAAGGACCACAGCTGGAAAAGTGTTCCCGGAACAGGCTAGCAGGCCTGAGTGCGCCTAACCCAGTTCAGGTGCGGATTTAACGGGCACCTTCAGATTCTCACTTGGAGGAAAGAAGGTGCATTCCGTTCAACTCGACACTTGACCCACATATAAAGACGATTGCCATAGGGAGTTATTGTCAAAGGTCTTAAGTGACCCCGTGTTTCCCAAGATGCCTCACGAAGCCCCAGAGGACCTAGTAGCATGGGACCGGAGTCCAGGAGTCATCACCACAGGCTGACAGAGGAGAAAGCGCAGCCCATCAGACTGTGCCTGCCTCTCATCATTCTGGCTTCTGCCCTGAGATTCTGCAAGTGACAGGAGTGTGTGGGCAACGATGCAGCTTTGCCATTGAGGGAGCTATGGCTTCACAGAGAGAGGGAGTGGTGAGCAGACTCCAGTGCCCCGTTGTTATTCTCACCCCTGTGAGCTACTGGGACCTCTGGGGTGATGGCAGGAAAAAGATGTCACTGGGGTGACAATCATCTGGATCAGCAGTGGAAGGGGGACCTGTCTTACAGGAACATGTAAGACAGCCCAGATCACTGCACCTACGGGGAGAAACATGCCCTCCGACTGAGAGAGGTCTACCTATGAGAATTCAGTTTAACCAATGTCCTGCACACCGGCCGCTACTTAGTATCCACAGAGTAATGGGCTCCAAACAGAGACAATGGCGATAAAGAGATGTGGGATCTAAACAAGCTACAAATCAGGTAACTGGCCGCCAGTCCCACAGCACCGGAATGCCTTACTTTCAGGCCACAGGACAGATCAGGGACAAGTTGCAGGATCCAGTTCTTCCCCGTGTGCATTCGGGGGACCGAACCTGGGCCATCAGGCTTGGCAGTCTCTAACACCGAGTTACCTCAGATTTAAAAAAAAAAAAAGATTTCCTTCGTCTGGGCTAAGTGCTACACACCTGTATCCCAGCACTGGGGCGGCGGAGGCAGAACTAGTATGAGTTCAAGAACAACCTGGGCTGTGCAATGGGATCTTCTCTCAAAAGGAAAACGAGAAGCAGAATTCTGTCTGCTTCGGCCTTCCTGAACCCCTCCTCCACAACCCGAGTGTTGCACAAATCTCTCCGCCACGAGAGACTTTTAGTATTAGAGCCAAGGTACCAAACACATGGCGGCCAGTGAAGGCCTCAAATGGGCCCCGTCCCTTCCTCCCAACAGCTGCACACTTTCACAGGCACAGCAGAGAGCAACAGGCTGCGAGTCCCCAACCCCATAATCTGCTAAATAACTGGTGAAAGAAACACAATGAAATTTATGGGGAAAATGCTTTGAACTTTCCCATGAGGCACGGGCATATTAGCTGATCACCCACACAGCTGCAGGGCCTTCTGGGTGTCTTGTATCTTGAGATTGACTTTGGTCCAAGCCCTCGAGTTTGACTTCATGTACAAGTGTAAGCAAAAACAGCAAGGACAGTGACATCAAAGACTCTGAACAGACTGACAGACAGACCCGAGGTACAGCCAATGGCTGAGATGTGAAGACCAAGTCGCAGAGTCACCCATCATCCCCCTCACTTGAGGCCTGTGCTCTCCTGTGTGCACATGAAAAGGAGTTTCCCAGACTCCATTAATGTCAACCAAGAGGCCACGGTGGGTAGCAGAGAGATAGCTCAGTGGTTAAGAACACTGATGGCTCTACCAGAGGACCGGGGGTCAATTCCATGCACTTCCATGGATTCAAAACCATCTGTAACTGCAGTTACAGGGGATCTGATGCTACCTTCTGGTCTCCATGGACACCAGGCATACATACTCAGAAATACATGCAGGCAAAACATCCATATGCATAAAATAAATAAAATTTAAAAGGGGAGTAGAAGAAAAGCAGGAGGAAAAGGAAGCTTTTGCCACTGCCACCACAGCTACCACAGTGGCAGTAGACAGGGGATTCTGCTGCTGAACATCCCAGCGGGGCTCTCTCCAGATCTGCTGTGGACGTCTCTGGTCACACTCAGGACGGGTAACGTCTGCCAGAGTCTAGCTTCCTTTGTATCCCCAGCAACATCCATCAGGCCAGTCTGGAAGTTGAGAGCTGCCTCTGTGCCCGCACTGAGCACTGTGAGGAAGCAGACGCATTCCTAGTCACAATTCCCGCATCTCTCCCAGACCCCTCCCACCTTCCAGCCTCACTACCTCAACCACCTCCTCCCCGGGCTCTGGCACAGGCTCCCAAATGCAGGCTTTGCCTGTGGGTGACTGTTGGGTTTGCTTGCCCTTTGTGATAAGAACGATTTAACATGAAAGCTATCATTTTAGCCAGTTTTAAGTGCACATCTGGGGCCACATCGTATGTATGACTAACACCTATTTCCAGAACTTTTCACAATCCCCACCAGAACCTATGTTCCCAAGGAACAAACAGTAGCTTCTATTCCCTTCTACTCTAGAGCACACAGAGATCTCTGTTCTGCTTCCTGTTTCCATGAATGTGACAATTCTAGGTACGGCCAGTATGTGGAATTATTTGTCCTTTAAAAATAATATTATTTTTAATTATGAGTACTTGTATGCATCTATGTGTAGGTATGCATCAAACCTTCCTAGAGTTTGAGGTGGCTGTGAGCCACCAGAACTGGGTACAAGGAACCAAATTCGGGTCCTCTGCAAGGTCAGTGGGTGTCCTTAACTGATGAGCAGTCTCCCCAGCTCCTGTATTTGTCCTTTGTCGTGGTCCCTTTGACTTGGTATGTTTTCTTTCATCCATCCCTTTTTGTGACTAAGTAATATTCCACCATGGCCAACACTGCATTCCGTTTATCCCTTCATCCTGCCGCAATGAGCACCTTTTGGTAGCTGAACGAAGCTGTTAAGGTTATGTCCGTACAAGTAGAAAACGGGCTAAAGATGTGAAAATGTTAAACCATCAACACACATGACAATCAATACTCAACAATTAGTCATCAGGAAATGTCAGTCAGCAGCATGAGACACTATTACACATCTGTAAAACTGACTAAAAAGTCAAGACTGACAATACCAAGAGCAGGTAGGGACAGGGAACAGCCGGAACACTCCGGCACTGGGCGCTAGAACCACCTTGGGAAACTGCTGAGCAGTGTGACCCTGGAGGCTAACCATACACTCACCTAAAACTGCAATTCCATTCTTGTCCATACAGGCAACAGGCATGGCGGCACAGGCCTGTGATCCCAGCACGCAGGTGGCTGAGACAAACTCAGAGTGAGTATCTGGCCCGTGGTCACATTAACAAAACACTGTCTTGAAAACAAAACAAAACAACAAAACAAAAACCCTTAAAAACACCAATAACAAGAACCACAACAAAACATCCAAAGGAAAAAACACCTAAGAGAGGGCAAATATTATACCATGGGGCAGAGAGGGAGAGGAGAAAATTAGGTCCATGCTGGCCAAGAGGCTAGCACAGGAGTGCGCATATCAGCTTTGCTTCCAATGCTCTGGAGCTGGAAACAACCCAAACGACGACAGCAACCCTACATATGCCGTACAGCAGAGTGCAATACAGGAGAAAAAAGTAAAAAGAAGGTTAACTCTTCTTTTGGTAGTCACCTAAGCCTGGTAACAAGGGTACTTACCTTCCTATGCCAAAGCCCATACTACCTGAGTTCCTTCTGCCCCATGAAACAACAGCCACAGATATGCAAAGCCTCTCAGATTTTCTTTCATTCATTCATTCATTCATTCATTCATTCACTCACTTATCCATTATTCATCTATCCATCCATTCATTTGTTCAATTTGAGACAAGGCCTAACACAGCCCAGGCCACAAACTGCCAACTGTCTGTGTAGATGAGATAACCTTGAACTTGTCATTCTCCTGCCTCTACCTCCTCAGGTACCACCACAGTCAGTTTATATGGTGGTGACCACATAAAGGACCGCCTGCATGCTGGACAACCATTCTATCAATTGGGCTCGAGCCTCAACTACACCACATATATTTTAAATCATCTCTAGACAACTTATAGCACAATGCAATGTTTATATTATGCAAACGGTTGCTACAGTGTATTGTTTAAGGAATAATGACTAAGTCTGTGCGTACTCGGTACCGTACTGCATTGTTTAGGGAATAGGGAAGGACTAAGGCTCTGCCTGTCGGGACTGAGGTAGAACTCATGGGTCCAGGCACAGAGGGCCCAGTGCACTCCGACATAGCAACACAGATGAAGTACACAGATTCATGTCCCATGACAGAAGACAGACACGAAAGGATCAAACTGCCTAACTGCACTTATTTAAAGGCCAAACACAAACAACAAAACTTCAAAACCACACCCAGGGCGATGTCTCCCATAGACAAAGACCTCCTCTAACCTCTCCTTCTAAAGACCCAATTTCCCAACTCCCCCAACAGCTACAGAAGGGCTGATACCACTAAAACGTTCTCCAGCCCTAAGATTTCACAGGGTTGGCTCCCCTGACCCTTCCTGTTTGTTATGGGAAAGACGGCTCATTGGTTAAAAGCTTGTGCTCTGTTCTATAGCAGCCCCACTGGTTGGCTCTGTAATTCCGGCTCTGGGGGAACCCTATCCTTCTTCTGGTTTCTACGGGCACCTGCATGCGTGCACCACATAAAGACACATGTATTCACACATGACCTAAAATATTTCTTAAAGCCATGAATTGCATACTTTAATGGAACACAACTTACACAACCACATGAAAGGTGGGCACCGTCTAAGTGACCCAAACCCAACTAGGGGACAGCCAGAAGCACACATAAAGGAGCCACACTAAGACTCTACACACCGAGAGGAACTGACCCAGCACCGCTTGGCGTATGATCTTCAGACAGCTGGGAGCCCAATGGGGTTTGGCTTCTGAGCAGAGCCAGGGGTGTGATCCTGACAAACGGCCAAGTGGGAGCCATGCTCCTAGCCTGCTGAGCTCTTTGTTACCCGCGTGACATGTCCTATAGTTCAGAGGACGGCATCTCTTTCACTAGGGGGCCAGAGTCGCCAAACCCAGCGTGGACCTGACTACAAGTTAGGCTCAGGGTCTCCACATGGGCAGAAGAAGCCTGTGAGTGATGATGACAGCCGGGGACAAGACAAGGATCTACCTTCAGCCTCGTATAAAGAACGCATCTGTCTCCTTCTGCAGGATGACCTCGACCACATCTGAAGGGGCCAGCCAACACTTCTTTTCACAATCCAAAATGAAAGGCCTTTCCAGTCTGCGAAGGAACTTGGGAAGGAAGGCCCTGGTCTTTGTATTAACCTGAGGTAATCCCGGCCCTCTGCGACAAACGTGCCTATCTACAACAACTGGCAGGAAGCGGCTCCACTCAAGCCACAAGGGGTACCCAATTCAAACGGCACTAGACCAACGACACACAGCGGTCACCTGAATCCCTCATGCAGGCCAGATGTGTCTGCCCCTAACAGCACAGTACTACAGCCACCTGTCCCGTGTGGCTGTCAGGTCAGATCTGCCTCAGACCCTCAGCAATGGCCTCTGGTCTTTATCATTCCAGGTAGTGGAAGGCTGAAGCCTGATTTTTCCAATGTACCAATCGGCTTCCACTTTAATGCCTGCTCTTCCTGGGCCAACTGGACACAACTTTGACAGCATGATTTCCAATGCCTGGAAAGAACTTGTGCAGTAGGACAAAGAGAGCTGGTCCTCCAAGATGCCCCGCAAGGGAGCAGGGAGAGACTAGCTCCATGATCATTCAAAGGAAGGAGATGGGTGTGTGTGTGTGTGTGTGTGTGTGTGTGTGTGTGTGTGTGTGTGTGTGTTCGTGTGTAAGACTAAAAGAAAACCCATCATAAGGAAAGACAGCGATGGATGACATAAACCCAAGGATGTATAAGCATGAATGCAGTGTGGCAGCTTGAGGGAATCAGAGCAGGAACCAGTCAGTGTACTCATCGACCGATGGACGTTTTCTAGATCTGTGTGCAGAGTACTGCAGGAGAGGCTGTGAGTCCTGCACCACAGGACAGACTGGTGACAGATGTCCACCAGAACTATCGAACCCAAACAGGTGAGCTAGGCAGTGCAAGCCAAAGGCCCTGTCCACTCCCGAGCCAACTGACCCGTGACAGAATGACAGCCCAGTGTCCTCCACTCCTCACCAAAGCCCCGGGGGTGAAGGACCGCTATCGCCCACTGTGTCACTGCCCACGGCCACTGTGCTGTACACAAGCCTCTGCTGCGTTAAGTCCACTGTGAGGAGTGAAGGAAGAAGGATCATGGCTACTCAGCTAGCTGGACATGGAGTTTGCTAGAATCATACACTGCAGAAACACTCTAGTGATCAGGGTCCAGGAGCTCTGCAGTGACAAGGTGTAGGGGTTCTAACAGCTAACGGGCTTAGAAGAGGGGTCAGAGGATACAGCACACACTCAGCTGAGTGGCTAGAGGCTCAGCTCATGCACCCTTCAGTGGCCTCCACCAGCATACATGGCACCACCCACCCAGCAAATCTCTGCTTTCTCCAAGCAGAGATCAGCAGCGACCCAGGAGGGCTGCCTAACAACTGCTGTGCAGTCTGCCAAAGAATTCAAGAAAATGACGCGCAGGATTTGGGTCTGAGTGTTTTTGTTCAGGAAGAAGTAAACCAGCAGTACCATCCTGTCTCTTTTGAGGTGACGCTTCACCACAACACATCCAAAGATAGCCGGGTGATTGTATGTTTGCGAGGGAGGGCGGCACCAACGTAACCCATGTGGGCGGAGGACCATGCAATGAGTGAGCGTGGCCGCCAGGCCACCTCCGGACTGTCTTCCACAAAACAAATCAAAGTTGTGGGCACCCAAGGAAGGGCAAATATAGCCAAGTCAGCCCTGAGGGTTAGGAAGGACTGCTGTCCTGTCCTCTGCCCTGACAGATATACTGGCATCTTCTGCTGGACCGACCGAGTGGGTGGTTTTGCCAATCACCCCATGGAAATGGCAGTGAGGAAATGAGTGCTAATTCACAATCATGAAGGGATAACAATCGGAGACCTCACCGAGACTGTGGACAGTCACCAGCACACCTCCGGGAACAAAAGAGCTTTGGGGCCTAGCCATGAGTGCTATCTGCTACAGAAAACCCTGAAGAGACCAGGCCCCAACTTGGTTTCCAGATATCCTGAACAGAGTATGGGGATGAGGGACAGTAATTCAGCAGTATCAACCCAGGCCACCCGCCCAACGGTCTGGAAGGATCTTATTTATGGTCACTGCTCTGCGAGAGTCAGGGCAGGCCTGCCCTGCAGGTCACGAGAGCCCAACTGTTCCTTCTGTGGCACAGCAGGTCCAGTGAGGTTGAGCAGACTGCTGCTGAGGCCTTTTAAATGGGAGGTGTATCGTGCCCTCAGTACTATGCTAAAGTTCACCTCTGTGGACACTGATAGCAAAAGAGACTTCCAGCACTTACAAGGGACCTAGAGGTACAGGAAGGCTCACAAGTTCAAAGCCTGAGGGTGACCCTGTCTCAAAACAAAATGTAAGAGGGCTTAGGTTGTAACTTGGCAATACAGTGCTCGCCTAGGATGCACAAGGCCTGCTATCCAAGCCCTGATATCCCTTCTATACACCCCCAGGGGTAAAAAAGGACACTTTACTGATTATTGTTTATTTTCCTAAATATCTCTTCCTATTCTTTCTTGGACCAGGGGACTGTCTTCTTTCAAAAGGCCTGCTTCCTCTTAGATCAAAATTTCCTGGGTGTACCAGATGAACTCTTACTACACGCAATGTCTTCTTAGCTCTTCCCACATCTGAGGCATGCCCGATTGAAGTAGGGCTCTGTGGATAAGTTAAGGGAAAGCAGTGGGCTCCGCCCCCACCTTTCCCACCTCGGCTGAGGAGTCAATTGGAGGGAACAAAGGAGCAGGATGCCTCTTCTCGGGGCCTTCCCACAGACCCAAGAGTTTTATGCCATGACATCATCAGCCACCAATCACCACAGACAAGGTGGAGCAGGTTTTGTCTGTGAACAAGGCCCAGCAATAGTCAAATGGCAAAGGGCAGCGCAGGTGTGAGGTGGGTATGGTCTTTTTTTTCCTCCTTGTTTCTGGGTGAAACTGTAGAAGAAAGGTGAGAAGTGCCAGGGTAGAACTCGCTGAGGAAAAAGAAAAATCTGAAATCTAAAATGCCCTGGCTGTGTGTCCCAGACCACCGGGGAGCATACCTGTCCCCTCCCCCACGGCCGACAGTGGAAGCCTTTGTTCCAAGAGGCAGCCAGTGACATCTTTCCCAGCGCTCCTTGCCAGGCGAAGAGCCAGCGTTTCAGGAGAGCCCGTGTGTGCAGGTGTGTTTTCAGGGGCTCAAGCCTCGGAGAGAGCACGGTAGACAAGAAGGGCATGTGGCCAGTCTCCGGATCCAGTTTCCATTGGGGCATCACAGCTGGAGGCTCCAGGGCCTTAGCAATTTGCAGCCTTACTTTCCTCCAGAAAACATTAGCAATCTTATGAATGAAGCTATGTGGCCAAGGTTAGAATAAGAAGGGAGGTGTGTGTGTGTGTGTGTGTGTGTGTGTGTGTGTGTGTGTGTGTGTGTGTGTGTGTGGGAGGAGGAGGAGCTGGGAAGATCTTATCAGAGCTTTGCTCTTATAAAGAGCATTAGTGCCCCCTCCACGTGCACACGCACAGCAAGAGCACACACACACACACACACACACACACACACACACACACACACACAGAGCACATTATTACAGGAAGCCCTAACAATAAAACTGGAGGCAGAGGGCACAGAGTGACCCACCCTCTGCTCTGCAAAGCACTCTATGCAGTTTGCCCAGCAGCCATGAAGCCAGCTCCAGGACAGGAGACAGAGACCAGGTTAAAGGGAACAAGCTTCAAGACATGGGCCCACACTGGCCACTAGAGACACAAGCCTACAGGAAAAATACTTTCCTTTGATTTTTGTTTTTGTGTTTAGCTACAGTTTTTACAGGGTTGAGGAACGAGCCCGAGAAGCGTGAAAGTTGGGCAAGTGTTGCCCCCTCCGCCC
The DNA here is from genome assembly GCF_011064425.1 of Rattus rattus. Classification (NCBI taxonomy): domain Eukaryota; kingdom Metazoa; phylum Chordata; class Mammalia; order Rodentia; family Muridae; genus Rattus; species Rattus rattus. Next base: position 25,681,465 of record NC_046159.1, on the reverse strand, counting down.
TGAGCAACTGCATTTTTAACTGAAGGTGCAGCCGAGCGTGTTAAGGGATGTTTTTCACACAGCACCCATGGTGATGGGAGGGGGAGGAAGGTTGGACAAGAACGGAGCTTTCAAAAGAGTTGCACAGATATCATTGCTTATGTACTCAATACAGCACACCTCTGTGCTCCTACAACGTTCTCTGTGCAACTAATAATAAATTAAATATAATAACCAGATAAAAATATCTCTGTCACATACAGTGTAACCCTTCTTTTATACAGGGAGGCTAGCTGGGTGTGGTGGTTTACTCCTCTAGTCCCAGTGCTCAGGGTGCTGAGGCAGGAGAATCCCAAGTCTGAGATCAACTTCGACTAAATAATGCATACCCTGCCTGCCTGAGCCAGACTAACTTGATACGAGCAAAGAAACAAACAATGATGAAGTTAGGTAATAGCAGAACTAAGACAATACCTAGGTAGTGGTACGTGCCTTTAACCCCAGCATTTGGGAGGCAGGGAGGGCAGGTCTCAGAATCCAAGGCCTGGTCTTCATAGCAAGATCCAGGCCAGCCAGGGCTGCGTTACTAAGACCCTGTCTTTAAAAAGAAAAAAAAGGGGTTGGGGATTTAGCTCAGTGGTAGAGCACTTGCCTAGCAAGCTCAGTGGTAGAGCACCCTAGCAAGGTTCGGGTTCGGTCCCAGCTCCGAAAAAAAGAAAAAAAATGACAACAAATGTATATCCTCATATTTACTCCAGGCTAGACAGGTGACACACCTCAGGGCCAACGGCTGTGCACTGTTACTCTTCACAGCTCCCAAAAGGAAAGACCTGGCCGGCTCCCTCTCATACTCAGCTCCTAAGGGTTACCTGCAGGGGACGTTCCTTCCCCAAACTCAACTGGACCAGCGACGGCGACAGACCTATCCTGCCTGAAATAAAGGCCTGTGTTCACTTTGCCCCATCCACCCATGCACACGGAACTGAAGAAAAGGGACACCTCAGGTTCTCCACTCCTTAACCCCCTGGGGCTGTGTGAGGATAAGCAGTGACCCCAAAAGGAGAAAGAAGAGCTCACATTAAGACTATCTATCCTTACTGACCCCCCAGATCCTCCCAAGCAAAACGAGTCTCACAAAGCACTGGCACTGGTCCCGAGAAGCTGCACCCTAAGATCTGGCTCCAAGCAGGGTCCTGAGAACTGAGGTGCCCTCCACACCAGCCTGGTGGCAGCAGCATAAGCCCCTCCACCGCGCCCAGGATGCTGTCTGCCTGGCCCATCGCATCAAAGACCACAAGCTAGGCATTTTTTTCTGCCCAGAGATGGGAGAAAGGGGAGGCTATATTTAGTGATCGGGCCAAGACAAGAGGAATGGAATGAGTCACCCAAGCTCAAGCACTTAACTATTGCTCACCAGGGGAGTCGGCCAATCAGAAGCCAAGGCAGGGCGGACAGAGCCAGGGGCAGTCTGCGGAAGAGCAGACCTTTCCCAGGTTGTGGGAACAGACAGACTCACAGAGGGACACAAGAGTAGACATGGATGAAGTTAAAGACGGGACTCAGTATCATCTGGAGGCTGATCATGTGCACACGCCCCTAAGGTTGTCATCAAGAGCTGTAATGAATTTCCCTTAGAGAACCCTCCAGAGGCCCTGAAGGCACAGAAAGAACTCTTGCCACTTTAACCAGAGCAAGTCTGTTTGCCTTGCTTGCTGTTTAAGCCCGGAAAGGTGAGGAAGATCCGATTTTACCTTAGCTTAGTGGGGGGAAAAAACTCCTACTTCTTAGAGAAGTGAAAAGACGAGGCAGCTTGAGGTCAAGACCTCTCTAAAACAGCTCACCACGCCTTCCATCCTGTGTCCTGCAGCACACCCCGGGACCCCAGGGGAGCCCATAACCCAGGCCACCCACTCACTGCCCCAAACCCAGCCCCAGGAGATGCTTTTACTTGACCCAAAGAGGCTCGCTGTGAATTGCTGTTACATAAGAGTGCGGAAAACTCAGCAAGGCCTCCAAGTGACACACACATGCAGACGCATCCACTGTGCACGTGTGAGCACCTGTGGGCACGTGTGAGCACCTGTGGGCACGTGCTCAGAGACAGAACACACATGTGCATCTCTAGATGACCGGGTAACACACATCCGAAGCTAGCAGACGACCATACACGGGGTGCACTGTAAAAGCTTACATTTAGGGTGACAATGGTATCTGTCTAACAAGGATTCCTAACCACCCCTGTGCACAGAGCTCAGCCACCATGGGAGGTACACGGCTGGCCCCAGGGAGCGCTCCCAGGTTCTCATAACTGCCTATTTTTAGCCTCTGGTCTTTCCTGCCTTCTTCCCCAGGGAAGGCCCCTCCCACTGCTCACCAGCAGGATCCTGACCCTGAGCAGGAAGGTGGGGCTGCAGGATCCTCAGCGCGGCCTCCCCATGCCTCACACTTCAGAGTATAGGTGGAGAAGCCAGTCCCAAAGCAGAGAGAAGAAATACTTTAATGTCTCAAGACAAGTGCAAGGTGGGTGTGCACAAGAAGTGGTCTGTGAGATGCCTGCTGTCCATCAAGGTTCAAAGCTTGGAATCTGGCCCGACCCCATCGCTGCCCATGTTGATTGACACTACTACACCTTGCACCTTGCGCTCTGCAGGAGAGGTTCTGCCCACCAAGACAGCAGTGACTCGCCAACCCAGATGACTGTAATTCCAGCCATGTACCAGTGGTGCCGCTTTCTATGGGCATGGTTCTCTGGGGGGGGGGGGACACTTGGGGTTGGCTTGCTCTAGACCAGTGGTTCTCAACCTGTGGGTCTTGACCCCTTCAGAGGTCAAACTACCCTTTCACAGGGGTCACATCAGATATCCTACATATCGGATATTTATGCAACAGCCCATAATAGTAGCAAAATTATAGTTGTGAAGCAGCAATGAAAATAATTTTAGGGCTGGGGTCACCACCATGAGGAACTGTATTAAAAGGTCGCAGCGTTAGGAAGGTGGAGATCCACTGCTCTAGACTCTTACCCTGCTGTGCTCCTTTTGCTGGTGCCCTTAGCACTGCACATGTGCAACCTGCGTAACCGTTAGAGCATCACCACAGTAGACTGCAGTAGGTCTGTTCCTGCTGCCTGTGACGGACTGACCTGCCTAAACCCTGGAAGCACAGGCACCTCGATCCCCTGAGGAGAATTAGAAGATTTGAACACGACCTAACACGGTTTAGACACAACAAAGGAGGCGGTTCCCATGCAAATAACGGGTGTTTTTTTTTTTTAACCTTGGCAAAGGAAATGAAAGCTGGCAACACAGACACCATGACTTCTGTCACGGACAGCCTGGTGCTCTGAAATCATCAAGGCATACCTAGGAGACACAACTCTCCAGTCCCAGTTCTCTGGTCATGCCAGGTAGATACACGAGCCACAGCCCTCTGGGGTGATCTATCCAAAGCCAGTTCCAGCCCATCCTCCTCCACTTGCCACTGCGATGGCATCACTCTTTGATGATTTGGTCAGTCCTGTTCTGGTGTCCACCACCTTCACTTCTGTGCCAGGTCTCAGAGGAGAGAGAGGGAAGGAGGTGGAAGGGGCAGACAGGGAGGGAGGGAGGGAGGGGGGGGAGGGGGAGGACCTGCCAACACACTGAGGGGAGAAGGGAGAGCTTGGCAAGGTAGGGATGCTCTCCCTCAATCACACCTCAGCTCTCCCTAACCTTCACCCAGCAGACAGACTGCATTTACTACTACCCAGAATGCACTTCTCCACGCAAGTCCAGGACCCTGCTACTCTGAAGCTGGTGACCCATTCTGGAAACAATGACACGATACAAGGAGAGAGGCGGAGCATGACCCCAGAGGCTGTCTCTGTTTTGCTCCCTTTATAAAGCAGAAGATATCACAAAGATCAACGAGGGTCCAATTGAAGTACCTGAAAATACCAGTTATGTCCGAGTGCATGAATGCCTTCATCAGTTACCACTTACAGGGCACTGATGTGCTAAACACTGCTGCGTGCTCAACCTGCATTAGCTCACTCCTGCCTTCAGAATAACACTAATTATAGGGTTACCCTCACTTTGGAGGCCCAGCAATTAAATTACAGTTCAGAGAAGACCATTACCCCCCCCACCAGGGTCATGATGCAATGGAGACTCGAGGGCTGGCTGGCCCCAGCTCTTACGCCCCTTCCAACACGGCCTTGTTCAGTAAATTCAATGTACTGTGACCTCTGTGCTGTTTCTTACGAGCACACATGTCATTATCTGTCATTCATTTCCCTTCATACTTCTTTATCTTTTTTTAAAAAAATAAACAGTGATTACTAATCTGCAGGTATTGACTAGTGCCTGCTCTATACCAAGACTGCCCTGCCTACAGAGATCCAAATAAATGGAATCTATATAGGAAGAAGAAATTGGAGAAACTGCACCAAACTCAGCATAAAAGATGAAAAAAACAAGCACAGGTCAAGACTGCTGCGCAGGCCGCGCTGCTGGACGCTCACTAGTGTGTCGGACATGGTGGGTTCAGAGGTCTGAGGGGATGCTGCAACGCTGTGTCCAGCAAGCTTGTGGGCAGTGCTCCTGCCAGCCACCATGAGGACAGCCGGTTTCTCTGATTGGCTGTTCCCACTTCGGTGCATGGTGTCCACAGGCCAAACCAACAGTGTCTTGGGGAACTTCAATTCCTCCACACCCATAGGCACAGAGGCTCAAAGCCATGGCCTCCACACACACACCAGGGCCCTAGCCACATTATTCTGTGAGCTATCTGCCCTTCAGCCCTCCCTGCCCGCAATGAACAGAAAAGGAACCCCATCGGCGGCGCCACCCTGGGTCAAGCCTCCCAGGAGAAGGGATGAAACAGTGGCCTGGCCACCTAGTGATGCTCCGGGCTTCCTGTCTGGGCCACTGCCTTCGCCGTCTCAGACGGTGGCATGACCCTCACTCAGCCGCTTCCTCAGTGACAGAAACAAGTGCTCAGACCACGGCGGCTCACGGTGTACCCTTTATGAAGAGGCAAGGTGGCATGGGGACAGAGTACCATACTCAGAATCAGAGACAGATCTATAGGCTGTCATAAAGTCAAATGCTTTTCTGTTACGGTATAGTAGACAGACATTAATTTACTTAGAGAAAATTCAATAGTAACATCCCCTAGGGGTGTCCTGCCTGAGTCAAAAAACATGTAACCCAAGAGTTAGGTGACATGCAGTCCCAAGGGGGAGCCGAGTGGGAGTCCCAGGCTCACAGGACCCACAATCGTGCACACACCCTGTGCTGGGGCTGAAGACACTCTCCTTCCTGTAAAGCAGTGGCTCTCAACCTGTGGGTCACAACCCCTTTGTGTGTGTGTGTGGGGGGGGACATCAGATATCCTGCATATCAAATATTTACACTACCAGTCATAACAGTAATAAAATGACAGTTATAGAGTAGCAACGAAACAGTTTTATGGTTAGGGATCACCACAACAGGAGGAACTGCATTGAAGGATTGCACTGCAGCACTGTGAAGGTTGAGAACGGCTGTTGTAAGGCACAGACACTGGCTGATGTTCCACCTTTCACAGACAGCCAGTCCCTCCAACCCAGAACAAGCGGCTCTAAGTGGGGAGATAGCCCTGGGCCCCTGCCGCCACTTATCAGCTCTGAACCAGGGGCAATGCTGTGAGTCCCTTCTGACATCCTGGAAACTCAGCAGTCGCCGTAAGAGTAGAGGAGTGGATTAGGGGCCAGGCGTGGTGCAATGCCAGCCCATTGATGTGTCGAGCAAGGCAGGAGGATCATCAGTTTCAGACCAGCACCAACATCGATCTTGAAAACAAACAAAAGCCAAAGGCTAGGTGTCTTAGTTAGGGTTTACTGCTGTGAGCAGACACCATGGCAAAAGGCAACTTTTATAAAGGACAATATTTAATTGGGGCTGGCTTACAGGTTCAGAGGTTCAGTCTATTATCAAGGTGGGAGCATGGAACAGTGTAGATAGACAGGGTGCTGGGGGAGCTGAAAGTTTTACATCTTGACCCAAAGGCAGCCAGAAGACTGTCTTTCAGGTAGCTAAGAGGAGGAGGGTCTCAAAGTCCACCCCCACAGTGATATATTACCTCCAACAAGGCCACACCTCCTCCAATAAGGCCACACCTCCTCCAACAAGGCCACACCTCCTAACAGTACCACTCCCTGGGCCAAGCATATTCAAATCACCACACTAGCTAAAGGCTTTAAGGGACCCACCCTTATGAATGATTATAATGTCCCAGTCACGGGATGGGCTCCTGAGACTGGGCAGGCTTCCTCTGACTGGTACCTGCCAGCCTGCCCTTCTGCCACATGATATGGCAGCATGATGGGCCTCTGATTGAGTTCCACACTTTGGGACTTCCTGGTCTCCAGAACTGTGCCAGTCTGTGGAATTTATTACACTGTAGAAAATAAACTAAGGGCTGGAGAAATGGCTTAGCGGTTAAGAGCCCTCACTGCTCTTCCAGAGGTCCTGAGTTCAATTCCCAGCAACCACATGGTGGCTCACAACCATCCCTAATGGATTCTGATGCTCTCTTCTGGTGTGTCTGAAGACAGCAACAGTGAAATCACATATATAAAATAAAAATAAATCTTAAAAAAAAAGGGGGGGGGTTGGAGATTTAGCTCAGTGGTAGAGCGCTTGCCTAGCAAGCACAAGGCCCTAGGTTTGGTCCCCAGCTCCAAAAAAAAGAAAAAAGAAAAAAAAGAAAAAGAAAAGAAACTAAGACACAAGACAAGTTGGGGTGCTGTAAGGTGCTGTAACTCCAGTTCCAGGAGATCCAGGTACTGCATGCACAAAGCACAAACACACCAGTGCTGGCAAAATACCCACACACATAAAACAAAAAACGAAACAGCCAAACCCCCGGAGGAAGGTAGCAACATCGGGTAGCCTGACACAGGGCTAGAGATGACAGCAGTGACAAATCCCATCAGCCCCAACATCAGAACACTACTAGCAACATCAAACCCAGAGCTTCCATTCAATAGACCTCGAACGTAGGACGGCAGGAAGCGCTCTTCTGGCCCATCCCTTCCTCTGTCCAGAATCAAAGGAAAGCACCAGTCTCCAGGCACTAACTGACCCCAACATTTTCAAAAACATCCCTGACCTTCTCCTCCATCCACAGAGCTCACCTCTAGAGCCACAAGTGGGATGCTGGGATAGCCAAGAAGCTGCCTAGATGGCTGAGAGAGAGCCACACCCTAAGCACAGCCCAGGACACGTGAGCGGTCCAGACGCATGGATAAGACGGTCTCTGGGACAGGCAGAGACCCCCAAGGAACTAGAGGAAGGCTGTGATATTTATATCAACTGGGGGGTTAGAAGATGCAATAGAAGAACCTGAGAGCAGAAGCTGAGGAGTTCCCCTCTGCTAAGATGCATGCTCCACAGGGGCAGGAATTTTTGTCTGCTCGCTTGTTCCTGTTATCTTTAGCTCCTGAAACAGTGCCTGGAACACTCGACTGAAGGAAGGGACCAAATCCCGTATGATTCAGGCTCTGAGTCAAATAGAATTGGATTCGGATCTTTTTGTGCAGCTCTGTAGAAGCTGTGTGACTGTAATAAACCACTCAGCCTCTCTGGTTCTTGTTAGGATAAATGGCAATGATTTGATCGTCACAGACTATCTAGCACATGGCAATCTCTGAGAAATGAACACTACAGGCTACTAGCCTTCCCCTGCCAGTGCCTTCAAATTCTCCCTAACTCATGGTAGAGAAGTGGCCACGGGGAAGAATCAGGAGCGGCTGCCACTCGCTGGTCTAGCCCAACTCCTATCCACCCACCATGCTGTCAAGCACAGACCAGCACAACCTCCTCTCCACTCACTGAGGAAACTGAAGCATGGGACAGTGTGCCCCAGGTCTCCATGAAGAAAGAACCGGCACTCACCTACACTTCTGCCTGTACCCGAGTGAGTCATCCCGCTCACTCTAGCATGGTCCGTCTCAAGATGTGTGCTCTCCAGCATGTCAGGGGAGTGTTCTGACAGCCACTCCAGGGCACTACTGTTCACAAAGGCAAACCACAAACTCCAAGCTTCTCTTGCTCTATGTCTGTGCACCTCAAGTGTCGAGGTAGGAAGTGGAAATAGATCTCGGACTCGCAAGCCCCAGGATGAGGTCACAGAAGGCTTGCCCTGGAGACTGGTAAGGCTTGCTCGCCGAGTAGGTGTAGCACCCAGGTTTCCTAAGACCTGGGGGTCTAGGGAGTAATTTCAGTTTCAGTCACAAATCTGCATTTTAGGCCATTAAGATGGTGTTTTTAAAAGTTAACGTGCAAATCAGAATAAAAGGAACAGAAAGAGGGGCTCCAGTGTTTTTAGTGGTACCTGGTCTTACAGACAATGCAGCTGTGAAAGTGACACAGGGACACTGTCACTGTTGGCCAGGAAGACCTCACCTACAGCTTCCGACTGACATTTGTACTCAGGCTCATAAAAAGAAGGACAAAGGAGAGGGTAAGGCCATCCAGCCTCAGTGGGTCTCCACAGACCTTATGCTTAGATCCTCTCTAGGTCTCCAGGACACGGGAAGGAACAACTAGACTCCCACAGGGCAGGAAATAACAATGTTCAATACTCCAACCTCAACAAGGCACTAAGAACTCCAACTCACCAACCTGCTCAGTTACAAACCTGAGGCAAGGGAGGCATCTCCCAGCCTTCCTTGAGGCTAGTGCGACTGTTCTATAGGTAGGCTGTTCTAAGAGCAGAGGACTTCCAGAAAGATCCTTTAAAAGGTGTGGGCCATACATAACTCAGAGAAATGTCTTCCCACTGGCTTCCTGCTTTGTGACACTGAAGTTCATGAGTCCTGAGGCAGAGCCATGGGTGACAAGAGGGTGGTGGTAGTTGAAATGACATAAGCCCAAGAACCTCGTGTCTCCATGGTGGTGTTAGAGGCTTTACAGAAGAGAGGCCCCTGCTAGTGGGCCTGCTCTGTCTTACACAGTGGCCTCTGTAAAGCTGCCACCAGACGCTAAAAAGATAGCAATACCACTTTTAGGGTTCTTGGCTTCCAGAAGCAAGAACCAAAATAAAAATAAAAATAAAAATAAAAACTTGAGGGGGGGAGAGAGGGTGTGACCTCATGTAGCCCAGGCTATCCTAGATCTTACTATGTAGCCAAAAATAACCTTGAACTCCTGATTCTTGGCTGTGTACAAGTGCAAAGTTTATTAAACTCCTCTCTATAAATGACAGAAAAGGGTCTAAGACATCTCTCTTTTTGTTTTCCTTGAAGACAGAAACAAGAGAATTGGAGATCCCGCATCCACACCTGACTAGTCCTAAGGTAATCAATTAGGTCAGCTTAAACTTTCACCTGTCTGCTCAGAGTGGAGCCTGTAACTACCTTGCTATGGCTACTAGGGCCAGAACATTCATCCTCCTGAACAGATAGATGAGAGTCAAAGTCCTGCTGACCGGGGGACTACGCTAGTCCTTTCCAGACTTCTCTTACATAAAAGACAACAACACTTTTATGACACTGTCATTCCTCGGGACGCTAATCCTGACAAGACAGCTCTGTTATTTACTAAGGAGAGTCCTGAGGGGTCAAAGGACCACTCACCAATGGTACCCATTCACTGGAGTTCCTTAAGTGACATCCACTAATGCCGAGGAACCCACGCTCTGTGAGAGTCCTTAAAGAGAGAGAGTCCCCCAAGTCATTAAAATATTCACAACTATTCACAAGTGCAACCTAAGGAGACTGACTCGAGGCCACACGATGTGTCCTCCTGAGAGGGCTCTGGATGATGGGACCTTACAGGGGCTCCTCAACGGCTCCAACTTCAGGATACTGCTGCGCCCCTGCTGACGGTCTGAAGCACGACTGCTCCAAAGTGCTAAGTCCCAGGGGGGGCAGGGATGCAAAGGTCCCAACAGGCCAGAAACTGACATGGGACACGGCAGGTCCCAGAGCACCCAGATGAGGGATACTCAGTCTGCCTGGGGAATCCAGGCATTGCCAGTCACTGACCCTCTGCAGTCGCCACCTGTAGAAAAGCCCTGTCACGGGGAAGCTCCTCCAGCCTGAGGTTCCTGAACTCAGCAGCTGAGGCTCCGCCCAGCCAAGGCTACTTCAGAGCCTCAGACCGTGTGGTCCATACATTGTTCCTTAAAAGGCAATGCTCTCAAAGATCAGGTTGGACTCACTCCTGGGAAGGACGATGACCAGTAACTATTGTATGAGAAAGAAAAGAAAGCTGAGCCCCTTCTCAGTGGGAAGGCACTTCGCTGCCTTCCTTCCCACTGAGGCTCAGCCTCCTCCGCCTCACCTGCTAAGCTTGACCACATTTTCTTCTTGAAGGCAAAAGCAGAGGTGGCTCTGGCCAAGCTTCGGTGGAGTGGGGCACAGCACAGAGCAGCAAGCAGGCAAGACTGACTGCGAGCGAGGGTGGACACTCAAGGGGCAGATGCCTACGGTAGCCATCTGCTAGTGGAGGAAGGGCAGCAAGAATTAGAGAGACCAAGGAAGGGCTGTGCCTCCATGACAGAGCCATTGCCTAGAGAATGCTAGGCTCTGAGTTCGTCCACCACCACCTTATCACCACAGGAGGATAGGTTAAGGAAGTAAATACTGTGTGTGAACAGGATCCTCCTGGAATAGAAAACTAAATCAAAAGGAAAAAGAAAACCTAAAGAGAAATGGAAAAGAAGAGAATGCTCACGGGCCTCGGGGCAAGGCCCAGCATTAGCCAAGGAAGCTGCATTCTCCCGTTTTCCTCCATTCTTCCCAGGAGAAGCAGAAAGAATACACAGGAGCAGTGAGTGGAGACACTTAGGGTTCAAATGGATGTTCTGGCCTGGGGCTGTGGTAAGGGACTGCTTTCTTCAGTCCCTTCCTGCTTGCTGCTACAATCTATTCCTCCCAGAAGTCCTCCATCTCCAACGCTGCTCCTCACTAGGCTAGGAGTGACTCTGCACGTGTATGTGTATATACATATGTATGGGTATATATACATGTGTGTGCTCCAAAGCTCAGGACATGATCAACAGAGTCCATGAAAGAAGCTAACAGGGGTGGGTAGATGGTCCAGCAGTTAAGAACGGTCACTACACAAGCATGAGGTTCAGAGTTCAAATCTCTAGCATCCACAGTAAAAAGCTAGGCATGGCCAAACATGTACCAGAAACCCCAACACAAGGGGGAGGAGGAGTGGAGATAGAAAGACTGCTGGGACTTACTGGCTATCAGCCTAGCAGCTCCAAGTTCAGTCAAACGTCCTGTCTCAACAGAATAAGTCAGAGTGACAGAGCAGAGCACCCTACATCTCTCTCTGGTCTCCACGTACCCACTGTCGTGCACATGTACTATACAACGCACACAAAAGGACTCAACAAACATTTACTGTCCACCCCGTCAGTGCCAGGTGCTAGGGGCAGAACAGTGGAGACCCTGTCCCCCTGAGGCAGTGGAGACCCTGTCCCCCTGAGGCTTTGGCTCTCGGGGGCTGAGACACACCAGGGACCCAGCAGAAAATGCCCATGCTGCAGAGGAGGCCAAGGGGAGGGCAGACAGGAGTGCTGGATCACAGAGGAGTGAAGGGGCAAACTCTAAGGCTAGCAGGACAAGGGACAGTGTGCATACCACAGAAAACAGGGCCAGCAAGAATGGCAGCCAGGCTGGAAGGATTCAGGCTCTCTTAATGTGTTAGTTTCGGTCCAGTACAGAGGGACTCTCTGCAGTGGGCCATGGAGACAGAATGGAGGCGGCAGAAGGTGCCTCGGAGGGCGGGTGGATCAGAGCTCTGGCCAAACCCAGGGGCTTGCCTCCATGAAGAAGCCACAGTGAGGAGAGCAGGGGCTGAAGTGGACAGAAGCTGTGTGGGGAGGGATATGAGGGATGGCCAGGTGACAGGCACGTCCTGATAGTCTCTTGGTCTGGGCCTACCTGAGAAAGGGAGGAACAAACCAAGAGCACACAAGCATCTCATCCTGCTGGGGCCGGCTAGGAGTGAGAACAGGCTGGCCAGCCCTGGCACTCCCAGGGTGCGGAGGAGAAGGTCAGCCCCAGGTCAGCAGGGCAGTCGTCCAGCTCCAAGTGGACAGGCCTAGCCAGCCTCCCACCCACTATGTTCCCTGTCTTCTCGCACGGCTGTTAACCCCAAATCCACCCCTCATCTGCCCTAGCCAAGGTAGCTAGCCACGCCTTTAACCTCAGCACATCAGAAGCAGATGGATCTCTGAGCCTGGTCTACATAGTGAGTTCTAGGCCAACCAGTGCCATACAGAGAAACCTCACCTCAAACCCCACCTCACAATCCCATCCCCCACCCCAAATTACCAGACAGCTGAACAGAGTTCCAAAGGTGGAAGTCTTATGCACAGCACACAGCCCACGCCTGCCATTCTTCCCTGTATGGGCACCGGGGGGCTCCTGAAGGGTCAAGCATGCCTCCATGGAACAGATGGTGGCCCCAACTCAGGGAGCAGAGGACAGGGGGGAAAAACAAGCCACACTCAGCTTCACCAGTTACTTCTGATTCAGCGGCTCAGGCCACACCACCCTGCTACACCCACACCTGGCCGGTCCTCGCTTCCCTTCCACAAAGCGGAGGGAGCCAGCCTCATTGGTCGGCCGCCCCCGAAATCCACTGCTCAGACCCACACAAGCCTGTTTATGAGCATTAGAACTGAGAAAGGAACTCGGTGTGAGATAAACCAGAAGCACTTTGTCACTGACAATCTCCTCAGCCACCGACTAGAAGAGCAGCGGGTCTGACAACCATGCATGTGTCTGCACTGCTCAACCCTCACGGTGAAACAGCCAAAAGCAGCGCAAGGCAGCACGCCAGCAGCAGCCCCTTCTCCTGAGCACCGTGCGGAAGGACGGACGCTGTGGCAACCCGGTGAGTCGGGACCCCAAGGACAGGAGAGAACAGGTCACGCATGGGCAAGGGGCGGGTGCATGCTTCTGCTTCCACTGGGCTGTTGGAGGCAGGAAGGACAGTGGCCTTCACAGCAGCATGGCCAGGGTCCAGCCAAGAGAACTGTTACCCAGGAACATGACGCTGGCCAGAGGTTACCGAGAAGGTATGAGTAGCTGCTGGGATGAAGGTCGGGTCAGATCAGAACCACAGCAGGGGGAAAAGCAAAGCTAAAAGGGGAATGCCATCAGCCAAGCAAGGCGGTGATCGCCTTTAATTCCAGCACGTGGGAGGCAGAGGCAGGCGGATTTCTGTGAGTTTGGGGTCAGCCTGATCTATGCATCAAGTTCCAGCCCAGCCAAGGCTGTGTAGAGACTCCGTCTTGGAGGTGGGGAGTGGGGTGGGAATCTAACAAATTCTGAGCACCGATTACAGCAGAATCTGAAAGAACTACGAGTGGATTAGGCAGCACAGGGCACACCACACAACTGCACTCGCTGTCTGCGGCCTGCTCGGGGAGCAGCAAAGCAGACACACGATCCTCCAGCGGACGACGATGCTTATGATTGGGAACATTCCCAAGTTCTCGAGGTTTAGAGAGGACTCTGCTGGGGACTCCTCTTGAGAAGGCAGCTAGCTGTTAGTGATGTCACCCCCCTTCTCCTATGCATACAAACACAGGAAGTTCGGCAACCCTTACCTCCCCAAGCAGTATGGCGGGACAACCCTTAATGCGCTGGGCCTGTTCTTCCCATTCCTTACCCTGCCATGGTATTAGCCTTCCTTCACTGTGACAGAGGACTTGAGAAACCAACCTAAAGGAAGGAAATGACTCTTTAGCTCATGGTTTCCAAGGCTTGTGTTTACAGTCACATGGCCGCATCACTCTGGGCCTGTGGTGCCTCAAGACGTCATAGCTTGAGCCTGAGTAGATAAATTCTGTTTCACTCGTGGTGGATAGAAAGCAAAGGGGACGCAGCATGTCCCCAGTGGCCTGACCCCACCACCACCACCACCACCACCTCCAAGTTCCACCACTTCAAGTCAGTGATGAGGTCTTTTAACATCTGGGGTTTAACATTGGGTTAACACTCAAAAGTCCAAAATACAACGCATGGCCAGGCCCTTCCTCTGTGGGACCTCAAAGAGATCAGGACACCCTCGTCTGAGTAGGCCTCAGACACCCGAAGGTACTCAGGTAAGACCTTTCACTCGCCTGAGCCTGCCCACCTCCCTCCCCAGTGCAGGGCTAGCCGGCACCATCCCAGGGCTTCACTGAAGACACTCCAAAGCACTGAGGGGCAGGAAAGCCATCTCTGCACTGTTTACCTAAAGCCAGGCCTAAGGAGAACCTTCCAAGGTAGATGGTCCTGACTCCAGATGAGGGCCCCTCAACCAACCAGGCAAGAGGCTCACACTCACGTAGGTGCAAGGTTCCTAGGGGCATAGTTTTAGGATGCACTCTCTCCTGTACCATATTTATAATATACAATTAAAATCCCGAGAGTCTTACATACTTCTGGCTGATGGAGGTTGAGGGAGTCGGCTCTCCAATCCCAGGCCAAATGCCACTGAAATGGAATAAGCAAAATGACATTACCCCCAGGGCTGTCTGTCTCACAAGGACAAAGCTGGCAACAGTGTCAACCCCAGCCTCTCCTCCTTGGCTTGAGCAAGAAATCCTGGAATGGCAAAGCCAGGAAAGGTAGCTTGCTGCACTGGGCTGTCATTCCATGCCTCACTCCGTGTCCCTCAGCACCACCCTCCCATCGTGTCCTAATAGTATTTTTGTCTCTATCCCGCTCAGGGCAGGCATATACCCCAAGCCCAGGACCGCAGCCATTTATGACATAGCTGCCAAATGAAGACATCACACTGCACAGGACAGCCAGCACCAGGTCACCAGAGGACAAGCTGCCCTGGTAACCAAGGCATGGGTCTGGGTTACCCACATGTTTGAGTGAACTCCACACCAAGCTCACGTCCACGTGTATTAGCCCCATGATCCTATGGGGAAGGGTGTCAAATGGACCAGCTCGAGCAAACTCTGACCCCCTGTGAGATAACACCTCCTGAACCTGTGCCAGCTGTCACCCAACTGAACCAGCTGGAACCAGTACCAGCTGGGACCAACTGGACCAGGACTGCCGATGGTCCCAGACAACGGGCTGTGTGAGTTGGGAACATGCTTCACAGAGAAGCTGTCCCTCCACAGAACTGTAGTCACTGAACAGCAGCTGGTTTCTAGTCTGAGCCAGTCCTCAGAAAGTAACTATCACTTCATCCACAAAGGACAAGGTTCAATGACTTGAGTTTCATTTAAAAAAAAAAAAATTGTTCTACACAAATTCCAGACTCGGACGTGACTGCTCTTCCAAGAACAAGGAGCCAGCGGCCTTTGGAAAGAGTGGCCTTAGGCTCTGGCTTTGAGGGCAGAGCCTCAGTATGTCTACACTGCTAGAGCTAAAGGTGGTGGCCAGCCTGAATCTGAATAGGGCAGGAGGTCAACAAGCCTAGGAGACCTGTCATAGCTAACAGGCAGAGGAGGGGAAGGCTCAGTGTGGGGCAGTCCTGGGGCAGGTCCAGTGGTTTGGCCTGTTCCCACATCCTGGAGCAGGCTACTTACTCACAAAGATCTCTCATGCGTGCCTGAGAGATGACTGCCTGTTTTTGTGTTTTTGAGACAGTATCTCCTCACATAGACCAAGTGGGTCTTGAACTCCTAGCCTTAGTCAGATCCACCATGCCTGGCTTAGGTGTGACGTCGGGAATTTCAATTATACCTTGAGTTTTTTCTTTTTGTAAAGACAAGGCCTAACTGTGTAGCCATGGTTGGCCTGGAGCTCACTATGTAGACCAGGCTGGCCAAGAATCTACAGATTTGCCTGCCTCTGCCTCAGGGAATACTGGAATTAAAGGCCTGCACCAATGTGCCCAGGAATAACTGGATTTTCTCTCTCTTTTTTTTTTTTTTTTTTTAAAGCTTCTGAAATCAGCACAATATGGTTACAATTTCAACATTAGGAGAAGTGGTCCTGAAAGGTCACTTCTACCATGACTAGAGACAGCTTCCTCCTATCCATCAGAGGCACGCTACGCCTTGGTCTCCTGTCCCTAAGTATGAGGAGGGTGAAAGTCAGCAAGATGGCAGCAGTAACAGTGACAGAAGCTGTCAAGTCGGACAAGGAAGTTTATAATCCCAGCTTTCAATCTCAACCCTGAGGAACTGGAGACAGAAGGGCCAAGGAGTTCAAGGACATTGTCAGCTGTGAATTGAGTTTGAGACCAGTATGGGTTACGTGAGACCCTCTCTAAACAAAATAGAGCTTTTAAAAAGCAACTGTCACTTAGTAATCATGCATTACATGTGATGTGCGTGTCTGTCCCAGTCCGTCAGGGCTTTACAAAATGCTCACTGTGAGGTACCACTGCCAAGACGGATCTATATAAAAGAAAAGAAGAGACCGAGAGATCAGGTTAACTTGCCCAAAGTCACACAGGGATGGATGGACCAGCTGGAATCTGACCCCAGGAAGTCTACAACCAAAACACACTAAACAGCCTTCTGTAATTATGTCTGCTCCTATCTTAATCCAGAAACCACATAATGAGTAGCCACAGTTGTCTGCAAATTACAGATGAGAAGAAAGTGCGCAAGATGATTTTGTCCAGCGAGGCAGCTTCAGGGCCAGGAGTCCAGCAAACTGTCTGACCCCCTGCAGTCTGCACTTTCTCAGTTAGTGGCAGACTGGTAGGTTCAATCAGCCAGTGTGGGACTTCTGTACAGAGGAGGTGACACCGCCTTCCCAAGGAGGTCATGGGGAAGGGTGAACCAGATACCACAAGCCTGCTCTCTGCACCAGCCCGTCCCCCAAGCAGGAGGCTCATCCTAACACGGACATCTCAGAGATCCGCTGCCTTCCCGAGTCTGTCTGGCACCATGCTCTGACCCCGATTCCCGACGTCTCCCACCTTCCCTAAGACGTCCTGATCCCAAATTCGACTAGCTCAAGGAAGGACGGGTTAGGAGATATTTGTAAAAGCTACAGAAGAACAATGAGTCGAGACAGGAACAAAACCTCCCAGTGGAATGAGGAAGTAGGGCCTGGAGTTGGACCCAGTTCCATGACTATGAGGTGCTGCTACACACAGAACTCAGGGGGACGTTGCGCTCCCTTCGCTCTCAGTCATGCTGCAGAGTTCCTGACCCACCGTGCAGGGAAGATAGGCATAAACACAACAGAATCCAGCCTTTTTTGGCAGAAGAGCTTCTTTTTGCCATCAGCAAATTCTTATCTTTCTGGGACAGACTATTCCTTACAGCCCACTGACTGGACAAATGCCCGAGAATCAAAAGCTATGAATTCAACATTTCCCCATGGGCCCCTTGCCTGTTACTCACAGCATGTCCACACACTGAGGAGAGCAGGACACACATGTTTAGGACACTGTTCACTCAAGCTGGACCCCGCCCCCCAGACCCAGCCCCTGCACACAACACAAGCCTACTAACCACCCATAGCATGAGGAGCCCCAGACAGATACCTCTTGACAACAGTTCCAGACACACAGGGAGCAGGCAAGCAAGATGGCTCAGTGGGTAAAGGGCTTGCTGCCCAAGCCTGACTGAGTTTGATCCCTAAGACCTGTGGATGAACCAAAAAATTATAGTTCTCATGAGGGCATGGTGGCACATGCCTTTAATCCCAGGACTAGGGAGGCAGAGGCAGGAGGATCTTGGTGAGTGTGATGCCATAGCCTGGTCTGCAAAGCAAGTTCAGGAATAGCTAGGGCTTGTTCAAAACCCTGAATCAAAACCAAAAAGAGAATACAGTTCTCTGGGGCCCAGTAGGGAAAACCAGGAGACACGGTAGACACGTGGAGGCTCCAGGGTGTTGCAGTTCCCTACCCAGGTCAGACAAACCTGTGTGTCCTTGCAGTGAAACAGACGGAGGCAGAGTGTCATCTGCGGGACGGCGTCTTCAGAGTAGACGCCAGGCCTGGGGGCCACCCCCAGCACACAAGAACAGCAAACGGTATGAATTTAATAACCGCAAGCAAGATGACCTGACGCCGTAATAGTCACACTTTCAACCACAGAGACCCTCAAAGGACCTTTAGCCAGTGGGAGCTGGGGAACGGGGAAGGCACCCCAGGGTGACTCCGCAGCTGGTAAAGGGCTTAACTGAAAATGAATGGAGGAAGGAGGGTTAGCATAGAGACCCAACTCTGGCATCCACACCTGGTTCCTGGTCAATGGTGGGGGGTGGGTGTGGGGGGCTACTATGAAAAAACTCGCCAGCCCCTCCCCAGGCTAGGAAAAGTGGCTCTGAAATGTAGGGTAAACAGGAGGCAGCAGATGTGGAGGTGTGGCTGCACATGCAAGACCAGGGTCTGAGGACTGTGTCTGGAGGTCCTGAGCCAGCAGGGTGAGGAAGCCACTCCATTTCCTTCTGGCGTTTAACGTAACATGGCAGCCGCAGGCAGATCCAGGAGTGAACCCAGGAAAGTCTGATTAGTGATTCGGGCGCTGGCCACACAGACTCTTTCTTTCTTCCCACCTTCATAGACATTACTTCACCAAGCCCTTGGGTTCTTCCCCAACAGGTTCTCACAGGCAGGTCCTAAGTAGTAGAGGGAAGGCAGAGCCCAGGGGCAGCCTTCAGGAGACCAGAACGGCGCATGGCCGCCCAAGCTGCCAGTAAGCGTAGAACACAGAGGAGACGTGTTGACTTCTCTGCTTTGCCAGAAGCCCGGGCTGTCTCTCACCAACGACTCTACAAGTTTAGGAAAAACTGAGTGTCCCAAAAGTGAGTCCCAAAACAAGTGTCTAGGATTCCACAGGGCAGACTCATAATCTGCCTCGCCCTCCGTGAGCATCAAGAGCCCGAGTTGCCTCAAGTCATTCTCATACAAGCCAAAAACGGACAAAAAAAGGGTGAAGTGGGGGTGGGGGGAGCCTACATCAATGAAATTTCAGTTTTATCTCTAGGGGCGCCTCAGATGATCCCTCAAAGCCTCTGTGTGCCAGGCCAAGTGAAGCAGCGTAAATAGACTGATGACTGTTTTAGGTGACTCTGCGCGTCCTACAAGAAGTCCCCATGTTCAGCACCCACCGAGTCCACTGGGTGTGAGGTACTGCGTTGGCTCTGAGCGCACAAAGTGAATGAAACTCCTACCCTTCCCCATTAGCAGAGTTCTACTGTGTTCCCTGTGAGGAAGAGTAGAAGCTGAGGGAAGGGCCTGACCGGTCCTCCAAGGCTCAGGTATAGCAGCAAGGCCTGGGTAAGGGAAGTGCTGCTTTGCCTGTCAGACAGGGCTGGGCCAAGAAGGAAGAAATTCAAGCTGGAGGCAAAAGGAAGCTGTACTCCCAGGTCACCCAGCGAGCCCAGACTCTGTCCTTCCTGGAACAAAGGCCAGTGTGGGTTTAGAGCTCAGAGTGGAGGACAACAGGGTAGGTGAGGCTACCGGAGGCCAGGCTGGACATCTCAAAGACTTGGATACAAACATTTGTTTTCTTAAGCCTTCCGGAAGACACACTAATACTCGATTGCTGAGCACAGCGGCGGACACCCATCATCCCAGCACCGGGGAGGCCAAGGAAGAGAGAACTGCTTGAAGCCAGGATTAAGGCCAGCCTAGGTAACCCCATCTCTGAGGGAGCACAGGAGAAAGGCGGGAGAAAGAAAAGACCGCGCACAGGGGTACACACCTACGATTCCAGCATTCAGGAGGCTGAGACGGGAGGATATGGGCTCAAAGCCAGCTAGGCTAGATGGAGTCCCCGTCTCAAAAGAAAGCGAGAGAGTGAGAAGCCAAGGCGTGGTTGACACAGCACATCAAATACAAACAGATGAGCATCCTTTAACACTAGTTAACCACCAGCAAACCAACGGCGAGAACGCTTGGCCTTTAACAACTGTCTGACTCAGTCTATGCGAATGGAAAGCCAGGTCCCCCCACCGCATCCCAAATCAAATATCATAATGAAAGGGCCCTTGGACAAGAAAACCTATCTCGAGGCTACGTCTGGCTCCATTCCCATGATGCAGCTCACTGGAAAGGGAAACTTCAGGGATGACTTGTCATCAGGCTCCCCAGAGAAGGTGGGACTCCAGTGGGAACCCAGGTCTGGAGAGACCTGGTGGAGCTGAGTGGTACGTTCCAGGCGTACTGCAAGCCAAGTACAGAGGCAAGGAAAACGGGTGCTCACGGGAGACGCGTGGGAGCACGGCTGATCCCACCTAAAGGGCACAGCACCTAGCCTACTGCCAGCCCCGGTGAGGTCCATCCTTCCCAAAAGTCATCTGGGCAGCCCAGGGCACCGAGCTGCAGTCCCGGCTGACACACTTCAGGAAGAAGGTGGGGTATGACTATCTACCACAGGAGGAGGAGGAGGAACCACAGAGAGCTTTGATTGCTAAGATTAAAAAAAAAAAAAAGAAAGAGCAATGCCAAAGAGAAGGGAGAAAGGGGAAGGGGGAAACTCAAGTTGTTGTAGCATTATGCAAGCAAAATTCCAGGCATAAGCCAGGAAATTCAAAGGTCATGGTTCCCACAGCAACAGTAACCTGACCCGTCGGCGTATGTAGCCTTTGGCGGTGCCAGAACCAAAGCAACCTATCATGCCAATGCTCGCTGAGCAGCTCCCGCCAGCCCCGCATACCTGCTGCACAGGTACCCCGCTAAGTCTGCACATGCCCAGCAGACCACACCCTGCTGTGTGAGGCTCACCTGGTGTCCATGCCAGGCTGCACCGGGCCCACAATGGGCTTGGCCGGGCCCAGTTCTTGGCAGACGGTCATCGTGCCTCCGCCCACACCTGCCCACTGTGGGATTTAAATCTTAACTCTCTGTGGGGCGTAGAACCACAGCGAATCCAACTGGCCGGGTACACGAGGGAGCAGGGAAACGTGTGCGTGTGAGTTAAAGGTTATTATCGACGCTCGTCAGCTCTCCCACCGGGTAGCATCCAAGCCTCGCCACGTGGAAAAACTTGAAAGTGCCGGAGGTAGTGCCATGCTTCGGGGGACGTCATCAAAACGATGAAATCTGCAAGGTGGCCCAGCAGAAGAAAGGGAGCTTGTGGCTAAGCCTGAAACCATGAACCGATCTCCAGAACCCACACGGTACAAGGAGAGAGTAAACTCCTCCGAGATGTCCTCTGACCTCCTCAAGCATATATGTCCATAAAAAAAAAAAAGGAACAGAAGCCACTCTTGGTGGCTCATATCTGTAATTCCTGCCCTCGGGAGGCAGAGACAGTTCAAGGACAGCCTAGTGTCAAGACCTTGTCTCCCTATGGTATGGTAACATACCTGTAATCCTATGACGTGGAAGGTGGAGGCAGGTCAGGAGGACCAGGACTTCAAAGTCACGCTCTACATGGCAAGTTCAAACGGCCACCTGGACTACATGTGACCTTTGTCTCAAAACGAGGGGGGAAAAGGGCAAACAACAAAGTCACAGCCCACTGAAAGGAAGAAGGCTGTAGGCCACGGTCTACTGAAAGCCTTGTTACTGGAGAATTCCTAATGAAGCTCCTAAGTGAGTCTAGACACAGGCAGTCACCGGACCCTGCACCTATGCAGAGACACGGGATGGGCAGAGAGAGAGGTGGGTCATGAGGCCACCCCTCCATTCTCACTCCTGGAGTGGGATAGTTAAAGTAGAGAGGCGATCCTGAGCCTTTACAAAGGACAAGTCCCCCAGAGGGCCTTCTCCCAAAGGCGTAATTGCCACCAGAGGAGACCAAGGATTCGGAATTCCTCCTCTGTCTGGGACATGGCTCATGGAAGCAGCTTAGCTCCCCAGATCTGGGCAAAGGATGGCTTTCCCATTCCTAAGCTCCGGGTGCGTGAACGCAGTCGAGGCAGGAAGCAGCCCCAGGTGTCTGAGCAGTTGTGCTACTCTGAGCATGGGCCTCAGCAAGGCTGGCGAGACGTGCTTTGCATATGGCTACAGAAATTAAAGCCACATACGGGAAGACTCACGGCAAGGGACCTAACAGGAAGGTGCTCGCCAAACCAGAAACGTCTGCAGGGGCATTGCTGTCACCACACTGTGAACTGAAGCACAGGTCCTGAGGCCCTTCACTGGAGAGGGCTGTGTCCGTGTTAACCCTTTGCCTGCTTTTAACGGTAGGACAGCCAGCCCTCTGAGGACATCTATGCTGTGAGAAGCACCAGTTGAGGCAGGATTTCACTGACTTGTTATAATTTCACACGGTGGCTATCAGTAGCTACCTTGTGCTGAGGACAAACAGTTGGCGGTGACAGGACAATGAACTCAAATCCTGCGACTCCAGGGCCTACAACCTTAACCATGTCCATCTATCATCAGTATATCAAACCATGACCCCAGCAGGCACCAAAACACAGGCCAAGGTCATTCCCAGAGCATTCTTAGAAAGAACTGTCCGATTCGGGCCAACCTTGTGATCGAAGAACCATACGCAAACTCCTGTGCTCTGGCGTCTCGGATGCCAACACTACCCAGTGTCACACACTTGACAGAAATGGCTCCCATCAGAACAGCAATGACCGCGAGATCATGTTTCATTCAAAATTATACTTGCCAAACAGTCAGCCACAAACACTGCCACCTCGGGCTAATGCTAGATGAACAAGCATGGAAAGATTTTAATTTTTAAAAATATTTTTTAACATGTGTGCGTGTTTGCCTGCAGATATACATACATACATACATACATACATACATACATACATACATACATACATACGCACCACATATATGCCTGGTGCCTACAAAGGCCACAAAGGGGTATCAAATGCCCTGGAGCTAGAGTCACAGGGAGATGTGGCAGCTGTGGGTGCTGGGAACCAAATCTCTGTCCTCTGAAAAAGCAGGTGCTGTTAACCACCGGACCACTTCTCCAGTCCCTAATCTGACTAATTCTTAATTAATGAACCAATGTGGCTTGTGCTAAGAACAGAACCTAGGACCTAGAGCACGTTAGTCAAGCCGTCTACTGATCCACAGCCCCTTGGACATATTTCAACTGTCACAAGCCCTACTTCACTAGCTTTCTATATAACAAAACCTACGACCTTCTTGCATTCAGACAGACAGACAGACATCACAGTCACCCCTTTTCCTTATTTGGTTCTCCTGTTCTTATATATTTTCATTCCTATGCCCAACCCCTCTCTCCCCAGCTACGTGATTTATACTGCTTGTTCAGATTACATTCAAAGAGAAAAATCCAACACATGCACTTACCCAATTTAGGCATGGAGATAAAGAGCTAAGAGACCCACGGAAGAAATGAGTGTGAAAAAGCACATTTAAAAATCACCCAACTGAACAAGAATACCCTTGGGAGGGAATAGGGAGGCAAAGTTTAGAACAGAGGCAGAAGGAACGCCCATTCAGAGCCTGCCCCACATGTGGCCCATACATATACAGCCACCAAACTAGATAAGATGGATGAAGCAAAGAAGTGCAGGCTGACAGGAACCGGATGTAGATCTCTCCTGAGAGACACAGCCAGAATACAGCAAATACATAGGCGAATGCCAGGAGCAATCCACTGAACTGAGAACGGGACCCCTGTTAAAAGAATCTTAGAAAGGACTGAAAGAGCTTGAAGGGGCTTGAGACCCCATATGAACAACAATGCCAATGGGGGGAGGATGGGGAGGGGAACACCCATAGAGAAGAGGAGGGGGAGAGGTTAGGGGAATGTTGGCCCGAAAACTGGGAAAGGGAATAACAATCGAAATATAAATAAGAAATACCCAAGTTAATAAAGATGAAAAAAAAAATCACCCCAACTGTATCCCCAAAAGGAGGACCCTGGACATGGAGCAGACTTTCCTGAGCACCCCCAGTTCTCCCCACCTTGCACGGGACACAGGATCCACTAGTGAGTTCAGAAGGCCACATGACACAAAGGGGGCAGCAAATATGAGTGTCGGCAGAATGTCGCCGTGACTGTCCGATCGTCGCCTGTCTTCTTTGGACTGCTAGAGTATATGGGAGGGGATCAGGAGCATAGATGGTTTCACACTTTCATTCTGGCACTTTGCACACATAACACAGATGCATGTATCATTACTAAGCCACTTATCATTACTGGAGCCAAGTAAAGCTGAAAGTCTCACCGGGTGACATGAGAGTGTTAAGGGAACCTTGGGTAACGACAATGTTCCATTCTCCGGACACACACCTCAGAATTCCTGTATCTACCTCAAACCCAGCTAAACCTAGGTTTAGTTGGAATCACGTTACACTGGTTTTTCTTTTGTTGGAGGCATCCTGAGTCAATGCCTTGCAAAAGCTGTACGACCTCTGCTCTGCCTGCATAGGATTTTAAACTTCCAAAATCTAAAACCAAGCCAACTAGTTCTTGAGATGACAAAGCCGGAGACTGCTGTAGGCTAACTCAGCTCTCTGGACTTCAATGCAGCAAACACTTTGAAAGCCCCGAAAACAGGTACGGAATCTGAAAGGCTTTTTAAAGAACTAAAGGCAAACTGGACTTTACCAAAACAAACAAACGTACAACCCGCCCGCTTCATGGCCTAGCCACAACCTGGAAAATGAAAACACAACCCCCGGAAGAAAGTATTTGCGAATCTCACGACTGATAAGGAAGCTGCATTTGGAGTCTATCAAAGAGTTCCGACAAGTCAACTAGAAAATGACAAGCGATTGTTTTAAATGGTCAACCGGAGGTAAGACACCACTTCATACTTCTGTGTGATGAAAATAGACAAGGCAGGCAGGAGCTGTGCACGGGAGTGCATCTCCATTGTCCTAGGTACACTGTCCCATTGGTCAGGTGGCTTGAGCCCAGAGTCCAGCAGGAGCAAGGAAAGAAAGGAAGGAAGAGTAAGGTTAGTAAGTTAGAGGAACTGGACCTCTTCTGTAGTGCTGGGGGGTGGGGGTGGGGGAGTACTGAGGCAGTTCTGTCAAACGTTATGCACCACTCACCCTGCAACCGAGGAATTTCACGCCTATATCTGAACAACCAGGAGAAAAGAAATCACACAGCCACACAGAGACACAAGCATTCCTAGGAACTGGGTAAGGGAACAGAGCCCCCATACTGTGGACGGACAAAAGACTCAACCGGTGAAACGGGCACGGATTGCTGAAAGTTCATGGCTAGCCTGGTCTAGATTGTGAATTTTACAGAATATTAACAAAATGAAGAGTTCTGATGTTCACAAGTACAGGGATAAGCCTGGGAAACTGGCTGAAGGGGAAAAAAAACAAAAAACAAAAAACACAGTCAGGAAAACAAAACAAAACTACATAAAACTACATATACTACTGCTCCTTTATATGACAAATGTATAGACAGGAAAAGCAGAGTCAGGGAGAGACAGGGTACAGGGCTGCTTTGGGGGACCACAAAAATGTCTGTAACTCCAGTTCAGTTAAATTGTAATCAGTTAAATTGATTACAGTAAATATTTCACAGCTCTGAATACACTAAAAACCACTAAATTGTACAACTTGTTTTGTTCTGTTTTCTGAGACAAAGTTTCCCTTGTAGCCCTGGCTGTCCTAGAACTCAACTCTACAGACCAGGCTGGCCTCAAACTCAGAGATCTGCCTGCGTTCCCCTCCCGGGAAGGCATGCGTCACCACCACCCAGCGGACTGTACAATTTAAATGATCTGTATTGTTTTATAAAGCCATTGGGGTTTTAATAATTTCTTTATTTTTGTACATTTTGTGTTTTGCCTGCACGTATGTCTATGTGCAGATGTCTGATCCCCTGAACTGGAGTTAAAAGACAGCAGCGACATGTGAGCTGCCACGTGGGTGCTGGGAACTGCAGGTCCTCTGAAGAGCAACCAGTGTTCCTAACCACTGAGCCATCTCTCCAGATCCACTCCTATATTTCTTTAATCCATATATTCACACTTGTGTTCACATTTGTGTGCCGCGTGCCTGCAGAGACCAGAAGAGGGTGTAACTGGAGCTATGGAAGGTTGTAAGCTGCCAGTTTGGTGCTGGGAATTCATTAAACGAAATTCCCAATGCAACCAGTGATTTTTTTTTTCTTGTTTAAAGAAGTGGGGTGTGTGTGTGTGTGTGTGTGTGTGTGTGTGTGTGTGTGTGTGTGTGTGTGTGTAGGTCAGAATACAACCACAGTCTCTGCACACCAGGCTAGCTGGCCCAGGAGCCCCTGCAGATGACTCCAATCTCGCCATAGCCAGAGTCTACAGATGCCCACTATGGAGTCCAGCTTTACCCAGGTTCTGGGGATTTAACTTTGGTCCTCACTTTATGTGGTAAGGGCTTTGACCCACTGAGCTACCTCCACAGGCCCATTCCAGGACTTTCCATAAGATAGTCCTTGCCTAAGAGTCAAGAGCCCGACTTCAGCTTACTCCCCCAGACTAGCTCACCTCAAAACGTAGGTGCACTCTTAACCAAACACGTGGCTTCCTGGAGGATCTGAGAAGTGCTGTGTCCTTTCTTTCTCGGTTTTACAGGCAGCATCTCGTGTGGGTTGATGCTCCTGCCTCCACTCCCCTAGTGCTAGGATTACAGGTGCGTGCCATCACTCCAGGTGGCACCCATGATGCCCTGGATGATGGAGGGAAGTCTGCCCACAGGCAGAACCGACAGTCACACTTCTGGCCGGCAAAGGAAACGGAAAGTTTGGAAAGAAAGACACAGGTTTGCTTGTGGGACCTCCCTCCCCTGTCAGAAGTGACAGTTTCCCCCACCACTTTTTGTCACACCCACTCTGTCACTGTGACACAAGGCTGCCCCCAACCCTTGTAACCTATATCTAGGGGACAAGGGTAATGTAACAGGTGACTGACACACACCAAAAACCGCCACTAAAGCCTGTACCTGTGGATAGCTCCTATCTGTTGACAAAAGTCTTCCCCACCTAGCTGTCAAATGCTCCGGGAGTAGTCCACAGGCCGGTACAGGGGGCTGTCACATGACCCACATAAGCAGCTACAGTTCTGGCCACACCCACTTTTTTTTTTTTTTTTTTTTTTTGGGCTGCTCCCTTATCATCGAGCTGCAGGTCACACACGCTGCTCATAGGCCTACAGCCTGCAGGACCCCTCCCAGCCTCACCCACAGGCTGTTGGCCCCCTGAGGCAACCTTCATTTTTGCTCCCTGGAAGGCAATGGGGGTGAGGTAGCAACCAAAAACCCGGGAGAGAGTCTGAACCTGACACCGGGGTGGGAGTGCTAGGGGCAGATGCAGGTGCTGTTCAAGGCTGTACCATTCTGGGGAGGAAGTGGTGTACGCAGTCCCAAAAGCGCCCCAGATGGGAAATACCGCCTCCCAGCTCCATCTGCGTCTCAGTCTGTAGAAGACAAAGACGCTCCCTGCCCCAGGACCAACTGATGGGAACGCTGCATCTGCCTTCCTGGTCCCTGGTCCCTTCCCCAAACTCTTCATATCCTGTTACCTTCCCGAGTTGTAGGCTGAGTGTGGCCTGGTGGTAGGCTGCTTGCTAAGCAAGGGTTAAAGCCTTGCAGTCCACTCCCAGTATTGGGGGAAAATCATCTGGAAGAAGATACTAGTCAGGGCTTTCTCAAGGTACAAAACTAAAATATAAATAAATATATATATATATATATATATATACATACACATACATACATACATACAGACAGACATATATATGTATGTGTGTTTGTGTGTATGTATACAGGTATATATAACTTAAATGTGTGTGTATGTGTGGGTGTGAGTGTGTATGTGTGTGTGAGTGTGTCTACAGGTATATATAACTTAAATGTGTGTGTGTGTGTGTGTGTGTGTGTGTGTGTGTGTGTGTGTGTGTGTGTTTATCAGAATGGCTTGCAGGCTGCGTGTTGGTCCAGTCAGTCCAACAATGGTTACCTACCAATGGAAGGTCCAAGAATCAAGTTAGTTGTTCTGTCCACAAGGCTCGATGCCTCAGTTGCTCTTCAGTGTATGACAGAATCCTGAAGAAGTAGGCTTTCTAATTCCACTGAAGGAAGGACTTGCCAAGGATAGGGAGAACACACATGGGGGTCGTGGGGGGTGGGGATTGGGAGAGGGAGCAAGAGAGTGAGAGCAAGAGAGAGAGCGAGAGCGTTTTTTTCTTGTCCTTTATATAGGCTGCCAGCGGGTGTGGCCCAGATTGAAGATGGACCCTCCCACCTCAAAAAAATCCAGATTAAAAGTATGTCTTCCCCTGGGCAGTGGTAGAGCACGCAGCCTTTAATCCCAGCAGTTGGGAGGTAGAGGCAGACAAATCTCTGAGTTCTAGGCCAGCCTGGCCTACAGAGCAAGTTCCAGGACAGCCAGGTCCACACAGAAAAAACACTGTCTTGAAAAACAAACAAAAAAACAGTGCATCTTCCCACCTCAAAAGATCTGGATTAAAGGTGGACCTCACACTTCAAATTATTTAAGAAAAAAAAAAAAAAAAAAAAAAACCTTCCCAGGGATACCCAGATGCCTGGGTTTTAACTAACTCCAGATAGAGAAAATAGAAAATATTCCTATTTTCAGGAACACCCACTGAAGCACTTGGAAGTCCAGGGACACAACATGTAACTTACAGCAAAGCTGGGAGGAAAAATCAAATCTCAAAACCAATTTAAAAACATGCAAAAGCAAACGGTCAATCTGTCTCTCAGTATGAAATAAACAGGAGTCCCTGTTCCAGCCCTGACCGTCCCTAAATTTAGAACAAAATTCAGTTACCACATAATACCAAAGTCCACACTTGCCACTTAGCATAAAAGTTTAACAATGCTCAGCGCCTCGAGAGCCGCTCCAGGTCGGTCTGAGGCATCACACCTGTCTACCCTGCAGGCCGTCCTGTGCCATTCTGTGACCCTGGACTTGCCTGAATTGCTTTATCCAGAAATGCTAAGGAAACAACACAGAGGCGACTCCAGACAGGCTGGCTGATCACGCCGCTGCAGCCTTTTCTCTCTCCCGGTCTGTAGCCACCTCACCCAGCCCCGTCGGCAAAGTGACAGGGATCTGCTGTCCACACACTGTCCATGCCTGCTGACACTCCCAGACACTTGGCCAGGCCAGTGTGACTGCACAGCCCATTCTCCCACTCTGGGTCCTCTGCCTGCTTTATGGTTAACCTCAAGGACAGGCCAGAATCTGCAAAGGAAAGATGACAGGCTGACCTCATGAAGCGTCCACATTAATAGGAAGAAACAGAGTGCTTTTCGCCCAACACCTACCCCACAGCAGACTCCACGTTAGACGCTGGATTAAGCAATCATCAGCACTGAAACACATCTCTTAATCAAAACCCCAAGCCACATATTGTTCTTACAAATAAGGTGACGAAAGAGGACGTAAGTAATCTACCCTAGGTCTCACATGTATTGAATGGCAAAAGCAAGACCTAAAGCCAGGGTCCTGTTCCAGCTGCACAGCCTCTCAACAAGCCAGCATCCGGCCAGGTGCTGGTGGTGACACATGCCTTTAATGCCAGCACTTGGGAGGCAGAGGCAGGACTACGCAGTGAAATTGTCTCAAACAAACAAACAAACAAACAAACAAACAAACAACAAACGGCTGGCATGCTAGTCCATGGCAGGCACTCTGGGGAAAGTAACAGAGGACTCTGGAAGGAAGGGAAAATGCTAAAAATGTTTTTTATTTGTTTTGTGTAGCCCAGGCTGTCCTAGAATTTACCTCTGTAGACCAGGCTAGCCTAAAACTCAGAGATCTGCCTGCTTCTGCCACCCAGAGGCATGAGCCACCACACCCAGTCATGCTAAGAATATATCCCCTCTGTAATACAGTTGCCCAGCCTGGTCTTAACCTCCTGAGTTCAGGCAATCCTCCTGCTTCTGCCTCCTGCATGGCCCGAGGTTTTAGGTGTTCAGTCTTGTGGTACCTTAGGAAAGGATGTTTCTGTTAGTGGGGAGGAACTGTACAAAGGCCCTGAAGCGGGCATGTCAGGGATATACCCAAAGCAAACCAGAGTAACTTGAGCAAGGGGACAGGGGAACAGCCACTGGTGCCTTTAAGGCCGGGATTGCTTGTGCAGTCAGACCCGACGGTCACTAGCTACTCTTTCATGTCATATTGGCTTCTAAAGTGAACTGTGAACTCTGAACACAGAGCCCACAACCTCTACGCCCCGCCTCCCCCAAAGTCTCTTCGCAAGTTGACACTGTTAAATGTGAGTGTGTGTGTGTGTGTGTGTGTGTGTGTGTGTGTGTGTGACCTTGTGGACTACAGGGCTCAGGAGAGCATGCAGGCTGGCATGGCAGCCCGATCAGCAGCACTCCTGCGTGAGTGGTGAGCATTTCCCCATCTGAGCGGAGGCAGCAGTGAGTGAAGGGCCCTGCAGGCCGTGCAGAGCACCTCTGCCTGATTTCACTCTCACATCCGGTAGCCGACACAAAACCACCCAGTGACTTCGGAACTTTCCACTAAGCACCAGAGCCAGAATTTCTCAGCAGGCATAGGAAAAGGGGATACAGAAGACACAGAGGTACCGTATCTTCCCCCTCACGGAAGGCTGGCCAGCCTCTCAATGCCTGGCCAGGCCTTCAGACCGCATACGACAGGGACTCCTGACTTGTGTCTCATGGGTCCTGGAAGACTTGGCTCTGAAGAGGGAGGTCAGTAATAACTGAAGGGCCCCAGGCAAATCCACAAAGGCTCAGAAGCCAAGAGCATTGAGTAAAGTGACAGGATTGAGCTGTAGTGGGTCATCCACTTCACCCTCAGAAGACACTTACTTCCCTTTCTTTCCTCCTCCCTTACCTGAGCAGAATCCCATCCCACTGAGCTGTGTAAGCTAAACACCCCATTCTGAAATTCAGTCTTTTCCCCCCACTCTGTGTGGCCCTGGCTGTCCTGGAACTCTCTGCAGACCAAGCTGGCCTTGCACTCAGAGATCCACCTTCCTCTGCCTCCTGAGATCTGGGATTAAAGGCCATGTACCTGCCACCACTGCCCAGTCTGGTTCTGGTCTTTCTAAAAGAAAAGAAAATCATTCTGGCCCAAGTCTGAAATGTTAGGGTCCCCCACATACTTTATTTCCTTCCTTTTTGCTTTTCAGATAAAGCCCAGAGGAAAGGGTGCATCTTAGAAAATCATGTTCCATACTGAGGTGCAATGGAAGAGAACAGAGAAAACTACACCAGATGGAGTCCTCTATAGAGTGGAGTCCTCGCACAGCAGGAAGCCATAGCAGGAGCTCTGTGAGAAGGAGAGTATTGCCTCACAAGATCAGCAGCTCTCAACCTATGCATAGCAACCTCCACAGAGTCTCATACCAGATATTTATGTTATTATTCATAACAGTAGTAAAATTAGTTATGAAGTAGAAGCGAAAAAATTGTCACAGTTGGGGGTCGCCACAACACGAGGAAGTGTATTAAAGGGTCGCAGCATTCAGAAGGTGGAGAACCACTGCTCAAGTTTAAGACAGTGATAGCAGGCGACCCTCTGGCCCCACAGGGCTCTCCCTCTAGGCTGCTGCTTGTCCTGGGGGGGGTCACTGAGTAGGTGGCATACAGAAGAACCCTGCCATTAGGACTGTTGGCAGCCATTCCTGTGATGAGCGTCTATCCCGGGCAGTCATCTAGCGATAACAGCTACGAGAGAGGCACTGGTGTCAGAAACAATCAGACTACAGTTCCACATCGATGCTAAGTGCCCTAGCGCTCTGTACTATGGCCCGGGAACACTGAATCTGATTTTTGATAAATCTGCACTGAAGCATTCTGAATAGAGAGGCACAATGGAAAAGTAACTGGGGCGAACGTGAACAATGAGATCTAATGCATACATCGAGATAGCAGGCAGCGGAACTCTCTCTACCGCTGCTCTTGTGGCTTCTCCTAAATACAAAGTTTTGCCAAATACTCAAATTAGCTCTGCCGGCAGCCCCAACAAAGTTACAGCAGGCCCTCCCGAGCAGTGCGCCTAAAACCAAGGTAGCAAATGAAGCTGACAGGCATGGAGGCGTGCACAGGTGACGTCAGACACGCACCTGGCAGCACCGACAGGCCTCTGCTTCCCTGGGCGTTCCCTAGCAGTGATACATGCTGTTAGTGCATGGAAATAAAGCCAGCTTTACCAACAGGGCCAGAAAGCACCTAACCAGAAGTTCCCCTTTGCCTCTCCTCCCCGCTATCTAATCAGAATCCTCTTTCCAAAAGGTCTGGCATCAGGTCCCTTCCACTAAATCTTCAATGCCAACATCCTGGCCCAGGCCATGTTACATCTGATTCCTGCTCCACCCCAACCCCAGACAGGGTTTCACTGTGTAGCCCTGGCTGTCCTGGAACTCACTGTATAGACCAGGCTGGCCTTGAACTCAAGAGATCCGACTGCCTCTGCCTCCCAAGTGCTGGGATTAAAGGGGTGCATCACCTCTTCTGGGCAACATCTGAATTATTACCAACTGCTGGGGGGAGGACAAACTCCAACCAGTGGTCAAATCCGACCTCCAAGTAAACAATGGTTTTTACATATTTAAAAGATTGAGGGAAAATCAAAACGAGATAGGATTTATAATTGATGAAAGCTACATAAGATTTCGTATTTCATAAATTACAGCTTCCGTGGCCTGGGGCCACACCCACCTGCCCTGCATCTCCAGCGGCACCTTTCACAATATTCCTGGAAGGTCGTCTCTGGGTATGACAAGGCCACTGTCATCATGAGACCCTCACAGGGCTGGGCTTATCAGCACTCCCTTGTGGCAGCAGGGGACTGCTACCACCTAATCCTGCCCCAACTGTGCATGGTGGGAAACACTTCAGCACAGAAGTAGAAGGTTGACCAGGGTGGGGACTTTACTGAGACAGCTTTTGGGAGGCCATTACTCACAGGGAAACGGAACTTTATAGTGATGCCACTGTTTTGAGATGACCCACATCCCTATGGTAAGTCCAGGGTCTTCCCAAGACAGCACAGAAGAAGTTTCTTCGGTGGGCAGTTGCCTCTCTGTCTGGAGACAAGGTCTGTCAGGCTGTGTCACAAAGACAGAGCTGTGTCAGAGCACCCAGCTCACAGAACAGAAAACGCTGACTCCTTCCACAGCAATCTTGCTCTCCCATCACTCCCCATTTATCCGACATTCATCATGATTTCCAAGCCGTTACTCAGGGCGAGCCCAAGCTCTGTACACTCACTGCCTATAGAGTGTGAGAGGCAAACCCAGACCCTGGGAACAGACTGGTCCTGTGCTTGCTCATGGCCGCTCTCATCTCTTAGAAAGCTCTTCTCAGCTGGCCACTAGCCTGCCTTTCAAGGCTCTGGGAAGAATTCCTGGCTCCCTCTCCAGAGCTCCCACAGCACCCTACATTTACACTCATCACGGCTCTTACCACACTGTGAGAATAGACATCTATTTGGGTGTCTGTCTCCCTGGCTACACCAAGATTCCACAGGGAGAGGAACGGAACACATCTTACTCACCTCTAAGCACCCAGGCAGAGCCTCCCACAGTGGTTCAGGCTCATAGGTACTGAGCTCGGCTCCCACGGAGCAGGGCTGCCCTCACTGCCTACGATGTCCTGGGCTCGCTCTCAACTCTAAGCCACTGTTTCATACTGCATACCCTCTTCTCTGTGGCGCCCATACATTCTTGGCGATGTGGCCTTACTCCAGAGCATGATCAAGCTACCAGAGGCAACACTCTTAAAACTGTCTGTCCTTCTTCCCAGGAGCTATCACAGCCAATGGCTCCTGAGCTGGGGGTGGGATTTCACAGCCACCTCCCCTTCCTATGCTGGGATTTGCTCTGCTTTGAGCTCCCATGGAGAGTGTACGTGCTATCCTAACTGCAGTGGGTTTGGAAGGGCTGCTGCCCCACTGTGTCTCTTACACTCTTTCCGCCCCTTCTTCAGCAATGATACCTGATCCCTGGGAGAAGATGGTGCAGTACAGATGTTCTTGATTGGGGGTTGGGAGGGATGGGGTACATGGTTGGCTGGAAAAGAAAGGGGATGGGGTATAGGAGAAGTTGAGGTAGGGGGTGGATATGGTCTAAACTGTGGGCAAAATTAAAAAAAAAAGTGTGGAAAAAGCTGAAATTACTAAGAAACTATATAAACAAGAGACGGAAGATTTAAGAGGGGTAGGGGTGGGGGAGGGTTAGGTGAAACCCTCTTTTCACCTAAATAATCTTATCAATGACCTAGGATGCATGTGAATCACACCTCCTTTGTAGACTAGGGATCAGTGCGGACAGGTTCAAACTGGAGCCATCTCTCCTTCATGTACTGAGTGTCCTTAGGTGCATACGCTATTTCTCTGTCCTCACCTTGAGTTTCAGATGACACAGAACTGATGATGCCTGTAAAACCTAAACCAGTACTGGGCACGAGCTGACTCTCAGAGGCTCACGGCTGTAATCACCCTCATTTCCCAACCAACGGCCCATACCATTTTACATTTACATACACACACACACACACACACACACACACACACACACACACATACACATACACACAGTCCCAGATACACACACACACACACACATACATACATACATACAGTCACAGATATACACACACACACACTCATACATACACATACATACAGTCACAGATATACACACACACACACTCATACATACACATACACACAGCAGTCCCAGATACACACACACTCATACATACACATACATACAGTCCCAGATATACACACACAGACACATACGTACTTACTACACTCTTACACTTATACATACACACTCACACATACATACACACTCACACATACACTCACGCACGCATACACAATCACACCTACACTCTCACACACACATACACTCACATACACATACACGCGCTCACATGCACACATACATACACTCAGACTCCCATGCACACACACGCTCACACACAGACACACAACCCAGTATAGGGAAGCAGGCCAAGAGGTGCGATCCTCCGTAAGTTAATGAATACATCATTTCAGGAAGTTGAAAAGATTACTAGTAGGGGAGAGAATGCTGAGTCGCAGGGAACGAGGCAGACAGTAATCATTGAGTGAGCAGGAGTGGGAGGCAATTAGAAGGAGCAGGTGGGATTCAACCTTGGAAGGGACTGCTAGAGAGGGCCCAGTGACAGGTGAGGTCCTCCTTGCAGCCCGGAGCACTCAAGCAAGTTTCCTACCCCAGATTCTGCACAGAAACCTGTTCCTGGCTCACTCCGCAGCCTGAACACACACATGCTGCCCAAGTGTTCCCTATGAGAGAACAGACTATACTCCAAGTTTCTTGCCCCAGGCAAGAAGATCACTGTGTGCTCACCGCAAACATGGTGGAATTCTGTCTGCCTGTAACCTCGAAGCAGGACTCTCAGCCATGCCACCTATTACCCCAATGATCCTGACAGGGGAACTGAGCCCAGGGAGGCTAAAGAACACACATGGGGTCATATACTTCAGTCTGGTTCCAGAAGGCAAGCTCTTAACCACCACATAAACTGGTGTCTCTACTCCTGAGTTAGATCCACTGTGTCTCAGCTGAGAGCTCTCAGGTATGTCACCTTTCTTCTTCAAGCCTTTCCCCCAACATATTCAGTGGGCATTTGGTGGGCATCACATAACTATGTATGTTTAGTGTAAGGAGAAAAAGATCGAAATATAAAGGGCACTTCTAATAGACACCAGGAGACAGGTTTCCAACCCATGGCCTAACATTTTTTTTTTCAGTCAAATCCTTCGATCTCCTTTACTGTGGGGGACCTAGTTACACCACTCCGATTGCCCTGCCTGTTGCATACGCTCAGGTGTTTTAAGAGCCCACCAGAACTCCCAAAAGAACCTGGAAACAGAAAAGGCAGGCAACTGTACGTGGACTGCATGAGCACCGTTGGAGGAGACGGTACAGACAACGTCTGGTGTGCCAATGAATAGTGCATGAGCACAAGGCAGGCCGGCCAGGCCCTGCCAACACTCGTACGCCCTGACTGACAGTCCATGACAGCATCTAGCTCTGCTACACACGGGCCAGGGAAGCGACGGAGGCCGGGTCCAGGGGCCTCTGTGCCTCTGAGGCTGCATGGAGTCATAGAATGAAGAGGTAAAGGCAAGTAAAGGTGACAGGCAAGCAGGAGAGGTGGCCCACAATGTAATCCTAGGCCTCTGGAAGTTCAAGGACAACCTGGCCACACGGCAAGACCCTGTTTCAAAAGCCAAAACCAAAACAGATAGGTCGTCATCTGTAGCAATGACAGACGATCAGAAATGCTTGAAAGTCACATACAGACAAAACGTCATCTTCCTAGAGAAGGAACTACGTCACGGAATTCCTTTACTGGGATGAAGTCCACTTAAGCCAAGAAGTATAGAGCACTATCTTATTGGGGAGGACACATTTCCATGCCATCGCCTCTAAGCCTGGGGACACTTCTCTGGGACCCCGGTTCACAGAGAGCGCTTCACAGCAGCACGGACTGAACCTGCTTCCCAAATGCGATCAAGTCAACACACAAGGAGCAGAGGCTGGAAGAGGCTTGACTCGTTTCCAGGATATAAAAGCAAATTTCCACTGGAGTGGACCTAAAGTGGCCCAAAGGTCTTCGGAAATACAGGACTAAACGCAAGCAAAGCTGTATTCCACTGAGTACACTCAGCGGTAAGAAGTCCAAGTAGGCCTTTGTCCACATCAGCCTCCAAATATAGCAAGTGACCTCAAAAGATGAACAGAAGGTGGGGACTTGGGAGAGCCTGAAATGGTACCGCAAGGCTCCACCCAGGCTCCAAGTCAGAGCTGGAACAGCACAGAAGTCATGGCTACAAAGCAGTCCTGGCAGTTCTAACACCGTTCTAAACCCAAAAGTGACCAGCCGAGGCCCTCACGACCATGACTGTCAGAACACCCGGGAGAGGGTGTGGCCAGCGGCATGTCCTCCAGGAAGGCCTGCTCTGCCACCAGAGTACCTGTCTCCCTTCTTGGCAAACAGGGGCTGGTCAGGGACAAGAACACCAGCCAGCAGATCCCCAGAGGTGATGGGCCCAATGGCAGTCTGCAGGAAGGGGAGGTGGCCCAGCCCTTCCTGCAGCCACGGTCCTGAGGGGAAGAACTACAAAACAACCCAATCCTGTTGGCAAAATACAAACACCCCAGCCTCAGCCACAGGGAGTAGGTAAAGCCTGGAGAGCCTCACTATAATGTACAAGAGACAAGTAACCAGCCTTGGAGGGGTACTGTGCTACAGCACTCCTGACCAATGAAATCGCGATACAGCACGGCTTACTGGCTCATAGGTTGCCACCTACAAATATGGTAACTTCCTGCAGCCTCCGGAGAAGTATTTCAATAAACATATCAAAGGTGAGTGTGTCACTACCTGAAGCCCTTGGGGACTTTCCCTGCTCCTCTCGGGCTCCCTGAGTATGGCCAGGCCCAGGAGCTCTCTCCGTATTCTAATTCCTCTAGGAAGACCGGGCACACAGTGCTTGGTGAATCCTTGGGGCTTGACTCAGTTTACCACTATCCATCTCTTTCTCAGTCCCTCTTCCCTTGCTTCCTCAATGGTTCATCTTATCTGATGGTAATTATAGGTTCAGCTTAGACAACTCACTGAGCTTATGGAGATGACCTTTCTGGAACAGTGAGATACTGTTTCTGTCCGTACTGTGAGATGGGGGAGGGGAACATGGCATGCGTGACTCAAGTATGGTCACTTGGGAAGGAGCAACCACAGAGGTTACTTTCCTTTCACTGACCATCAGGCTTACTTGTTCACAGGCAAATGCCAAACACATGAAGTTGACTGCCACCCTACCATTGCCAAGACTGATTTTGGGGATAGCCGATCTGTTTTGGAAATGACCTGACAGAATTAAGTCTCTAGTTAAATACTTCCTTTTCCCATCTTCACAGGGAAATAAGTGAGTCCAGCTGGTCCAGGCCTGACTGGGCGAAAGGCTCCGCTCTAAAAGCTCGCTTGCCGATGGATTATATGCAGAGGTGGGTCCCCAGACTACCTCTTATCCATAAAGAAACCAAGACGATGACAACTGATCTGGGCTTCAGCCTTGGGAACGACAAACCCATGGCAGAGGCAGTGAGATGGCTCACTGGGTAAAAGTTCTTGCTGCAGAAGCCTGAGCACACGGATTTGATCCCTGGGATCCACAGCGAAAGGAGAAAACCAACTCCGAAATGCTGCCTCTTACCTTCACTTGTGGGCCATGACACAGGTACACACATACACACATACACACAGCACACCGCTAACCACTATGTACATACACATAGAGTAATAGAAAATAAAATCACTGAACACTTAAAGAGAGAGAAACTCACATAAGTCAAAAAGCAGAGGGAGAAAGAGATATGGACAGGGCTGTACTCAACATCTCCTAGATCCCACAGTACAGCTCCATGACCCCAGAAGACCTTCCCAATGCCCCATGCTGGCTTTGAGAAGCACTCGGCGGGGACTGTGTCGGGCCTCCAAATGCTCCAGAATGGAACACTTAAGAGAAATCAGGCCAGACATGCTGGGACACACCTTTAACCCTAGAATCGAAGGCAGAGACATGAAGATCCCTGAGTTCAAGGCCAACCCTATCTACGTAGCTAGTTCCAGGCCCAGGGTGACAGAGTGAGACTTCCAGGAAGAAAACAAACAAACAAACATATGGGGGGGGGGTCCAGTCCATTACTATAAAGGGAAAGGAGAAGTGTAATTATGGTTTTTAGAAGTCACAGGCATGTGTGAGGTACAGGCACAGAGCCAAAGACCTACATGGGAATCCAGAGACCACCACCCTCTTAGTTGGAAAGACCGATGGTTACACGCAGCTTCCTGCCCCAACTAGCTGTCCCAGGCTGGCTTAGGACTCTGCAGAGCACTCACGACAGAGGGTCAGTCAGGGCCCTCCAGTGTCGGCCACCATGATCATGTTGATCAGGACTGTTATGAGCCCAACAGCTCTAGCAGGCTGCTCTCCGCACCTCTCCTTCCTATTCCAGAACTCTGAAATCCCCAATCATTGGACAGCCAGGAAGGGGGTAGGGCTCTCCCCTCTCCTCCTCAGGCTCCCAAGATGGAGAGGCTTCCCAGGCTCCAGAGACACAGGTAAAAAAGAGAGGGCAGACTGGACCGAACAAAATAGAGCTGTCAGTTTAAATGGTGCCGGGGTTCAAGGGCGCTACCTCAGGGCCGCACCAACAACCCTGCACATTTACTTTAAAGCTGTGAGGAAAGTCAATGGCAGTGACTGGCTAGCCACTGGCTACAATGTCCCCTTCCCAGAATGAGCCTTCAGCACATCTCTAATGTAACTATGCCAGCGGACCCTCCCGGTGCAGAAAGCCCCCTCTGCCGGCGGTCATCCCCTCTCCTCAACTTCACAGCCAGTCTCAACCATAGAGGTAGGCAGACACCACAGAGGGAAGCAGTGTCTGACAGACGCTGGAGGGCAGGCCTCTACTGCTCAGCAGAAACGTGAATCCCCTTTCACTGAGGAAAAGCCCACAGTCTTCCTCCTCCCATCTTTCCCCTGGTCATCCTTTCCTTTTTTTTTTTTTTTTTTTTAAAAGACGCAGTCTTCTGTCCTCTGGTGCAAGTCTGAGCAGCTGATGAAGGAAAGTCATTCAATGGCTGGAGAATACTGCTTTCCTGTCTTCAACAGTTGCCTCCACATGCCTTCAGACAGCTGAACCCCACCCTTAAGAAAGCACGACTGCGCCTCACCCGGACAGCGACGTCATCCTGCCCAATGGTGTATCCAAGCACCCAGGTGGCAGAGGACTCTGAAAAACGGAGCCAAAGACTGGCAGAGGGACTGACTGGAAGGGAGGAAAGTCCACTGGATGGATTTAGGTGAATTTCCAAACAACGTCCCCTCCAATTCCCACATAACTCCCATAATGTGCTCTATTATCTTCAGAAGCTAAACACCGAAAGAGGAGCAGGTGTCCAACTTTCCAGCTGAAAAGAAGCGCCTGCCTTCCTGCCGACCTCAGCCAAAGTGCCAGCCGCCAATGAAAAAGCCCAGGCACTGTTGGGGATTTAGCTCAGTGGTAGAGCGCTTACCTAGGAAGCGCAAGGCCCTGGGTTGGTCCCCAGCTCGAAAAAAAAAAAAAAAAAAAAAGAACCAAAAAAAAAAAAAAAGAAAAAAAAAAAAAAAAGCCCAGGCACTGGCCGGAAGGGGGGGGGCCGGCCTTTAATCCCAACACTTGGGAGGCAGAGACGGGTAGATCTCTAGAGTTCAAGGCCAGCCTGGTCTACAGGGTAAGTTACAGGACAGCCAAGGCTACACAGAGAAACTCTGTCTTGAAAACAAAAACAAACGACGAAGGCTAAGCACTAAGGACAGGCGGAGGGCAGAGAATCATGTCCCCAGCCCTTGAAGCACTTCCATTCTCTCTGGTCCTAACTGTCCTGTCTGGTTTAATAATCTATTTAACTATTCACATTCTCAAAATATAAATTTTTTTCAGTTGTTTTTTTTCCCCCAAAGTACTGACTGTCCCCTGCAGAGGGTGGGGGAGCGGCAGAGAGAGTGACAGGTGTCAGGACCCCAAACCCTGCCCACTAAGCCTGGCTGAAGCATGGGGCAGTGATGACACTCCCCAGCGTAAGACCCTAGGTCTGACTCCAGCCTTGCTTTCTGCCACGTGCTTGCCTTGGGAACTTACCACATGCTAGTGTGTCATATACGAAACAGGGAAGATGAGTTAAACACGCCTATGAGGAGAAAACAGATGACAGGCACCTAGCCCAGGTGCTGAGGCACTGACTGGCAATCAAAGAACGGTGACATTGCTTACCAGAATTCGGAAAAGTACAGTGGTCTGCCCTAAATCCTTCAGCACAAGAACAAGAACAAGAGGGGTGTGGTCCAGTGGTTTCCTCCAAAGGTGTCAATGGAATACAAGATGGAAAAAAATCCAACACAAGGATCAATGGTTGTGTATTCAGAGCCAATCACGTCACTTCTGCTTCTTCAAATTGGGGAAACACCGAACTATATAATTTTACTGCATTACAGGCAAATAAGAATCAATGTCACTGGGTTGGGGGTGTGGCTCAATGGTGAGCCTAGCTGAGAGAGGCCCAGGCACCTGCCTCCAAAGAGTGAGGAAAAGGAAGTTCATCTCGTCAAAGAAAAAGAAGCGACCGAATCCAGAGTCTGCTTCTGTAAAAATGTCACACCCACTATCACGCAACATAAACAAACCAAAGATGGTTCTTATTTTTCCAAGTACATTAGCTCTGATAGCCTTTTAATCTGCTCATACAACCAGTTGCAAGAAGGGAGGAGGCAAGCGGTGGCTCCTTGCCGAGCCCAGAGTAGAGTCCACGAAAGCTAAGCGGCTACTCTTGCCTGCTGGTCCAGCTTCAGCCATCCTGGCGACTTCTCAGATGTCAGTGCCGGGGAAAAAAAAAAAATCAAGTCATGATTCTAGTTCCACTTGGACATGTCAATCCGTGGAGTAAAATCCTCACCTATAAGAGCAATCAACAGATCCAAAAAAGCTCTCCTACGAGTGGTAGCATCTCTTCTAGAAAAGGTGCCATCCTGCCTTTCACAGTGCAGCCCTAGATCTGGAGAGATGGCTCAGCGGTTAAGAGCACTATTCTTCCAGGAGCCTGACGGTTCAGCACCCATGTCAGACAGCTCACAATCACCCGTAGCTCCAGTTCCAGAGATCTGATGACCCCTCCTGACCTCCAAGGGAACCTGCACACATATGGGCACTCACAGACACACTCACATGCATACCTTTAAGTAAAAATAAACACATAAAGTGCAACATACTGCTGGGTAGGTACACTGGTCACACCTACAAACTCTGCACTCATGACAGAGACGCAGGAGGATCAGGAGCTCGCTTGCCACAAAGCATGATCAAGTTGGCCATCCTTGGCTACACAGGGAGTCCGAGGTTAGCCCAAAATATACAAGACCCCCTATTCGAAAAATAAATAAATAAATAAATAAATAAATAAATAAAAGGAGCCAGCCTGGGTTACTCAGCAAGTTCAGACTGGAATACACACAAAGAGATCCTATCTCTAAAGAAAACAACCACCAAGCCAGGCAGTGGTGGCGCAAGCCTTTAATTTCAGCGCTCAGGAGGCAGAGGTGAGTGGACCTCCGTGAGTTCCAGGCCAGCTTGATCTACAGACTGGGTTCTAGGATAGGCAGGGCTACACAAAGAAAACCTGTCTTAAAAAAATAAAAATAAAAAACAAAAGACAAACAAAACCAAGAAAATGCATGAGACAGGTGAAAAAAACCTCAATTTTCCTTGTTTAATTTCTCCCAATGCAGAAGTGTTTCCATATACCCCCTACTAAAATGTCTAGGAAGCTAAAAAGTGGGAGGGGAAGAGCTGGCCTCCTAGTTAGGGGGAGGGGCACCAGAGGCCCAACTCTATCCCACTGTTCAAAGCACTTTTCCCACATTATTTCCAAAGCCCATTCTCTCTCCCACACCTAGAAACCTCACGATACAACCGGGTTTTAGACTTTTCAAAAGTGAGCGCTCTAGCTGAGGAACCCGGTCCAAGTTCTAAGCGATTCTTTGCAGAACCAGCTGAACCGTCTTAGCTATAATTCTGAAATCAACACGTGCTATTAGTACACCACTAAAAGACAGTCTAACGCTTTTACAACCTCGAGCCTAAGAAAAGCTCACTGGAAGGCTAAAATAACTGACTTGAGTGCATGTGGCAATCAAATACGGAATTTATGATATCCTCTTCAAGGCCCTTGGGAGATGTGCTCACAGAAGGCGGCCGCAATGAACAGCATCCTTTGTGGTTGGATCATAAGTGAACTTATTCCTGCTGGAACGGCAATCTGTAAGAGGTCTTTCTTCCTCATAAAATCTCACTCTCTCTCACCACCAACCTAAGCGACTGTGTCAAACACACACGGATGCACTGGTATTTAAATGCTAGTCTCTCCTTCCACCCACCGCACACTTTAAATAAACAAAACAAACAAACAAAAGACCGCACAATCTCTAACGATCTCCATTGCTCAGCATTAATCCGTTTCACACAAGCCATAATTAATGCCTGAGTTAAACACCTAAATCAAAGCAATACGGATGTGGTGTGTATTCTTGGAAATAACTTTCTGTCTCCAGACTCGGGGTGGGGG
This sequence comes from Rattus rattus, assembly GCF_011064425.1. Lineage (NCBI taxonomy): Eukaryota > Metazoa > Chordata > Mammalia > Rodentia > Muridae > Rattus > Rattus rattus. The sequence continues at coordinate 25,638,515 of NC_046159.1, read as the reverse complement.
GAGGGGGACAGAAAAAAGTCAGCCAAGATACAAAGCTGACCCACGCTCCCAATTGCGCTGAGGCTCCTGAAGGACCCCTTCTTCCCAGCAACAATTGTGAAAGAGCTGGATGATGCCGATGCTTGCCAAGCAGAGATGCCAGAAACCTGCAATCGGCCATCACGCCGGCTGTCTGAAAACACCAGACAAGCCCATATCTGGGTAGGGCTCTCCAAGGTTATTCTTAAGCTGGTGATGTCTAGCGTGCCATGGGGACCTCCAACAGTGTTGTCACTTTGTAAGGCAGTTAGGGAGGGGGGTGGCGCTGAGATAAGAAGCCTCGGTGGCTCCCGGTACCCCACTCAGTCTACCACCAGACGGAAATGTCAAGAGTTCTCTGTCATGGCCACCTGCCATAACAGCAACCTACACACTGCGCCTGCTGGGCTCCAGACTAGGGACAACGGGGAGCGCAGCCCCACTCCCCAGGACCCTACAAAGCCTCTTGGGGCACACCCAGTCCAAGCCGCTCAGTCCCGTTCCTACTAGCCAGACAGCTCTCTGGAGTTCTCCCAGGGCGCGACCTGACCTAGCACCCGACTCCTGGAGGTCAGGGACCCGGACACGGGCCCGGTAGAGCGGGAAGCGCACAGGGGCTTCCTCGCCAGAGCCACAGCTCCGCCAGCGTTCCGGACGCACGCGTCCGCCAGAGGGAGGCACAAGGCACGGGGCGGGCCGGGACCCCGGAGCTGCCCGGGTGGGACGTGTCCAGCCACGCATCAGGGCGCCGCGGCCACCCGCGCCAAAGCCGCCCGTGGGCCAGCCGCCGATCCCCGGCACACCGAGGCGCAGCGTGGGCGGGATGTGGCTGCTCCCCGAGAGCACAGGGCTCACCTCTGCTTCATGCTGCTGTGTCCTCCTGGCCGGCGGGGCCACCCAGCCGCGCGCCGGGACACGCAGCCGCAGCCCCCGCGCGCTAGCCCGCAGCGTCCGGCGCGGCAGCAGCAGCACTAGCGGCGGCAGGAGCGGCGCCGCCGGGGCGGGGCCAGCACATGGGAGGGCGGGGGCTGCGGCCCTCTAGGCTGGACCACGACCCCAACGGGGGCGCACTTGCTCAGTGCTCCCGCAGCTCACTCCTGCTCCTCGTTCTCTGAGACCGGTTGTCACTCTAGAGTTGATCCTATCATAATTTCACAGGTCACAAGCAGAAGGTAAAGAAATGCATAGCTGCCAGTCCCTCCTACTCGCTGTCTCCCCCCCTCGGTATGGACCATATGGTATATTCCTGAAAGCCCAACGGTGTAGGAGAGGAACGAGGTGATTGGCTGGGAATCTTGGAAGGGGAGAGAAGCTACACAAAAGGGCCAACGGGATAACACCAGGGGCATATCAAAGCCGGCCAGACCCGCGACGGGAGGACATCCTTAAAGGGGACTTGTTTGTTGCCCTCAGAAGCTGCCACAGAAACAAAGCTAGAATTTTCTTCCTGATCTTATCCAGATGAGACAAAGTAGGGAAGTCTCCGACTTAGGGGGTAATAGCTATAGAAAACTTCTGAGAATTGGGTCTATATGTCCATGTGACTTTGAGTGGATAACTCCAACTCTCTGCCTCAGTTTCCTTTTTCAATCCGATGAGGTTATTAGACCACGCTTGACCTCTAGAAAGCCTTCCTCGTCTTTTTCGGGAGATTAATCTCTTCAGTTCCGGGCATCTTAAGGAACTGTGGTTGAAAGCAGGTAGACTTTCTACCACCACTTCTGTACAAACAGAATAGTCTTTCGAGGTTTTTTCATATGTAAAGGAGCATTATTCTTCCTACCAGGGTGTGGAGATCATCCTCCCTACGTCTGCGTCTCCCAGAAGAAGAAGCCTCAGTTAATTTCTTCACTGAACTGCCGGACTGTGCAGGATTCCAGTCTTCAACAAATCCCACGGGCTGAATAAGTCTGTTTCTGGCTGAAGCCTGTACAACAAACCACTCAACTATGCAGGGGTCCCCTTGCTTTTTGTTTTTTGGTTTTTGTTTTTTGTTTTTTCCCCTTCAGTCACCTTCCATGTCTAGCTGAAGATCAACAAACGTCTCTAAAGGCCTGGTCATCTTCCCCTTAGTCCAGGAAGCCAGACTGGTTCAGACAAATTCCACTCCGTTTGCACGGAGTGTTGTGTGGCGCTGGAGGGCACGCGTGAAGGTCAGAGGACAACTTTTAGGAATCAGTTCTCTCCCGCCATGGGTTCTGGGAAATCAAATTCACAGGCCCTCCCTCTACTTTCAGAAAATTTCAGCTTGCACTCCTTGGCTTCCAAACCGTAAGATATTCAGGATGCTTTTCCTGAGAGTTCCTCTTGTAGCCAGACAACCCATCTTCCAAGCTATTGTCCAGGGACACGGAGAAAGTTCGAATCTGCTATGGAGCTCTCCTAACCTGTAGCTATTGACAACTGAGAGCTCCCATTTCTACCTTGTGCCCCTGTGACCCTAATTTTCTGTACTTCATGCCCCCACATGCACTCCTCTCTGTCCCCAGGATCCAGCAGCAGCTGCTGTCCGTGCTTATGAACTGTTATGATTTAGATAAGTAGTGTCCTTCAGAAAGGCTCATGGGTTTGATGCTCGGCCCCCAGCTGGCTTGCTATTTTGGGAGGTGCTGGAAACTTTAGGAGGTGGGGCCTGATGGGCTGAAGTAGGTCATTAGGAGTTATCTTGTCCCCTGGCCTCTTCCTGACTGTCCTTCTGCTTCCTATCCTCCACGAGGTCCGAGGCTTCCTACTGCCATGCTGTTCCTGCCGGATTCCTGTGCTGGGGCCCCAAGTCAACAGAGCCGGGAACCAAAGATGGAAATCACAAATTAAAAGAATTCCTCCCTTAAACTGTTTAAGTCAGAGATGTTTCTCATAACTGTGAAGAAGCTGACTAAACACAGTATATCAGTTCTGTTGGGAGAGGGTTATGTGTGTCTTCTCATTACAACCTCGGATTAATGCTATGAAGGACGTCACTTCTATTCATAGCTGAGAGGGGAAAAAAACGTGTGAAGAAGCTAATCCGTACAAGGGCCCAGACAAAGAGGCCTGGCCCTAGGACCACCCTATAATCCTGCTGTACAGCACTGTGCCAGGGGTGGGGAGGATTTTTGTTTTGTTTGTTAGCCTGATGTGTGCCAGGGGTGTTTGGGAAGAGGGAGTCTCCACTGAGGAATTACCTCCCATCGGATTGGCCTGTAGGCTACTTCCTGAGGCATTTTCTTGATCAACAATTGCTATGAGGGCCAAGGCAATTGTAGGCAGTGCCACCCCTGGGCAGGTGGTCCTGGGGCGTGTAAGAAAGCAGGCTGAGCAACACGGAGACAAGCCAGTAAGCAGGGCCCCTCCATGGCCTCCGCATCAGCCCCTGCCCTGACTTCCCTTCATGGTGGACCACACCTAGAAGCTGAGATAAACACTTTCCTCAAAGTTGCTTTTGGTCACAATGTTTTATCACAAGAGGTCACAAGCAAACTGTGACAAATGCTGTCTCCTAGTTTTCATAAATCTACTCCATGTCAATAAAAGATGAAGTCAGGCTGGGGGCCCTGTGGTAGAGTGAGCTTTAGCTTGCTTGAAACCTCAGGTTTGATCTTCAGCAAAGGAAAGGGAAAGAGAGAGAAAAGAAAAAGAGAAAAGGAAGCAAAGGTGGGAAAAGGAGAAGAGAGGGGAGGAGGAGTGGAGAGGAGAGAGGAGGGGAGAGCAGAGGAGGAGAGCAGAGGAAGGGAGGAAAGGGGAGGGGAAGGAAGGAGGGGAAAAGGGAGGGGAAAGAGGATGGGAGGGGAGGGGAGAGGGGGAGAGCAGAGAAGAGGAAAGGAGAGCAGAAAAAAGGAGCAGGGGAGGGGAGAGCAGAGCAGGAGAGGGGAGAGCAGGGGAGGGGAGAGCAGAGCAGGAGAGGGGAGGGGGGAGGGGAGAGCAGAGCAGGGGAGGGGAGAGCAGAGCAGGAGGGGGAGGCAGGGGAGGGGAGAGCAGAGCAGAGCAGGGGAGGGAGAGCAGGGGGGAGGGGAGGCAGAGCAGGGGAAAGCAGAGCAGGAGAGGGGAGAGCAGGGGAGGGAGGCAGGGCAGGGAGGGGAGAGCAGAGCAGGGGAGGGGAGAGAGCAGGGGAGGGGAGAGCAGAGCAGGGGAGGGGAGAGCAGGGGAGGGGAGAGCAGAGCAGGGGAGGGGAGAGGGGAGGGAGAGCAGAGCAGGAGAGGGGAGAGCAGGGGAGGGGAGAGCAGAGCAGGGGAGGGGAGAGCAGGGGAGGGGAGAGCAGAGCAGGGAGGGAGCAGGGGAGGGGAGAGCAGAGGAGGGGAGGGGAGAGCAGGGGAGAGGAGAGCAGAGCAGGGGAGGGGAGAGCAGGGGAGGGGAGAGCAGAGCAGGGGAGGGGAGAGCAGAGCAGGGGAGAGCAGGGCAGGGGAGGGGAGAGGAGAGGAGGGGAGGGGAGAGCAGGGGAGGGGAGAGCAGAGCAGGGAGGGAGAGCAGAGCAGAGCAGTGGAGGGGAGAGCAGAGCAGGGGAAAGCAGAGCAGGAGAGGGGAGAGCAGGGGAGGGGAGAGCAGAGCAGGGGAGGGGAGGGGAGGAGAGAGATAATTTCAAAACAGTTTCTATGCTTGCAATGTCATCAAAACAAGACTGTGTGGAGGACTGGCAAAAGTTTGTCTACACAAGGAAGAAAGAAACCACAGCTCATGAAGCACAGCAGCTTGGCCAAGGTTAAGAAGGCTGTCTACTTGGGAGGCAGAGGCAGGAGGATTGCAAGTCCCAGGTCAGACTGGTGTACATTCCGAGATCCTGCCTGGGAAAAACCAGAGCTTTGGGCCCTAACTCGGTGGCAGAATAATCGCATAGCATATGAATTGCCTTGGGTTCTGTCCCTGAGGCCTCCAAAAATAAATGGAGCCCGGTTTTCCAAAGCGTACGCCCTGTCCACTGCAATCTCCCACTCCCTCACAGTCCTTTTACAACATGTAACAAGTCGGCAGCAGGGGTGAGCAGCAAGCAAGGAGGGAAGAAATACAGAACAGCAGAGTGTGAGCTGAAGAGTTCAGGGGCTGGGGCGTGAGCAGTGAGCTTAGGTCTGCAGAAGAGGGAAAGCTCCCACCACCTGAGCCCTTGGACTGGGGTGAGCCCTGTGTCCGTGAGGAAGGGTAGCGTGCAGTGCCTCGGAACCAGATGTTAGTAAAATAGCCTGGCCCCTGGCAGAATACATCCCCGAAAATACAGGTTGGGCTAATTATTTCATTCTTTTTAAGCTGTTGAAATCCTAGTAAAATTGTGTGGGGTTGGGTCTGCAAGACAGCTCAGGGGCCTGGCTCCAAGCCTGACAACCTAGGTCCTGTCCCTGGGCCCCACATGGTAGGAGGAGAGAATGAACCAATTCCTATAGGTCGTCGTCTCACCACCACGCTTGTACGAATGAATAAATATTGTTTCGTTTTTTAACTTAAGGGGTCAGGCACAGAGGTGTTTTCTTAATTTAATCCCAGCACTCACACTTGGGAGGCAGAGGCAGGTGGATCTCTGTGAGTTTGAGATCAACTTCATACTGAGTCCTAGAATACCCAATGGCTGTATAGTGAAACCCTATCTTAATTTTTTTTTTTTTTTTTCAGAGCTGGGGACCGAACCCAGAGCCTTGCGCTTCCTAGGCAAGCGCTCTACCACTGAGCTAAATCCCCAACCCTTAATTTTTTTTAATTATATTTATTCATGTATTTATGTGTGAGGAGGTTAAAAGACAACCTGTAGGAATTGGTTCTCACCTTCCAACATCTCAGTCCCAAAGACAGAACTTAGGTCATCGGGCTTGGTGGCAAACGCATTTACTCATTGGGCCATCTGGCTGTCCCACTCCCATACCATTTTGCCCTGCTGCTAGGGTTTCAACCTTAATGTCCCTCTGCCCCCAAGGAATTATCAAGCTTCCTATAGCTCAGAAACTCTCAGGATGCCTTGGACAGGTGCAGATGTAGGATAGGAAAATCAGAAAAGAAGCACAGGGTGGCTTAGAACAAAGTTCATTCTTGAACACTCTTGAACAGGGTCAGCAAAGACAAGGATGGGGTGCTTCAAGTCCTTGCCTCTGGGGCTGGAGAGATGACTCAGCAGTTAAGAGGACCCAGGTTGGATTCCCAGCATCCACATGGAAGCTAACAAGCATTTGTAACTTTAGTACCAGGGGACCTGAAGTCCTTTTTCTGGTCTCCCCCAGGTATACCCATGGGGCACAGTCTTACATGCAGGGAAGACAGCTAAGGGTGCACAGAGAGATACTTCTGGGTTCTAAGCTGATCACTGGATTGTCTCACAGCAAGACTTTAATACACACACACACACACACACACACACACACACACACACACACACCCCTCTTTTACTTTCCAATTCCCAATCCACGAGTCTTTTTACCCTGCCGGCAGAAAGGAAATTAAAATAGAACTTGACAAAATGACACGTCTATGTCTGCATCAGAATCTCATGGTACAATAACCCCAAAGCTGAGAGCGGTTTCCTCAGACTCACCGGACTGTTGTGTGCTTTGCAACAGCCTGGAGTTCTGTGTAGCAACAGTGGGTAAAACCAAGATGCAGGGTCTAGGGCAAAACATTAGTTGGCAAAGTCACTGAGCAGTCTAGAGCCACCGCCTCACCTACAGAATCCCGGAGCCCCAATGGCTTCCGAGACTTCCCCGCCCAGCTCACAATGGCTTCTGATGGTCTGTAGGAACTCAGTGACTTTTGCTTACATCCTTGTTGTAGCGGTGCTGAGAATCGAACCAAGACTTTTGCACATGCTAGACAAGGGTTTGAGCTGCAGACACCCTTAGTCCCAGATGTAGATCTTCATTACAGTTGCACATCACAAAGTGGTTCTGTGGCTGTGAGCACACACAGGTTCACAGGTACACACGTGCCTGGCTTCTCTGAGCCTCTTATCAGTCCAGACTAAATGCTGTGTACTTGTAGGAACCACAAGTATGCCTACCCTAGCGTGGAGGACAAGAATGGACTAAGGGTCTCCATCCCTACTTGCTTAGGATAGTGCTCTTTAGATAAGAATATTAAGGGTAGGAGGGATGGCACAGTGAGTGGAGGCACGAGTCTGAGGATTTGATCCCCCTGAATACACATGGTACAAGGGGAAAACCAACGCTCACAAGTTGTCTTCTGATCTCCTCAAGCATGGCCGTATGTGTGTATGTATGTACACACACACAATAATGCAATAAAAACATTAAAACAGGGGTTGGGGATTTGGCTCAGTGGTAGAGTGCTTGCCTAGGAAGCGCAAGGCCCTGGGTTCGGTCCCCAGCTCCGAAAAAAAAAGAATTAAAAAAAAAAAAAAAAAAACAAACATTAAAACAGACACACTTTTGGATAAAATCAAGTGTAAAGTCTAAGCACATTAGGGAAGTGTAGTAGCATGGACTGACAATCTCAGCACTTAAACAGCTGAGGTAGGAGGATAAAAGTCAAAGTTAGCCTGAGCCGCCATATACCCTGCCTCAGAAACAAACCAACAAAAATTAAAATAGCAAAAATACATTAGGGGGTTCCACAATGTCCGCTGTGACCCAGGCTACTGTGCTGCTCCCTTGGTTCACAGCCTGTGACCTTGGGGCTCAACAGGAACTCTAGGACGGCAACCCTTCCACCAGGGTGACAGTTGTTTTTCTGTACCTCAACACCAGCTACCCTGTGACTGGGGGGGATCTGCTTGCAGAGGGAGCTGCAGGCCGGCGGGTGGCAATGGCCTGGGAGCAGTGCTAGCCCAGTGGACTGCAGCCGTGGGGGAAGGTTGCCTTCCCCAGCACCAGCTCCAAGCACTGCTGTGTGGACAGCAGCGCCCCCTTCCTGCAGGGCTGTGGCCTCCCTGCCACCTGGGGCCTCTGTCTCTGAGGTAACAGGTACAAAGAGGGTGACCTTCCAATGGCGACAAATGAATGGGATGCTTTGGTCACTGTGGGACACTTGTAACTGAAGTGGGGAGGAACTGTGGCTCTTTAGTACCTCTGAGCTTTCAAAACTGGATCCAAAACTCAAAACACTTTAAAATGAGATGATGATGATGATGATATAATAAATAATAATTACATCATCATCATCATCATCATCACTGTTATTTCCAAATAACAATTAAATGCAGATTTAATTCAAGTAGCTTTTTTTTTTTCTTTTTTTTTTCTGAGCTGGGGACCGAACTCAGGGCCTTGCGCTTGCTAGGCAAGCGCTCTACCACTGAGCTAAATCTTCAACCCCGCTTTTTTTTTTTTTTACCTGTTCATTTCATCTAGCAAATTAAAGGTGGTAAATCTTGTGGGCTAGGGCCAGAGAGATGGCTCAGTGGCACTTGCTACTTTTCAGTTTGTAGCACCCACGAGGCAGCTCACAACCTCTGCTGGTCTCCATTGGCACTGCACTTACATCGACCACACATACCAACGTGCAGAGAAAGCTGTCATATAGATATATCATAAAAATCAATAAACCCTTTGGGGGAAAAATTATAAACTTTAAAAATATTCCTGGGTTCGGTCCCCAGCTCCGAAAAAAAGAACCAAAAAAAAAAATATTCCTCAGAATGCTGTTTGGGCAAAAGCAATGCAAAGACACAGGGGTGGTTGAGCGATCCGAAGATCTGAAACAGTATTTGGAGAGAAGCTATGGGTGTAATATTAATAGCCTGTGCAGTGGCACCCTGTCTCGGGATGCTTTGCAGCACTTGGACATAGCAGCTGAGCAGGTGGAAAGGTCTCAGCTGGTTCCTTCTGCAGGTATCCTCCAGTTTGGTCCTGTAGAGACCCTCCCTTCACCGCTCTAGCTCTCGTTCTCTCGCTCTCGCTATTTATTTCAATGACAAGGAGACCCTGACGGCTTGTAATTTTGAAGAGAACATCCATCTCAAGTTGCAGCTTGGTGTCGCTGTATCTTATGCCTCAAATCTAATACGTGTGCTTTACCACAGTGAAAAAATGCTAACGCTCCCAAAGCGGAATTCCAAGCACAGATGTGGCCGCACGAAGGAGTGTTATCCTTGGCTGGCTCACCAGAGACTTGCTTTGTATGGGGTTCTGAAGCATCTCAACAGGGACATTCTTCAGAGCTGTCAAACTAGTGAAGAATGTGACCCGACAGAGGTGAACATCACACCCCACTAGCTCCGAGGTGCTGGAGGCCATTCTTGGTTCCACCGTGCCTTCCGGTGGTGGGGGTGATGGTGTTTATAATTAGGTAGGCAAGTAAGTTCCTGATCTAAAAGGCTTTCAAGGCTGGGCAGAGTGACACACACCTTTAAACTCAGCACCGGGGAGGCAGAGGCAGGTGGCTCTCTGTGAGTTCAAGGCCAGTCGGGACTTGAATCTGTTATAAGTCATCTTAAAATAGAGGCTGGCTGGGCTGAATTTGTCCTTTCAAAAATGTTTCTACATTTATTTCTTTTGACAGGGGGAGGGAGTGCATGCCATGGTCTCAATTGGAGGTCAGGGGACAGTTTGTGGGAGTCAGTCCTCTCCCCTCTACTGTGTGGATTCTTGGAATTACCATCAAGCCAGGGCAGCAAGCAAGTATCCTTTCCCCACTGGGCCATCTCACTGGGTCTGGACGTGTCCTTTGACACATTAAACTTCAAGATATGTGGGTTCCTTTTTAAATCACAAGGAATTTGTTACAGTAAACATATTTTTGTGCCATTTGACAGAACTCAGAATGATTTCTTTGAAATTGGTTCAAACCTAAAAATAAAATCAAATAAAACTAAGCCAGAAAAAGGAAAAAAAAAATCTCTATTTTAAAAAGAAAAAAAAAAAAAAACCAAACCACCAAAAGATACATTTTATATAATAACAAAACATAAAAATGAAGTCAAGTTGGTCTGGAGAGATGGCCCAGCAGTTCAGAGAACTTGATGCTGTCCAAAGGAACACACATGATGAAGCACTGGTTGCTCTTCCAGAGGACCCAGGTTTGAGTCCCAGTACTCACATGACAGCTCACTACCATCTCTAACTACAATTCTGGGGATCGAACAACTCTTCTGGCCTTGGCAGGCACCAGGCATGTGTGTGGTGCATTCATATCTATGCGAGCAAAGCACCCATACACATAAAATAAATAAATCCATTTGAAAATGGAAGCCAGCTGACAGAATGCAGGAGACAATCCTGTAATAAATGTGAGACCTCCGAGGGTCCACGTGTCCTCTCTTTCACTGTTACAAACAGAGTAGGTTTGATGAGAATTAAGATGGCCTCGCAAGACTTACTAGGAAGTTAAAGAAAATTACTAAAAACTATTTAAACATTTGGTGATGTTTAAATATCTCACTGTATGCCGTGTCGCTCCAATCTCTTTCTTGTATTCGGACGTGGGCCTAGTTGTTACCAGCTGAGCCGTCTCTCCAGCCATGTCTGTTTCTTAATACTGTATTGATTCTCCTTAGGTGGATATGGTGCTTAGACTTTCTCTGAAGCCCTCCTTATCACAATATTTATATTTTTACACTGGAGGTGTCCTGCCAGACAGGAGAAGAAAGAACATAACATCATCAGTAAAATTCCTTGACTTGTTAAATCAAATAACAATCAAATCCAAGGATGGCCAGGTTTTGATCATCTAACGTTTTTCAGGTATCGTTTCGAAGTTAGGCTCTACTTCAGAATGAGGTTTCTGAGGTTTCCTCTGTGAGTCAGAAATGTTTCATCTCTGAAAACATCTGCAGGACCAGTTGTTTCTCTGAGCAGATGTGTTTCTCAAGGGAGAAGATCCAGTGAGTGCAGAGACATTTCTTTAAAAAAAAAAAAAAAAAAGATTGTATTAGGCTGGAGAGATGGCTCAGTGGTTAGGAGCAATCACTGACTGCTCTTCCAGAGGTCCTGAGTTCAATTCCCAGCACCCACATGGTGGCCCACAACCATCTGTAATGGGATCTGATGCCCTCTTCTGTGGTGAAGACAGCAACAGTGTATTACTTTTATTATTTTATGTGTATGGGTGTTTTGCCTGTATCTGTCAGTACACTGCATGCACACCTGGTGACCAAAGAGTCCAAAACAGGGATTCTGCTCCCCTGGAACTGGAGTGACAGAGAGTTGTGAGCTGTCCTGTGGGTGCTAGGAATTGAACCCCGGGTCCTCTAGAAGAGCAAGCAGTGCTCTTAACAGCTGAGCTAATTCTCCAGCCCCAAAATATTTCTTATCTTGTCATAGACCCCATAAGAAACTCAATAACTGTGAAAAGACAAAACTACCACATAATCTCAACAAGCTCCCAAGTCCTCCTTGCTTCTGAGATCACAAAAACTGAAATTTGATCAAAACCACTCATTGGTTTTCAGTCATCGTTCCTGAGTGTCTGTTGACAAGGCACTTGTCTGGGATGACAGTCGTGGCAAGGATAACGGGACAGAGATCTAACTTCTGGGACAGAAGCAGGATGCTGCTCCCAAGGCTGAGAAGGCTTACCTGAGATCTGAAGGATTTTGTGGATGAGGGAGGATTTGAACACCCCTCCCCCAAGTAGGTAGACAAGGTAATCTGCAAAGTGGGGCTCTACCTGTAGAAGTTCCAGTTTGGAGAGAAGAGCTGGGCTCATACTCTGTAACCCAAGCCGTTCAAGAGAAGCAGGGATGTGACCTGGGGTGGGGCAGGCTGGAGGGTCAGGGAGGCCGGTTCAAAGGAAGAATGCAAACGTGGGAATGGCTGGGTAAACAGTAGAGTGGGTGGGAACTGAGTGTCCAGAAATAATCATCTTGGCCTGGGGTGTGTGTGTGGCTTCGTGGCACAGTGAATGGCAGCCGTGCCAGGGGCCCAGAATTTCAGTCCTAGTGTGGGAGTGGGGTGGGGTCGTGGAGGGGACCTACAGTTAAGGTCCTTTTATTGTGCCTTTTCATTTGGGGAGAGGCTTGAGTACTGAGCATCCTTTTATAATAAAATAAAATAAACCAGTTGCAATTTCAGAACAGCCACCTCTTCCTCAGAAAAAGACAGGACAAAGAAGGGTTGAGAATAAATGTCCCATCTGTCCAGATGTTATGGCCTTTTAGGTGCTCAAACCACATCACAGGTTGGAAGTCTTCAGTGAGTTCTTTCCCCATGCTTAGAGAGTCCTCTGTTTGCATGGAGAGCAACAATGTTCACCCCATACTCTGCATGCTGCAGCCGAACTACAGACCTTCACCCTTGTACCAACCTCCCTAGGAAGCAGGAGAATACACGCTCACCCGTGTCTAGGGCCAGGCAGCCCTTACTACTACTACTTTTCTTCTTCTTCTTCTTCTTCTTCTTCTTCTTCTTCTTCTTCTTCTTCTTCTTCTTCTTCTTCTTCTTCTTCTTCTTCTTCTTCTTCTTCTTCTTCTTCCTTCTTCTTCTTCTTCTTCTTCTTCTTTCTTCTTCTTCTTCTTCTTCTTCTTTTCTTCTTCTTCTTCTTCTTCTTTCTTCTTCTTCTTCTTCTTCTTCTTCTTTTTTTTTTTCTTTCTCTTCTTTTTCTTTTTTTTTTTTTTTTTTTTTCTTTTTTTTCTTTTTTTTCTTTTTTTTCTTCTTCTTCTTCTTCTTTTCTTCTTCTTCTTCTTTTTCCCACCCCCCACCCCAGCCCTTACTTCTGTAGACTCTGCCTATATTTTCTGAAAACGGAACTCTAAGTGTGAAAGCCCAAGAAAAAGTATGCAGATGATCAAGTCCTTCAGCACAGCCAAGGCCACTCACCCTTCTGACTCTGCCTGGCCTGACCAAGTCCCCTTTTAAAACTCGAGGTCAGGTCCAGTGAAATGGACCAAGGCACTTGTTTACCAAGCCTGAGGACCTGTGTTCAACCTCCAGGATCCATATAGTGGAAGAAGAGAACTAATTCTTTTTTAAAAGACTTATTTATTTATCTTATGTATAGATGTACACTGTAGCTAGCTGTCTTCAGACACAACCAAGGAGGGCATCGGATCCCATTACAGAGGGTTGTGAGCCACCCTGTGGTTGCTTGGAATTGAACTCAGGACCTTTGGAGAAACAATCAGTGCCCTTAACCGCTAAGCCATCTCTCCGGTCCCAAGAACTAATTCTTACAAGTTGCTCTCTGACTTCTTCTTGTGTATCACAGCACAGAAGCATAAACACACTAAATAAATGAGTGAATGAATAAATAAATTTAAATGAAATTAAACTTGGAGTTTAAGAAAGCACCATAGTTTTGATCCCTAGCATTGAGGAAACATGTAGCCCAAAGCAGTAACAACAGCTTGGTTTTTCGAGACAGGGTTTCTCTGTGTAGCCCTGGCTGTCCTGGAACTTGCATTGTAGATCAGGCTGGACTCAGACTCACAGAGATCCACCTGCCTCTGCTTCCTGGTGCTGGAATTAAAGGTTGTGCACCACCAACATTTGGCTCAACAATTTAAAAACAGCTTAAGAAATGCTTCGGGCCAGGAATCTTTAATCCCAGCACTCGAAAGGCAGAGGCAGGTGGAGCTCTGAGTCTGAGGCCAGCCTGGTCTACAAAGTGAGTTCTAGGACAATCAGGGCTAGACAGAGAAACCCAGCCTTAAAATAAACAAACAAACAAACAAAAAAACAAAACCAAAACAATCCCCCCACCCCCAGTCAAGAAAAAACTTTGGAGAAGAAGAGCAGGGGTCAAAAGGGCTGAAGTTTTACTGCATAAGTGTAAGCTTCCATGTGGTTGGTTACTAACGGGTTCCATACAGCATTGCTTCAACCCCCAAGCCTCCTGGGGCAGTAGGGCAAGAGGTGGCCAGAATCTCCCTGCCAGGCCCCTCCTCTTGGATCTCCTTGCCAGTTCACCCAGAATGCTGTCCACATGTCGTCCATGTGTGCTGAAACACGTCCCATGGACCTAGGATTTCACAAGGCCATGCACTTTGGGCTCCTGGACTGGGACACTTTTTGGCCTTGGCTTCCTGCTGAACGTCTGTGGCTTTTGCCCACCCAGCATCCCCAGCACCCGGAAGTAGGGCCTGAATGCTGCAGGGCTGGCGGGCAGTCAGCTCAAGGTCCTGTCACTCCACCTACTCGCGGGAGGCAGGTAGCCTGGCTTGAGGTGCTCTGACCTTTCTTCCTGGAATTTGAGTGGGAAGCCCAGGGCCACAGGAAAATGAGAATGAGTTCTTTCAACCAAGAATATGCTGAAGGGACAAGCTAGTTACCTTTCTGTTTGGATCCCCTGAGCTGCCTGGTTCCCATCCTTCCTGACACCTGGGAACTGCCTTTTCATGAAGCCAATTTACAGCCTCTCCCTCTCCCTTTCCTTCCCCTTCCAAAAGTCAGCCCCAGAGCCTATTTCTGTTGTTTGCAATGCCCCCAACAGCTGCCAACCCTCCCACCTCTCCTTCACCTCACCCAGCCCTTGCCACCTCTGTCTGTACAGAACTATATCTAAGATCACTGAGCTCCAGAGCCCTCTATAGAGATATTAGTGTATTTTTCCCAAAGTTACACAACTAAGGAGCATCATGGTCAGAATTTGAACTCATATTTTGGTATAAAGGCAAGGTGGGAGTGATGTGTTACACAGCCAAGACGAATTCAAATGCTTGCCTTCCTGTATGCTACATAAAACCCCGAGTCCTGTTACTGTGTTAGAATTGCATTGACTCGAAACAAGAGGGATGGGTACAGGAATGGCTCTCTCTCCATGTTCTCTAGGGCTGCCGGAAATGCTGGGTAAGTAAGAGGCTGGCCTGGGGTGTGCACTAGTTAGACTGGATGCCCTAAACGTGCAAATTACAGCCACCTAGTGAGTGAACACAGCAGCTGACGCCTGATCTGGTTCAAAGATCTTTGTAGATCTGCAGTTTCTATGTAGATCCAGATAGATTCTCGAAAATCACTCTCTCTTGCTCTGCCCATCTCTCTCACCACACACACACAAACGCATACATACACACACATATACACACACATATATACACATATACGCACAAACACACACTACACACACACACACACACACACACACACACACACACACACACACACACACACACACACATGCTCATGCATATGGAGGTCAAAGACAATTCTCTCCTTCCATCATGTAGGTCCCAGGGATCAAACTCAGGGTGTCAGGCTTAGCAGCAGCAGCCTTTACCCAACAAGTCATCTCAATGGTCCTCATACTAGATTTAAAAACCTGAACATTTCTCAGTGGAATTTCTCAGTCTACGGAACGCCTACTAGGAAACTCAGATGCTCTTGGAGGTGGGGAAGAGTGTGGGGCAGATGCACTCACTCTGAATCTCCACTGCCTGCCTTTGGAGAAGGAACAGAGGCAGGGACGTCCACCCTCTTTGGGATGGGAAGGAGAACCAGGTGGGGGAAGGGTCAACCAAAACTAAGTGTGTCTGAAAATGGCACAAGGAAAAATGCTACTTTGCATGTTAAAATAAAAAACAAATAGGCACGGGGCGCTCTGTCTGAGGCTCGGCTGAGGTTGTGTTGCAGGCCACAGGTTAAGCAGAACCGGGAGGGCATTGGTGCTGAGACTCTAGAACCAGGGAAAAGAGAACCGGCTTCCCAGACAGCCTCTATTCCCATTCCACCCGCTGCTTCCTCCCCTGGCTTCCCCACTTGATTACACCAGCATCCATGTTAAGATTTACAAGACAGGCTCTCCCAGAGCTCATGACCTTAACTCAAAATATTCTACACACACAAGTTTCCTGTGGAACACAGGTCACTGGGGCTTTGTAGTCAAGGGTTCTAATCACTTAGCCTCCACTCTCGACCTAGTTATCCCCCTTCTTTCCTCTTGTTATCTCTCTCTCTCTCTCTCTCTCTCTCTCTCTCTCTCTCGCTCTCTCTCTCGCTCTCTCTCTTTCTCTCTCTCGCTCTCGCTCTCTCTCTCTCCTAGGTCTTACTCCGTAGCCTAGGCTAGCCCTGAACTCACTATGTAGTTCACACTGTCTGAAACTCAGAGCAATTCTCCTATTATAGCCTCCCAAGGACCACCCAGCTTTGGCTTCATGCTTGTTTTTTGAAATATTGGAAATATTGTCTCCGGATGGAGCCCAGGCTATCCCCATGTATTACCATATTGCATCACCTCCAAAGTGCACCAGTGAAGAAAGCAACCCAGAACAGATGACATAGTTTTACCCTCAAACACCATAGCATTATGAGTTAAGGTTTTTGATATTTTTTTTGCTTGTTTTTGAGACAGACTTTCCTCAAACTTGTGGCAATACTCCTATTTCAACCTCCTGTTAATGTTTTTCTTTTTTTCGGAGCTGGGGACCGAACCCAGGGCCTTGCGGTTGCTAGGCAAGTGCTCTACCACTGAGCTAAACCCCCAACCCCGTGTTTGTTTGTTTTTGTTTTTAAAATATTAATCAACCAGGTATGGCAGAGCACACGTTTAGTCCCAGCACTCATGGAGAAGAGGCAGAGGATCTCTGTGAGTTCAAGGCTAGCCTGGTGTACATAGAAAATTCCAGAACAGTCAAAGCTACACAGAGAAATCGTGTCTAAAAAAAACAATCAATCAAGAGCAGTTCCAATGTCTTACAAACTCTGTATGCCCCTTACCATTAAATTCTCTAAAGCTTCAACCCCAGGCAACTATTAATGTTTTCATTCACTAAAATTTAGTCATTTGCAGAGTGCCATATAAGTAGAAGACACAGTGAGTAGATTTGCTTAGAATCAGAATTGAAGAATATATTGAAATGGGCCTACAAGATGGCTAAGTGAATAAAGGAGCTTGTTGCCAAGCTTGACAACCTGCATTCAGTCCTCAAGACCCACATGGTGGAAGGAGAGAAAGGACTCCTAAAAGCTGTCCTCTGAGCTTGGGACAAGCACTATGGAACCTGTGTGTTCCTCCCTAAATGATGAAAATGTAAACGTTTGGCTTTCCTTTCTGCACTATTCAAAATGCGGTATCAAAAGTCTGTTGCGGTCTAGGAGTTATTCAGTGTAGAGCTCACGCTTAGCAACTCAAGACCCTGGCTCAAGTCTCGGCTCTTCCACACAAAGCTAAACAAGCAAAGCGAAGGGGTTGCTTCAATATCAAAATAGTAGTACCTAGAGGGGTCACAGCACCTCAGGTCAGAGTGCTCAGAACGACGGCCTCTCAGCACGGAGCTTTCCAAAGTCCCGAGTCAGACATACTCAGTGGTCAATGCTCAGCATACACGGCCCTGGGTTCAGGTCCTAGCACGAAAACAGTGCAAACATATATTTAGTTCTATTTTTTGTCAGCTCTTCTGGAATTGGACTCCTTACTGTTTCATCGTGATTCCGTTCTAACTTCCCTCAGAGTTCACCGCAGGGGAATAACTGTGATGATTGTTTGATTGTGACCCGTGCAAAGAATTGAATCTTGACGCCTGGGGTGTGTAGTTAGCATGGGCAGGGTCTGGACTTGGTCCCTTATCCCCCAAAATAATAAAACAAGTGCTTCATAACTCAGCATACAACAAACATAAATATACACAAAATCAAACACTGATTTCAGGTAATAACACCCTTCCCCCTCAGTGTATAGGGCACACTTGGATATTTTTTCTTTTTTTCTTTTAAAAATGTTGCTTATGACCCACCAAACTATTCCCTGGACCACTGAGGAATCACGATCTACTCTGCCAAAGTGTCAGCTACCGCCGTAGCAAAGTGCCGGAGTCTCCCGGGGCCTCCCTCCCGAGTCTGGGCAGTTCTTTCTGAGGGTGTGTTGGGGTGTATGTGGAGCCAGGTTCCTGGACACTTCCTCCTGGGCTGTGGAGTAAGACGCCATTTTCAGGCTTTTGGTTGTGGTGGGTAGGGATGGTGAGAGATGAGACCCAGATACACTGTTCTTGGCCCAGCTAGTGGATAGGCAGCATTTACAGTGCTGGCCTCTCTGCCCTGTGAGTTGGGTCGGCTCTGCGGTGACCAGTCAAAACAGGGCTGGATAGCAGAAGCCACCCTGAGCCGTCTGTCTGGCAGAACTTGTCAGAAGCGCCCAAGGTCATTGAGGAGGTCAAAGGATGTCCACAGGCCCTGTGCTGGGTGAGTGCTGGGGAAACCCTTGTAGGAGGCTCAGGGTAAATGGAGGCATTGTCTCCAGAGAGCAGGGCAACTCAACCAGGAGGCAACATAATTGCATGCTGGTGTGTGTGTGTGTGTGTGTGTGTGTGTGTGTGTGTGTGTGTGTGTGTACGCGCACGCACGTGCATGTGTGATGTTACTTAAGGAGACTAGTAGAACAATAAGTAACAGAATGATGGAGGTGGTGGTAAGTTTGGGGTTGCTTGGTAAGCCAGCACAAGGAGAGGCTTGTCCAAGTCACTAGCCGGGAATGTGGAGACAACGTAATCTGGTACAGTCTGTGGGAGAGCTGTGGCCATTCTGAGTGGGTATCCTCCTGCCCCCCACCCCCAGCCTGGCACAGGAGGCCTCGTGATCGCAGCCGGGTGGGTGGGTGGGTGCTCTTTCTGTGGCTACTTAATTCTCTTTCCATTCTATGAAGTGGATGAAGACGCCAGGCTCTCAGAATAGGCAGCACTGTCTGTCATTTGCCCCACCCCCCCATGAAGACTTTAACCCTTTCCCAGTCTAATTAAAATTAATGGGAGAGCCCTAGAAAGCTGTGATGGGAAAAGTCCTAGCACCAGGGCACACTTTGTGGTTTTAGGTTTTGGTTTATGGGAATCTTATGTAGCCTAGGCTGGCCCAGAACCCAACATGTAGTGGGGAATGGCTCCTGATCTTCCTGCCACTACCCCTCAAGGGCTAGGCTAATCAGCATGCCCCGCCAGGCTGCCCTGACCTTGTAGGCTATTTCCCGTTCTGACTTCTCAGGCCTGGGGTTTGAGGCCTTACCTAATTTCTGTGAACACAGCAGCCTTTGGCGAACTTGCTGCTGCTGCGTAGTTTCTGCCTCCCACCTGCTTCCCAGCATTTATGACTTATGAATATTTATGAGATAGCTTTAGAATGCAAAGTTTAGGGCAAGCCTTTTGCTTCCTGGTCTGTGAGTGTGTTTGTGAAGAGAATGTTACCCTAGTTATCCAGTTCTCAACAAAAGGAATTTTTTACTATTTCCCTTCGGTGTAGGAGGGATTTAAAGGCATAAAGAATCCAGTCTTGAAAAAGACTCAGACTATAATTTCTAGGTCGTTTTGTTTGCTTTTTCCCCTTTGTTCAAATGCCTACTATATTCTTGCCTTCTCTTTCTTTCACTCTCTTCTTTCGTCAAGAGCTAATATAGACCAGGCTGGCCTCAAACTTGCTATGTAGCTGAGAATGGCCTTCAACCCATGATCCTCTGCCTCCACCTCTCAAATGCTGGGGTTACAAAAGCGAATCACTATGCCCTATCCTCCTCCTCTTTCTTTTTTTTTTTTTTTTGGTTCTTTTTTTTTTCGGAGCTGGGGACCGAACCCAGGGCCTTGCGCTTCCTAGGTAAGGGCTCTACCACTGAGCTAAATCCCCAGCCCCCCTCCTCCTCTTTCTAGTAGCCATGCTTCTTGCGGTTGAAGAGTGGGACAGTGACATGTGTGACTCTGCTAAGCACTCAGACACGGAATCCATTTCTACAGGAACCCGCAGTTTCCCCTCTGTATTCCCGCAGAGGCTCACATTTCCTTTTCCCCTTGGTCTGGAATATAGGTCAGAATATTCTCTTCAGAGAAGGAGCCCATTCTGAGAGAGGCGCCCTCCCTCTTTCAAAACATCCCTCTCACCCTCAGCTGCTTCGGGTAGCCAGAAGTCCTGCCTGCCTGCCGAGATCCAGCCTCGGTACCTGCCTGCTTTCTTCCCCACAGCGACTAGTCATGCACCACAAAAACAATCTACCCCACCCTCCAGCAGCAGCATATTTGAGAGGCTACACCAGTACGGAGTTCACCTGTATGCGTCATCTCGATTAGAATGGTGGCGGGCAACCTCGGTGCTTTAGAATCACTTGAGAAGACTCCAGGTCTTCCCACATGCAGCTAGGGAGAACTACTGCAGGGGCCAGCAGTGCAGCCTTTCGTTTATCGCTCATTCCAAATAGGTCTGCACCCCTCCCCTTTTTTTCCCCTCGCCTAGCTTCCTAACGCGATAAATTCTAAACACTTCGTCACAGTGCCATGGTCGTAAGAATAGATTGGGGGGGGGGTTGTGGAAGAGGAGGGGTTGACGGGATGTGGGGGAAGGAGAGGACTTGATGGATATACAGAAAGAACTTTGCCCTGGAAGCACGCTCCTTCGGTTCTGAAACCAACGCAGTGCTCCGGAAGTCTTTTCGCCCTTCCATTGCCTTCCAGAGGGGAACCAACCATCCCTTTGTTAACTAAGGCTCGACAGAGGCTGACTTGCGCCGGGTCCTCCGCAGCCAGGGGCACGTGCCTGCCGGTGCTTGTGGGGATGGCACCTCTGGCCTGTTTACCGGGTTGTGTAGGTGAGCGCCGGCGCCCTCTACTGGACTGAAATGAATGTCCCTCTGAGTGTAACAATTGTCGCCTGTGGATGAGCTAATGGATTCACATTGAGCTCGCAGAAAGGACACGGTGTCGTGGGGGATCCCCGGGCAGTCCTCTGACTGGCATACCACTGGCTTGCCTAGGGATGCTATTTCTTTGACTGGGTGGGTGGGTGGGTGGGTGAGCAAAAGAATAAAGAGAATTGGACGGTATTGGCTAAGGAACCGAGAGCTGTTTTTCTGTCTTTGGGGCGTGTGCTTAGGGTGCACGGTATCCGCTGGTGGGGCGTTGTGCGGTAAAGGAGACACGGATACCGGGGTGTAGCTCCCACTGGTTAAGACAGCCACGCGCCTAAAGGCGGACAGAATTGTTCCAAGAATCCCACATATGTAAGAAAGGCAAGGAAAGGCATAAACAATTGAAAGATGTGATAAATATTTTTAAAGGCGCCAGTCAAGACACAAAACCGGGGTTTGCTCACCCAGGGGAAGATCTGATGGTACTCACGGACTGGGGCTTCACACCCGCATCCTCCTCGCCGGTGAGAGCTTGCCTCCCAGGTTGGCTGGTCCTCAGGACACAGGTGCTGCTGTTGTGGCTGCACACATCCTAAGTGTGGCGACTCCACCTTCCAGCTAGAATCTCATTCAAGGTTCTCACCCGGAGGCCCTAAGGCACACTTCTTTCATTCTTGTGCCTTCCCTCGTTCTCTCGGGAGTCCGGAGCGAAGAAGGAATGAAGAACCCGGGGTCTGCCTCGGTCTGTCCTTCCTCACCGCTGCATCTCAGCTAGGGCTGCAGAAAGTGCAGTAGCGGAGCTGGCTAGGGCTCCTCGCGGTTGCCACGGTAACCAGGAGCAGGCGCCTACCCTGGTGGCTGGGGAAGGCTGTGGAGGAAAGGTAATGGATAAGCGATGACGCGGTGGCCTCCCTCCTGGGCATCGGTTGAGCCTCAAGTGATCCAAATGAAATGAAGTTCCAACACGGTACCACCCAGATAACTCGTTCTTTAGACTCAAACCAAAACCACCCCTGCTGTCTTTTTTCTCCTCTTTTCCCTCCACCGTCAACACACATAGGAACATCATAAGGATTAGAAATTCCAGCACTATCCCAGGCTCCCTGCCCCAGAGGATCCTGCTGCACACAGAACAGAATGTTTGCTAGGCTCGCCCTTGAAAACAGAACTCCCAGCGGGTGCCAGATACGGGTGAGCTCGGGGGAGCTAGAGAAGGGACCAAGCAAAGGATGGTGATGAGAGGGTCACTTAGTCTCTTTGAACCCTAGGATGAAAGATACAAAGTTATCTTAGAAAATGCTTATCAAATTAAGTTATTAAGTTACAATGTTAATTATAATCTTTATGGTGGTGAACGCAGGCTTTGATCCCCAAAGACACAGTCCAGAGGCCACAATCCTAAGTGATAAAATATCTCTAAGTTCTAAACCCCTAAAAGATTAACACCTTAACAATATAATTATTTTGGAAAATAATTTGATTTCTTTTTCCTCTTTCTTTTTTAAAAGGCAAGGGTCTCTTTAAATACAGAAGGCTGGTCTTGGAACTTGATGTATATTAATAGTTAAGGGCAACTTTGAACTCCTGACCCTCAAAAACAACAATAAAACACTAGAGGGAAATTTTTTAAGTGAAGAACTGGGGAAGCAACTCAGTAGATGGGGTTCTTTACTCAAGATGTAAAGGTTTTGGGGTTGGGGATTTAGCTCAGCGGTAGAGCGCTTGCCTAGCGAAACGACAGGCCCGGGGGTAGGCCCCCAGAACAGAAAAAAAAAAAAAAAAAAGGATGTAAAGGTTTTGAGTTCTGTATCCAACAGTGGGGAAAAATGAAAGGCAAAAACAACAAATTAAAAACAAATTGGACAGGGGCTGGAGAGATGACTCATTGGTTAGGAGCACCGACTGCTCTTCCAGAGGTCCTGAGTTCAAATCCCAGCAACCACATGGTGGCTCACAACCCTCTGTAATGGAATATTATGCCCTCTTCTGGTGTGTCTGAAGACAGCCACAGTATACTTACATATAATAAATAAATAAATCTTTAAAAAATAAATTGGACAAGAAAAAAGGATGCTTCAAGAGTAGATCAAGCCAGGTATAGTGGTGCATGCCTTTAATCTCAGACAGAAGCAGGTGGATTGCTGTGAGTTTGAGGCCAGCCTGGTCTACAGAGTGAGTTCCAGGACAGCTGGAGCTGAATAGTGGGACTCTCTCCAAACAAAACAAAACAAAACAAAACAAAACAAAACAAAGCAGTAGGTCAAAGGACTAAAGCAAGGCTCAGTGGTTAAGAGCACCGACTGCTCTTCCAAAAATCTAGGCTTGATCCCTAGCCTACCATGGCAGTTAACAGCCATCTCTAGCTCCAGCTTCAGGGGATCCAACACCCTCTTCTAGCCTCCATAGACAATGGCATGTACCTAGTGTGCACAGACATACATACATGGAAGTGAAGCACCCATACACATCGTGTGTGTGTGTGTGTGTGTGTGTGTGTGTGTGTGTGTGTGTGTGTGTACAGACAGAGAGGCACAGAGACACAGAGAGAACAGAGAGCTGTTGAAGACTCAGCAAAGAAAGATATTTGCTGCTCAGACTAACAACCTGATTTTGGTTTCCAGAACCCGCATGGTAGGAGAGAATGGAGCCCCAAGTTCTCTGACCTCCTAATACTCCCCCACCAAATAAATAAAATTAACGAATTAAACATAGATCAAAAGCAATTTCATGAAAGTAGTCCACAAAAGCTGGCTAACTTCCACAATCACTAACTGTAAAACCCCACCTGCGGTAACTCACTCCCATCCCTTTCCAGTCAGCACGGCTCTTTTGAAAGTTCCTCTGCGATTCTATAGACACCGACAGGAGCATTCGCTATTAAATGCTCCCATCTCCTGGGCCTGCCTCTGGGTCGTTCCGGGCCCATGGCATCCGTTCCACATGTTCTCATATACAGAGCAGAGATTGGCAGAAACAAACCTGTGGGTGAGCGACAAGAGCGCTGCTTAAGTGGCTTCTTGCCCTACTGTGCCTGTAATTATTTTCCAACCAGTTAGAAGCTTGGCTGGCTCCTTCCGGCTAATGCTGCTTTTAATTCATTAGAAGCTCCTGGAATTTCGTCAGCTGGATGGAATGCCAACATAGATACATAGATAAATGATCCTTATTTTGTTTTTTGGTTTTTTTGGTTTTTTTTGGATGGGGTCTCTCCACATAGCCCTGGCTGTCCTGAAACTCACTCTGTAGACCATGCTGGCCTCAGACTCATAGAACTCCTCCTGCCTCTGCCTACCATGTCCTGGGATCAAAGGCGTGTATCACCATCCAGCTTTTTCCAGCTTTTTAAAGACAGAGTCTGTGTAGCCCTGGCTGATCTCAAATCTCAAACTTGAGTTTTCTTGCCTCTGCCATGAGAGTGCCAGGCAAAATGAAGCCTGTTTACATGAGGTTTTCCTATCTCTTTTCTCGGTCCTCTGACTTCTCCACCGAAAGCATTGTTGGGCTGAATGAGACAGAAATAAACTTTATTGGTAATACCTTGAAATTCATTTATCATTCACTTGCTCATTCCTGATTCCAAATCTATCATGATTTTGAGATACATTTAAAATGTTTCCTCCTTTTTTTTTTCTACAAAATTAACCAAACGTTCAAACTCACACACTTATTAAATGAGTTGCCGGATAGTCATTATTGCATGAATAGGTAAGTAAGTTTCAAAATTTTCAGATCTGTGGGACATGATATATATCACACACACACACACACACACACACACACACACACACACACACACACAGAGTGGGGACAAATGTCGGCCAAAGTGAAGCATGGGCTAGTTCTTCTATGTAAATTTGTTAAGAAATGTAAGAGGTCTATCTGCTTTGACAGTCAAATTCCTGACTGAGAATAGTTTACCATTTACTGTATTTCACATGCTGAGGAAGCCCTATGTCAGCTGGAATCTTTGCCTCAGAATGCCAGTCGGCTTGTTGAATTCTTTTTATTCTCTTACAAGGTGTGAGAAGTCCTTTCCTTTTTCTTGAGGCGGGGCACTTGAGGCTGACCAGGAAACCACTGTCGTCCTGCCTTGCTCTCCCGAGTGCAGGGATTGTGTACCACTATAACCAGCTGAGGGACAAGCTTTCGAAGGCAGCATGGCGTGTGACAATTGTGCTGTGTAGACCTGAGAATGCATTGATTCAGTCTCAGAATCCAGCTTTCTATACTCCCAGATACATCAGGAACTATTTTGACTTTCAGGATTTAAACAATGGGATTCTAATCTTCCTTCTTTCCTTCCTTCCTTCCTTCCTTCCTTCCTTTCTCCTTCCTTCTTTTCCTCTTTTTTTCTTTTTTATTGTTTGCTTTTTGTTTTTGTTTTAAGACAATCTCACGATGCAGCCCTAACTGGCCTGGAACTTGCTGTGTAAACCATACTGGCCTCAAACTCAGAGATCGACCGCCTTTGCCTCTAGTGCTGAGATTCGAGGTGTGCATCACCAGGAGTTGCTTTTGAGACAGTCTCCTGTAGTCAGGCTGGCTTTGAACTGCTGGTCCTCCTGCCTCTGCTTCCCCGATCCTACAGTCATGTGTCCCTAGAATTGTAATTTTAGAAATGTTGACTTTCCGGGAGTTCAACTCTCAGGATTTGGGCATTTAGAGTCCATCCAGTCTTGGAACTTTGATGAGCACTGGATGACGTGGCAGAAATCAGGGAGATTGACACCTGGCTCCCTACAGGAGGGTTAAAATGGAAGAGCCCCTTCTAGGATTCAGTTTATAAACCTCTCTCCCAGTTCTGGGAGCGTACTTGGTGCGGGAGCCTGAGCAGTGTCAGTCAAGTTTCCAAACAGCTCCCTGCATTGTCATGGCTCATGAAACTTGAAACAAAATCTGTCAATAATAACACTGAAGTAAGTTCAATGGAAGATGGGAGAGTTAAACACATTCCTATGAGCACACACTTAACACAGTGGTGGCACTGTAGTCACGAGAGGAAAGGAGCACCGTGGGACTTTGTTTTTAAGGCCACTGACCTCAGCCTGGTTTTCATAGCAAGTTCCAGGCTGGCCGAGACTCTGTTGGAGAAAGCAGAAGATTCATGGAGAACTCTCAGAAGAAGACTGACCCATGACTCACGAGTCATTGAGAAAGAGGATCTTGCTTGTCCGCACTGGGGATTCTCTAGTTTTTATCACCACACAGGGTTCCCTGCATTTCCATAGATGTCAGGGTGAGGTTTGGAGTTGACAACTTTGGGGCTGTGGCTTGGGGGGATCCCCGCTCTGTCTGCTCTCACGAGAGTGATGGGGTGCTTAGCTCCAGTTCTAGAATAAGGGAAGGGAACCCATTTTTACTATCTTCTGACAAGGCATCCCTGGCCTTTCTTGGTTCTGCCATTTAATCCTCTTGTCGGCCTATAAAAATTTACATTTACTAATTACAGATTAAGGGCCTATGAGCCCAAGCAAGAAGTGACTTGCTTGTGACTCAGTCACTTTTCTACAGCAGAGTAAGTTGCTAAACCACAATTTCTACCCACAGCAATTGGATACCACATTTGGTGGTGCCCACTGAGCCATCTGGCCATGTCTGTAGAGTATCCTGAGGAAACTCCTGCAATGTCTAGAGTATCTGATCATCTCTCCGCCTTTCCTTATGCTTTTCATCTATATTCCCCTCCCCCCTTTAAATTAAGGTTGGTGTCACAAGCCTTTAGTCCCAGCACTTGGGATACAGAGGCAAACGACTCCCTGTGAGTGCAGGGTCAGTCTAGTCTACAGAGCAAGTTCCAGGGCAGCCAGGGATACATAGGGAGACCCTGCCCCGCCCCAAATGGAATGGTTATCTTAGAAAAGGTGGAAATAGAGAAAAACCAGGGGACACAACCGTGTACCTGAGATCCCAGTACTTAGGAGGTGCAAACAAGAGGATCAGAAGTTCAAAGTTATCCTCAGCACCTACCCAGCGAATCTAAGGCTATCCAAACCTTCATAAAACCTGGGGTGCAGCCAGGAGGCGAACATCAGAGTCCCAGCACTCAGGAGGCAGCAGGGGCATCATTGTGAATTCAAGGAAAGTCTGGTCCACGTAGGAATTCCAGGGTACCCAGGGCTACACAGTGAGGAGAGAGAGAGAGAGAGCGAGAGAGAGAGAGAGAGAGAGAGAGAGAGAGAGAGAGAGAGAGAGAGAGAATGAATCATTCATAGTCCTTCTACACAAAGAAAGCCAAAATCAGCACTAACATTTCCTTCTAGTTATTTCTCTGGCTTTCTGCATTTGCGTTAACTGCAATAAGACTGTATATGTGAATAGACATGAATGTGCACACAGTAAGACTGTATATGTGAATACATGTGAATGTGCATACAATAAGACTATATATGTGAATACATGTGAATGCATACACATACATGCCATAATTTGGTTTTAGTTTAAAATAACTGTAGAAAAACGTTTCTTTCTTTAAAGGTTTTTTTTTTCTTTTTTTTTTTTAAAGATTTATTTATTTATTGTATATAAGTACACTGTAGCTGTCTTCAGACACACCAGAAGAGGGCATCAGATCTCATTACAGATGGTTGTGAGCCACCATGTGGTTACTGGGATTTGAACTCAGGACCTTAGGAAGAACAGTCAGTGCTCTTAACCACTGAGCCATCTCTCCAGCCCTAAAGGTTCTTTTAAAACATCATTTTATTAATCTATCATTATTTTGCATGCTATTTTAAAATTATGTGCCCGTGTGTTTGTCTGGATGTGGATGTGTACATAGGGGTGTCAGTACCCGTGGAGGCCAGAGTCCTCAGATCCCCTGGAGTTAGGGCCAGTTGCAAGCTGTCCAGTGTGGGTGCTGGGAACCGAACTCTGCATGAGCAGTGCACACTCCTGACTGCTAAACCATCGTTCCAGAATCCATGTCATTTACTTATAGGTTACTTTTGGTTTGTTTTTGGGGGAAGAAGCCCTAGGCCTTATGGAAGCTAAGCACTGGATCCACCTCTAAGCACAGGCCCCAATCAAGCTGCCATGTTCTATTGTATGTATATGATATATAACTCATTGTATTTCACATATCACATTTTATATGAGGTAGAGTAAAAGACAGAGAAAATTATGGGGGGGGCACAGCAAGGGAAAGGAGCCCCTCACTTTGGAATCTGACTGAAGTCTCTTGTCAGCTTTGAATCAAGAGTTCTAGCATGGGGTTGGGGATTTAGCTCAGTGGTAGCAAGCGCAAGGCCCTGGGTTCAGTCCCCAGCTCCGAAAAAAAAGAAAAAAAAAAGAAAAGAAAAAAAAAAAAAAGAAAAAAGAGTCCCAGCACAATTCACATCTCTGTAAAGGCTGCCAATGTAGAGATATTATAATATTCCTCTCACAATGACAATAAACCAGGCTTAAGTCCTGAATATATATATTTATTATTATTTATTATATAAATATATATATATTTATGTTATTTGGGGTAGGGGCTAATATTAGCCACTGCTCCATTGCTGTGATAAAACACCACAACCAAGACACCTCATAGAGGAAAGCATTTATTTGGGCTTATGGTTCCAGAGGAGTATAACCACCGCCATCATAGCAGGGAATCATGGGCAGCAGGAAAAGCTCCCACATCTCAGACCTCAAGCAGGAAGCGGACGAAGTGAACAGAAATCTCAAAGCCTGTTCCCAGTGACACACTTCCTCCAGCATGGCCACAACTCCTGAACCCACCCAAAGAGAACCAACTGAGGACAAGTATTCAAGCCAGAGCCTGGGGGGCGGACATTCTCAGTCCAACCTCCACAGGCCTCATTCCTTTTCCAATGTGTTCTCTGGAAACCACAAACAAGCCTTAGCTTCCAGCACCCCTGTGTTCTGTGCTTTCTCCATCACAGTCCTCCCCACCACCACCCGCCCCCAGGAGCCACTTGGACATTTCATTTAGCTTCTTTAGTAACCCTTTGAAGACAACAGCTTCCGAACCCCCCTAAATCTCAGGTATGACTGAGGGAAGGACAATGAGCTGCTCCGCTCGACTCTCCCTAAGAGAAATCCACACCATGCCCTGCTACTTTCTTCTTAGCACCTCTTTATTTCTCCCAACTCCTGTGCTCAACGTCCACATGAGCCCAATCTGCTCTCAGTGGTTGTTTAGATGGAGTTGTGCTGAGAGCCCTATAATATGCAGGTTCACCTCAAGTTTTCAGGTGCCAGCATAGCATTCCATCTCATGTCTCTGTCACAGCTGACTGAATGTATATGTCTGTATATATGCATAATTTCTCTTCTATCGGCTGTTTACCTCCAGTTTTTATTGAAGGTGGATAAACAGGATACCATGCTCCACCCACACTCCCCATAATTCTTGCCCATGCTTGTGCACATTTCTCTGGGATGGAATCCTAGAGGAATACTGGGTCAAAGGGAAGAAACATTGTTTTGGAGCTAGGACCTCTAGCCCAGACTGTCCTTGAACTCACTGAGTATGACTTTTCTGTTCTTTTTTTCCCCCATCTTTATTAAATTGGGTATTTCTTATTTACATTTCAAATGTTATTCCCTTTCCTGGTTTCCAGGCCAACATCCCCCTAACCTCTCCCGCTCCCCTTCTATATGGGTGTTTCCCTCCCCATCCTCCCCCAATTACCGCCCCCCCCAAGAATCCCATTCATTGGGGGTCCAGCCTTGGCAGGACCCAGGGCTTCCCCTTCCACTGGTGCCCTTACTAGGCTATTCATTGCTACCTATGCAGTTGGAGCCCAAGTCAGATGATTACTGGAGTGTGCCACCGTGCTGGTTTATGCGGTATCGGTAGATAGATGGGATGGAACTTAGGAGTTGTTGGAATAGGACCTGTGCTCTAAATCCAATCAAAACCAGTATTTAAAATGAAATATAATATCATGCTAGCTAGTTTTATGTCAAATTGTCACATGCTAAAGTCATCTGAGAGGAGGGCCCCTCAATTAAGAAAATGCCTCCCTGAGATTGGGGCTATAGACAAGCCTGCAGAGCGTTTTCTTAATTAGTGATTGATGGGGATGAGCCCCGTCCATTGTGGATGGTGTCACCTCTGTGTTGGTGGTCTTGGTTCTAGAAGACAGACTGAGAAAGTCATGCGGAGCAAGCCAGTAAGCAGCACCCCTTCATGGCCTCTGCATCAGTTCCTGCTCCAGGTTCCTGGTCTGATTGGGCCTTGACTTCCTTAGTGATGAACTTTGGTGATGTGGAAGTATAGGACAAACAAACCCTTTCCTCCCCAAGTTGTTTTGGTCACGGGGTTTCGTCACGGGGTTATAATAGTAACCCTAACCAAGACAAATGCATAACTCATGTGATAATCGATAATTCATATTCATTTTGTATTTTATGAGGCAGGATAGAAAGGGGAAATCGTTAGTCAAGCCAAGTTACATTCCTCTGTTTTTGAGACAGGGTCTTACTCTATAGTCCAGGTTGGCCTCCAAATCAAGGTCCTTCTGCTTCAAAACCTGGTGTGGTGGTTCACACTCCCAGTACTTGGGAGGTAGAGGCAGGCAGACCTGTGAGTTTGAGGACAACTCGGGCGAATTCAAGACCATACCTTTAAAAAAAAGAAATCCTTCTTTTTCAGCCTCCTGAGAAGTGGGGTCTCAGGCAGGAATCACTTTGCCCAAGTGGCACAGACATTTTCAGACTTTATTGCTTCTAACCCTCCTCTCTCCCACTTACCAGCCACCTCCCAACCCCCGAAAAGCACAGCCATCGCAGACTCTCCGGAATGCTACAGTGATCTGTTTATGGGCTTGTTATTGGTTTATTTAGGAAAACTCAGTTGTTCCTTATTGTTTAAATATCATCAATAAGCAAGAATCAACAGAACAGGTTTTAGGGAGGGAACATTGGGGGAAGTGGATGGGAGGAGAACGTGAGCTTTTCCAAGTCCCACAGTAGAGCAGGAGACTGGGTCTGGGTCTTGGCAGTTCCTGCACATTGACTCTAGTGATGGCCTTAACCCTAAGACTAAGACTTACACTACTAAGCCCTTGGCTATCTTTAATATCCGTGTGTGTGTGTGTGTGTGTGTGTGTGTGTGTGTGTGTGTGTGTGTGTGTGTGTGTAAATTGAGCCCAGGGCCTCATCCAAGCTGAGCACTGAGTGCTGGCTCTACTCTCAACTATATCCCTTTGTTCTGATTTCGGTGTTTACCCCTGATCTGATCACTAAATAAACAAAGCTGTGGTCAGGAAGGGCTGGGCTTGGACGGGAGTCGAGGGTAGATTAATAGACCTTTCTATGGTAAGAGATAGAGTCCTATCCCTGAGTCACAGGCCATCTGTCAGGGTGAAGTGTGGCACGGGCTGGCATCCTAACTCCCCGGGAGGAAGATGGCAAGCAGGAGGCACATAGACGAGGGCGGAAACGGGTACAGCCTTGGTTCCTCACATCCTCAGGCCTTCTGAGCAATTATTACTTCTCCAGGAAGAAAGGACACGAGGAAAGGAAGCGTGACCCAGAGAAAAAGAGAATCTATTGCTTTTGACTATTTTGAAAATTGGCTTCTAAAACTAGGCCAGGCCCAAAGGGGAAATTACTAGGCAAGCACTTCTTACTGAGCTTCGTTCTTTCCAACCCCACCCCCTTTCAGGAGACAGGCTCTCGCTATGTAGACCAGGTTAGCCTCCTGACGAGAGGGCTGAAGGTTGTTTCAGAATTGCTAGGAGGTAAAGTGACATAGTCATGTAACACTTCAGGTTCTGAGTGTTTAAACCATATTCAATATAATACTAAGGTCAGGCACTTTTGGATGACAGATTAAACTGAGAAACTAAATTTATCACAATGGAATGCACAAACCATAAAATTTTATAGTTTTCTTCTTCCCGCAGACTAGAGTTATGAAAAAATTAATTTTTAATTATAAAAATTGGTGGTTTTTTTTATGTTACTATGTTGTTTTCAGAGTTTAGTTTCCTTAAGAGAATGTCTTAGGGCTGGAGGTGTATTTCAGTGTACAGTACTTGCTTGACTTCAATACCCAGGATATAAAATGTCTTTATTAGAAATATTATTTATGCGGCTAGAGAGCTGGCTCACTGATTAAGAGCACTTGTTTTTGCAGAGAATTCAGATTTGATTCCTGGCACCTACATGGTGGCTCACGACCATCTATGTCCCAGAGGATCTGACACCTTCTTCTGACCTCGGCAGGCACCAGGCACACATGTGGTGCACAAACGCACATGCAAGGAACTCTTCCCCCCAAAACCAATCAGATAAATATAAAATAAATTTATACCCATATCCCCCCATGTGTGTGTATATGTATGCACATGTATGGTGTGTGTGTGTGTGTGTGTGTGTGGTATGTATGGTTTGTATATATGTGTCTGTGTATGGGTATGTATGTGTGGTATGTATGGTGTGTGCGTATGTGTGTATGGTGTATGTGTGTATGTATGGGGTGTGTGTATATGTATGTGTATGTATGTGTGAATGTGTGTATGTATGGGGTGTGTGTATATGTGGTATGTATATGTATGTGTGTATGTATGGTGTGTGTATATATGTGTATGTATGTGTGTATGTATGGTGTGTGTGTATGTATGGGATGTGTGTATGTATGTGTATATATGTGTGTGTATGTATGGTGTGTGTATGTATGTATGTGTGCGTATGGTGCATATGTGGTATGTATAGTGTGTGTGTATATGTGTGTATGTATGGTGTGTGTATGTATATGTATATATGTGTATGTATGTATGTGTGTGTGTATGGTGCATATGTGGTATGTATAGTGTGTGTATATGTGTGTATGTATGGTGTGTATATGTATATATGTGTATGTATGTATGGTGTGTGTGTGTGTGTGTGTGTGTGTGTGTGTGTGTAGATGTCAGAGGACAACTTCCCAGAGTTTTCCATCATGGGTTCCATGAATTTGTCTTAGGTCATCAGGCACGTATGACAAGATCATTTTACTCAGTGAACCAGCTCAGCAGCCCTTGGCACTCAGTCTGGACACAGAGAGAAAGCGACATTAGGTTCTTATTCTTGTGGGAAAGTATAAAACGTGTGTGAAGACGATACCTGTACTCAGTGCTGAGCTTTCTTCCCAAGTAGAGCAGCTCCTTCCTTCATGGTCGGCTCCAGTGACAAGACCAGACTATGTATCTGTGGTAGGTGTTCACCGGGTTTTGAGTAAGCTGACATTCTCAAAAGTAGAATTGGAATGTCGAGCTGCCCCCCCAATCTTTTTATTTTTTTCGTGGGTGAGATGTGGGCTCTGGAAGAAGGAATGTCCTGGTCAGGTTTTTAGTCATGGTTCTGAAAGGATGCACGGTCCATCGTCCTACCAGGAGGCCTGCCCCGGGCTGTGGGTGCCAGCAGTGCGTGCGTTCCTTTGGAAGGGTTCTTTTCAGACCAAGCTTGAGCCTTAAAGCCTTTTACACTGCAGAGGGCTGTCCCTTTCCACCTCGGCCTTCTTTCCTCTGTTGTGGGATACCATGGTCAGACGTCATAGTGGCTCAAGGTGGAGCTCTGAGTTCAAGGCCAGCCTGGTTTACAGAGTGAGTTTCAGGATAGCCAGGGCCACACAGAGAACCTTGTCTCGACAAAACCAAAACGAACAACAATAACAACAACCAAACCAAACTAAAAACAGACAACCCCCCCCCCAAAAAAAACCCAACACAACAAAAAACAACAACAACAACAAAAAACCAAACAAAGTCACAGCAGCCAGTACTTCATTTACCAAGGACCTGGGAAACACTGCCTTAGGCGATTCCTATGGGGACTCAGTTCAAACTCCTAACTCTAGATTTGAGCTCCTGATACCGAGCTTTCAGGCAAGCTGCCCATCAGTGCCTGTCTCATCCAATCAGGGGTCCAAAGTCCAGCCTGGGTTCTGCCTTGTCTGTAGCAAGATGCCAGGTGGTACCAGGTTTCCTCTGCCCCACCTCCGCCCACCACTCCCTGGAGATGCACAGCGACTGCCGTACTCGACCTGCCGTGCTCGACCTGCCGCGCTCGGGTCTCCAGCCCAGGCTCCCACCCCGGTGGTTCTACTAGTTGTTGTTCAAGCTGCTCCCAGATTTGTTTGGCTTCGGGGACTTGGAATGAAAGACATAAGACGAAGTCCTTTGGGTGACTCACATCTGTTTGGGGCGGTTATGACCTGTTTTTATACCACTTAGCAATTAATTCCTTCTCCAAACCCACAAGTCTCTCGTTTTCCTAAAAATGCCAGAGCATGAATATTTATTTTTAAATCAATGAATTTTAGCACTCTTAGCTTTAAGAGTCCACCAACACCTCCTTGTCTCTTCACTCCATCCTGGCTCCCCCCTCCCCCCACCCTTGGGCTTGGCTTTGTTTGGAAGCCCCTCCCCCCCAGTTTTGTAAACCTAGAGAGCCCATTTGCTGCCAGAGGACATGGCACTGCCTGTCACCAGCAGGAAAGTGCTTAATGGGAGCTCTCCCAGCCTTTTTTCTATAAACAAAATCTAATATGTCCCAAGCTGGCTAAGGAGGACATTGAACTCCTGATCCCTCTGCCTCTACCTCCCAAGTGCTGGGATTATAGGTGTGTCCCACTCAGCCCAGTAATAAGACCTTTCTAATGAAGACATCTCAGGTCAGGTGGAGAGAGGGTTGGGACTCAGCCCTGCCCAAGGCTTTGTCCAGGCCAGATTGGAAGGGACAGGTCTGTGCCTGGAATCCTGTTTCTGTTGCTCTTAGACAGAGCTAGACTCAAGGACACAGAGAAACAGAGGGTGTGTCGTGGGAACTCCATCCTCCTTCATACAGCTTCCCAAACAGTCTGGAATTGGTCCTGTCCTTCTCTGTGCTCACGTTTGGCTGAAACTGGATAAATCCTCTATTGTAAGAGGCCCCGTGGCGTGGGAAGCAGGAGGGGTTATATGGTTTGAAGCAACAAGCCAGAAAGTCATATCCTATGATCCTGGCCTGTGTGCACCTCTGTGCCTGGGGACCATTCATGTTCCTTCATAGACCAGATCACATCCACTGGCACGGAGACCGAAGGCCAGACATAAGGTATTATGTGGGGGCCTAGTCAGACTTTTCCAGCTAGAGCTACACAGTGAGACACTATTTAAAACAACAACAACAACATCAAACAAAAACAAAAAGAAACAAAACAAGCCAAAGAAGCTATCGGAAACACTAAAGCTTTTGTCAAACTTTCTTAGGTAGTAAAGACCTTAAGAAATGCTAGGATTTTCTTCCCGCGGTCCTCCAAAGAAGAAAGAGAAGCGCAGGAGACAGTTATAAGTTGGGCACATGTGGTTGGAGGGGCACTATTTTGTGAGCTTATTTTATTAAGCCTACATAGCCTTTTAAAGAAATGGTACCCACTCTGAGAAACTAGTTGAAACAGACTCTGGACACTTTCTAGGCCTGAGAAGGCAGTAACAGGGCCTTAGATCAACACAGGCAGGTTTTTCGATGAGGAAGCTGTGAATTCGTTATCTGCTTCAGGAGATGGGCACACGTCCAAGAAAGCTACTTTCCTGCAAGCCCAGATGGCTAGTGGTGAGACTTCTGTAAACAAGAGCTGGGGCAAGGTAGGAAGAAGGCAAATTAAGGGTTATGGCGGGGGAAAGAACCTTTGTCTTGTCTTTCGCCAGCTGAGAGTCGAGCACCTCAGCCCATCATCTATTGTGAAGGCTGCCTCCAGAGAAGCGACGTCGTTTTGTTTAGATGTACTTTCAGCTGATTGTGAACGTAAACGTCTGTCATCCCAGCACTCAGGAGTCAGAGCAGGAGGATGGATTCAAACTCTGGTCCAGCCTAGTCAGACTAGTGAGCCCCAGGTCTCCCAGATCTACATAGTGAGACCTTTTCTCAAAACACCAAGTGAGATTAAACGAACAACCAAACGTTCTAATGAGAAACTGAAGTAGCAGGGGGCCATGGTGAGTGTTCATGACTTTCTTCCTTTCCCAGATATGTTCTGGAAATCTCCAAACAAGAGCCAACCATTATCTACAATGAAGCTCTCTTAGCTTTTCCTGCAATCTCCATGACATTGGGTTGTATGTACCTCATCAGACGTAATTCCATCCAGTGCATCCCAGGAAATAAACTGTCATCTCACTTAAGATTCTTGGCGACCTGTTCAGATGTAAGTTTGGAGCCTACCGAAATTTCACATAAGATTATCGTAAAGGGAATTGAGCAAGTCTCTTTCTTGGGAGTGCCCCATCCTTCTTGTGACTTATCTTCAATTGTTTCTGTTAAGCACTGTGCTTGAATCTGTTAGAGACTAAACCAACAATAGCAATTCTCTTCGTAATAAGCTCAACTCCCCTTCATAATGGTTCCTCTTGAAAGTCTTTTCTTTGGCAGAGTCAAGAATCCTGCATCGCTTGAGTCTCTGGAAAGAACTCCTCAGGCTACCAAAGGGTGGCATTGGGTAACTGCATCTCCATCCAGTGCCGGACAGAACAAGGACATTGAGGAGGGAGAGCCTGCTCTCTATCTGCCGAGGCTTCCCTGGGGAGGAAAGGACCGCTGTTTGGAATGGCAGTCAGCAGGACAGGTGCATTCTGGAGTACGGGGACGAGCAAGCCAAGCTGCGGAGCGGAGAATCTCAAGCTACCTCCAGGGACAGCGAGCGGGCCAACTTGCTTGCCATACTGAATTTGAGATAGACACGGGAGTGGGCAAGAGTTGTGTGCTTTTCAATGGACTTAAGCCAGAAAATTGGCTCTAACTCAAGAGTCCTTAAATCAAAGGTCTGGTTGGAGC
This sequence comes from Rattus rattus, assembly GCF_011064425.1. Classification (NCBI taxonomy): domain Eukaryota; kingdom Metazoa; phylum Chordata; class Mammalia; order Rodentia; family Muridae; genus Rattus; species Rattus rattus. The sequence continues at coordinate 25,602,380 of NC_046159.1, read as the reverse complement.
CCTGGCTCACGGTCCCCACAGCCTTCACCTTTGCCCCACTTCCTCTGAGCAGAGCTCAGAGCTTAGAAACCTCAGATGGCTAATGGGGACTGACACGAAGCTCGGCTCGCAGTCTGTCCCTCCTACACGCGCCCAGATCTGTACCACCTCACACTCACTGGAGGACACTCCCGTGAACATGTGTGTGCCATCTGTGCTGTTACACATGATGGTATATTATGTTATACATGCATATGGCTAGCACACAGGCAATTAGGTTGCACATGTGTTTATGTAGAAGCGTCAGAATGTGTGCCTGTTGACAAACTAATAATATATTCGCTCATGTGGACTTTACTTCAGGATGTTGAAAGTCGGAAGCATGTTATCAAAGAGCAAACAGAACAAGTCCACATCCCCCTTCCCTCCCCCAGTATTTTCTCTGGCTTTGCATAAGCACACAGGTCCCCTGTTCTCCCACCAGGGTTCCAGGACAGTCATTTCCACTCCTGTCCTCCCCCCCCCCATTGTAACATCCCCCCCCCCCCTACCCCTGTCTTCAGTCCTCATCTGATTGGCCAGCTGTTGACACTCCCCTTTCTAATGGCCTCTGAGAGGGAGAGAGGAAGAGCTGAGCCAGCTGGTGGCCTGGAGCCAGGACCCAGGACAGAGGCCAACTATCTCACAGGCCTGTGCCCTTGCGATTCCTGCGGTTGCTGGGTCTGCTTTGCTCCTCAGAAGCATGGAGCGCCTCCCTACTCACACCATGTTAAAACCTCCTAAAGCCTGAGATAGGCCTGGCTCTCCAAACCACAGGCCAGAAGTCCCCCATTCCACCGAGAGGACCCAGTTTCCCCAGCTGTACCACAGAACAATAGATCACCATACTTGTGAAGAAGAGGCAATCTGTGTCTGCATTTTCAGGTCACAGCATGGTTTTTCTGTAGCAACAAACAGTGTTGATTGGAACGTTGCAAATATACACACATATATAAATATATATGCATATATGCAATATATACATATACATACACACATACATATATACATAGACACACACACACATATATATATGCAAGATCCATACCAACCAACACTGCTTGTTGGGGTATATAACAATTGAGAGAAGGTGAGGTTCTTCCCATGAGAACTGATATTCTGATGGGGACAAAAGATCAGGAAGAGTGGGGACAAAAGCATCTCTTGGGAAGACTTGATTGAGATCTGAACTGAGCCAAATATGGTATCGCATGCCTCGACTTCCAGCACAGGAGATAAAGGCACAAAGATATCAGTAAGTTAGAGGCTATCCTGGTCTACATAGTAAGTTCCAGGCCAGTCAGGGCTACAAAGTGGGGCCTTGGCTCAGAATCAAATCAGATCAAATCTGGCTTGATCATATTCTTCTGGGTACTTACTGGATGCAGGGCTGGAATCCATGCGTTGATGTACATGCTTTTCCTCTGACCCACTCCTCCAAGCTCTTAAAAGAGTTACAAAGCAGGGGTTGGGGATTTAGCTCAGTGGTAGAGCGCTTGCCTAGGAAGTGCAAGGCCCTGGGTTCGGTCCCCAGCTCCGAAAAAAAGAAAAAGAAAAAGAAAAAAAAGAGTTACAAAGCAGAGGATGCCAACTAAAGAAAGACCTGGGGAAATCCGCCAGATTTAGATCTCTGTAACGGATCCTCCCCGCACTGTCCTAGCTGCGCATTTGAGGTTTTCCCTCCCCTGGAGACTGATTCATCATTCTCCAAGGTCCCTCTCCTGTAGCCTTCTCTCCTTCAGCGCTATGACCTTTGGCCAGCCAGAGGAAGTCTGGGGTAGCCTTCTCTCCTTCAGCGCCATGACCTTTGGCCAGCCAGAGGAAGTCTGGGGTAGCCTTCTCTCCTTCAGCGCCATGACCTTTGGCCCAAGGAAGTCTGGTTCTGCACTTGCCCACCTGCAGGCCTCTTGTCTTTTGTGCTACCTTTTCTCCTCACCTGCCAGAAGCTGCCTGTTGGCTACCAGATGGTTACTGTCAGCGTGACAAGATTTAGACTGAAGAGATAAGACTCTGGGCACACCTTTGAGGGAGCCTCTAGACTAGGTTGACTGAGGTGGATTCTGAAGCACAAGGGAAGGAGGAGGCTGTCAGAGCTTCAACAGGGATCTCCCTCCTGCTTCCTACCATCCTCGCCAACTCAGTTGGTCCATTTTTTTCCTCACATTAAGTGGGAGGTCCTATTCTTAACTTAAGATGGTTCTTTTGTTTAGCGCTGTGGCATACACCCATAGTCCCAACTATTCTGGAAGCTGAGGCAAAAGGATTGTTTTGAGATGAGGATCTCAAGGCCAAATTGGGCAACACAATCTCTAACTTACACACACATACGATATGTATCTGCATATATGTACATATATGTATACACACACTCTCACACACGATGTATGTGTGTATATGTATGCATATGTATATAAACACACAATGTGTCTGCATATATGTATGCACACACCCTCACACACATGACGTATATGTGTGTATATGTGTGTATATGTATATGTGTATATATATGTATGCATATGTATACATACACACACACTTTTTAAAAAGAAAAGCACAAAAATCCCTACAGTCCCGACTGATGGCCCTTGCCGGCCTCACCAGCCTAGCTCCTGTCGTTCTCCACAGGGTAGCTCGTGTTCACTCTCTGCATCTCTGCCTCACCTTCCACAGTGTCCCTCCTTGGGAAGGTCATCCTGGGCTGCAGACGCTCGCTCGGGGTCCAGCAGCTGTCAGCCAGTGCTTCCACAGCTGTAGACGGCTTCAGGCCTCCCTCCCCGAGCCCCCGGCTCTACCCATCACTGGAAGTGTCTGGTTTTCTGCTTTGCAGACCGTTGAGAGCATCCCTCAGTCAGTGAGGTAAAAGGAGGGAGGCCAGATGCTTCGGAACTTCAGAGGCTGATATGCAGGGGCCTCTGTATTTATTGTTTGTTTCGTCATGGCAGGGCTGGATTTGAACCCGGGCCCCATGCATGCTAACGGGGAGAGATAGGGGCCCCTTTTGACACACAGATGAATTGCTAGCAAGCCTAGTCTGTCCACCGTGTCCACAAAATGTCAAGGTTAGGCCTGTGCCTCTTGTTCTTCATCCACAAATGGTCCCCAGAGATTAGGAAGAATGGGGTGGGAAGTGGGATTGGTCGGTCCTAGGAAGCTGGTCCAGGAGCCAAACTGTCTCCTACTTCTGCTGACTCTTGGGCCCCAGCTAACTCTGTACATCTGAATTGTCTGCTGTTTGCTTTATCTCCTGCATAAATGGTGGCACCGCTGTGCGCAAGATGAAATTTGTCTCTCCCAGCGAGCCATGGAAACACACATCAGAGGTTCTAGCACCATGAGGTAGGGGCAGGGGTTATCCTGAGCCACATAGCCTATCCCAAGCCAGTCTGGGCTACAGGAGACTCTGGTTTTATTATTTATTTATTTATTTATTTATTTATTTATTTATTTATTTATTTATGACATCCTCTTTATTCAGTTCTAACCGAAACTAAATAAATTTAATTTTGGATTTTTTTTCTCTATGTCAATTTTTTCTTAAAGGAATTGTTCGGATCCACAGGCAAGTTCTGCAGTGACCCCTGTACTCCTGGGGCTGCGACCTTTGATCCCTTAGCCTTTGGCAGTTTCTGATGCAGGGTTTGGCTGCCTCTCCGAGCTTACAATCAGCTTTTCCAGAGGGCTTGACATACTCTCATCCCCGCACTCAGTCTTCGCCTGTGATTTCTGGAAACGGTCCTGCTTCACTTTTCTCTCAGCCTTAAGTGGATTCTACCGTGAGTTCAGAGGAAGTTCAAGGGTTCCAATCAGCCTTGCCAATGTTTATTTAGTTCCTTTTTTTTTCTCCTACCCTGGGGACCAAATGCTGGCCTTGCACATTCTTTAGGTTCCTTATGGTAACTCTGGCATGAGGCTCTGGGGGCTCAGAATGAAGAAGACTTAGAAGCGTGACATTTTTGGAAGCAGCAGGAATGGGACAAATTGTGGTGCAGAAAGGGGGCTATGCTGTTCAGAAGATTGGGTGTCCCTCCCTCTCAGGGAGAAACTGTGCTATGCGTGAAGGAGGCCTTAACTCCCTTTCACTTAAAAAAAGTAACCAGGGGGGCTGGAGAGATGGCTCAGTGGTTAAGAGCACTGACTGCTTTTCCAGAGGTCCTGAGTTCAATTCCCAGCAACCACATGGTGGCTCACAACCATCTGTAATGGGATCCGATGCCCTCTTCTGGTGTGTCTGAAGACAGCGACAGTGTGCTCACATACATAAAGTAAATAAATGAATCTTAAAAAAAAAAAAAAAAGTAACGAGGGCGACTGTGGTGTGCACCTGGGAGGCAGATAGATTTCTTCTGTGAGTTTCAGGCCACCCAGGGCCACATGAGATCCTGTGTGGCGGTTTTGAGAAATGTTCTCCACAGGCTCAGAAGTTACAATAATGCATCGGAACAGTCGGCCCATGATTGGCAACACTGTTTGGGGAGGTTCTGGAACCTTCAGGAGGTAGGGCCTTGCTGGAGGAAGTACGTCACTGGGGTCACCTTTGGGTGTTTATATTCTTGCCCCACTTTCTGTTGGCTTTCTGCTTCATGCTTACAGTTGAGAACGTGACTCTCTGCTTACTGCTCCGGCCACCAAGCCTTCCATTCGCCGCCATACCTAGCCATCACGGTGGCACTCTTATCCGCCCCAAACCATAAGCTGGAATAAGCGCTCTCTTCTGGGAGTTGCTTTTCCTCATGGTCTTTATCACAGCAGCAGGGAAGTACCTAATACGTCCAATCTCATCCTACCTTTTTGCTGTTGTTTTGATTTTTTTTTTCCAGACAGCTTTTTTTCTGGGTAGCCCTGGCTGTCCTGGAACTCTCGGTATAGATCAGGCTGGCCAGGAACTCACAGAGATCCACCTGCCTCTGCCCCCAAGTGCCAGCACTGCTTGGCTAATACATCTGTCTTTAAAAGGACAAAAGGGGTCCAGATAAAAAGGCCTGGGATCCCCTGTTTTCCTTGCCGCCTTTCCACAAAATGGAGGTCAGGAAGACCTAGGGCCGGCTGAGGGATCCGCTCAGAAGAAACTGGAATGAACAGAAGGCTAGACTCAGCCCCTCTCAACCTTTATTCTGGCCTCTGGAAGGAATTGGAACAATGTCAAAAGGACAGAAAAAAAAAATTCCTTCCCTCTAGACAGCAGCCCCCAAATGTTTTCACTCCTTTAAAATTCCTGTGGGGCAAGGAGTGATTAGATTTGTAGATTCTCCACCCACTAGCATTGAAATAAAGAACTTTAAGAAAGACACGAAGCCCTTCTTGGAAGAGCCTCTGTATCTAGCAGAACAATGGAGCCAGTTTCCGGGTCCTGGCTGAGATGAGGTACACTTGGGGTATCCTTTCCGCAGGGGAAAAACAGGGTCGATTACAAGGGTAGTTTTGGTAATCTGGGAAATACAACCTTCTTTTTTTTTTTTTTTTTTTTTTTTTTTTTTTTTTCATTTTTTGGGTTTTAGGTTTTTTTTTGTTTTCTTCTATCCTTTTGGCCTTGATTTTTGTGAAGGGGGAGAAAAAAAAATAAAGTTTTATTCTTCTAAATACAAATCACCATTTTAATTAATAATATTTTTTTAATTTGTTTTTTTTTTCTCCAGTGTGAAATGTTGATTTTTTTGTAAAAAAAAAAAAAAAAAAGAAAGAACAAAATTTCAAATACAGACTCTAATGGGACAATAATGATATCCAACACTCTTTCTCCAACTGCTACTAATAGCAATGTCACCGAAGTAACCTTAGAAAAGAGAGAACCACACTTTAGTGTGTAGAAAACGACTATTCAGACCGTGATGGTGGCCATTTTACTTCTATGGCATTACAGGGAATCATGGGAAGTTGGAACACGAAGTGGAACTGTCATACTCCGCGGCATAACCTCTTCATCTGAGAAAGTAGAAATAATGAATCAAGCTCATCTTAGAGACCTGACTCCCCTGGACCAAATGTTTCCCTGTAGCCCTTCTCCGGATTAGAACAGCTTCTAGAAGGGACATGGGATCCACTCCAGTTAAGAGATGTTCTGTGGTCTACAAAATATAAGTTGAGGAACTGCCCTTCTTCCAGCAATGGAAAGTAAAGATGGATTCTTGAAAAACTGCACACTGGCCATATCCCGCATCTGGTCATCCTCATATTCAAAGTACTTTTTGCTTGAGTCCTGCCCTTGAAGTTCAGAGTTTATCAGTAGCAGCTGGAGGATTTGGACAAGCTTTAGCTCAGCAGAGAAAGCTCCTCTCAAGGCTTCCTGACCACTGAAACTGCCATATGAACCCCAGAATCAAGGCTGGATTCATTATGCTACAGTAAAAGGACTGGTAAATGTGAACCAAGGGAAGAGGGGGCAAAGCAGTTGGAAGTGATGGGGTTCCTACGGAGCCCCTAAGGTTGAAAGAGCCACGAAACTGTTACGGTAATAACGGGTAAGCTAGGCATGGGACATGAGGGAGCCAGACAAGTGGTGAAAGGTGGGGGATACCCTGTGATGATCTACACTAGCATCACCAAAGAGTGAACCCCAAGCTGTAAAAGTAGGTACCTGCCTAATTTCTATAGCCAGAGGGCTCTCAGCAGTTCAGAAAAATATCTCTGTTCTGAATCCCAAAAGCCTACCTAACGGGGAGCCCCATTTCCTGGGTAGTCTTATGTGTGATGGAGCAGAGCCTACAATCGACAGATAATACCGTATTCTATAGATAAACCTCTCACACCAGAGGTATGTATCCTAAAAGGATCTATAGAGCTGAGATAAAATTGCCAACAATGTAATCCTCTATCAATACCATAATCGAAGCAGATGAAGTCGACCGGATTTATGGGTTTTATCTCCCCTGCTTCTCTCCCTCAGAACTGAGGACCAAATCCATGGCTTTGGGGCTTCCTGATCTAAACCCACAGCCCCAGGCTTTAAAAACTAACTAGGAATGGGCATATCTGGATCCATCTGGCAGGCTGGTTCTAGATTCTTGTCAGATCTTTGGCCTATCCTAACTGCACCCCTACTGAAAGTCCCCAGAGGCCACAGAGAAACACAAAGGGACTCCTTAAAGATCCAAAGAACTGGCGGTGGTGACACAAGCCTTTAATTCCAGCACTCAGAAGGCAGAGGCAGGCTGATCTGTGAGTTCAAGGCCAGCCTAGTCTATAAATCAAGTTCTTAGGGCATCCAGCACTATGTAGTGACACCATGTCCCCCACCCCCCCACCGCCCCAAAAAAGACCCAAACAGGGTAGAAATGCTAGAAATCGAGGATCTAAGACACCTAGAAATAGAAACTGGATGTAGGGAGTTAAATGCTTGTGCAGAATAGTTACAGTCTCTCATTTAAGAGCGGTTGTTATGCTTGTGTGTCAGGACATCCCAGGTCAAGCCGGATCCTTTTTCCTTGGATGAGATGCACGCTGGAGTGTTGCATGATGGTCTTGTTTCAGGACACGGGCACATGGAACAGTAAGACTTGCTCTAGTCCACTGCTCTTGTTCTTAGCAATATAGACTGGCTCAATATAGCCTCCTCCTTTCTCAACCAGGAGAAGGAATCACTCCGTGCATCACACATGACAAAGGGATGGATTTTTCTCACCAAATTAGGGATCTTGGAGCCTGTACCCATGTCCAGAATATGTCAAAGGAACAAACGGTAATTACTTTGTGCTCAGTGTCTCTCGAACTGACATCCTTGGTACTATTGATGGAAATCTTTACTCGATATACTACCTGGCTGGTGTAGGACCTATGTAGTGGGTTGATTATTCTGGTCTTTAATTGCCCTCCCTTTAGAAAAACTAACTATTGAATTAAGAGGTTCGTACTTGGCTCCTTTGACTCTTAAGTCTATACTGGTTCTGTAGGAGTCTCCAGAGAGGTTCCAAATGAATTTAAGGCAAGAAATGAAATAGCTACAGGATTTGAATCAGCTACATTCTGGTGGCCAACAATAAACAAAAACATAAATTGGGGGGCTAGAGAGATGGCCAGCTGTTCTCCCAGAGGACCTGAGTTTGGTTTCCAGGACCTATATCAATCAGTTTACAACCTCTTGTATCTCAAACTCCTGGGGATCCAACACCCTCTCCTGGCATCAAAGAGTATGGGCATACACGTGGCATATACACACATAGTTACAAGGACATGAATAAAGATAAGTCTTAAAAATGTGGACTGGGTTAACTGTATCTTTTATAATGAACAGCTTTTCAATCATTCTAGGGATGCTCATAAAACAGTGTGTAGGCAGCAGGATGCCACTAGCGGACCACCTTAGGAGAGCAGGATCACTCAAAGTGACGCTAGCAGGGAAGGGAGGTTGTGTTATGCCTAGTGAGAAATGTTGAGCTTTTAATCCCAAGACTGCTGCCCTGGATGGGACAATTATGTTGCCCATTCACACACTGATTACCCTTGCCAAAGAGTTCACAGAAAAGTCTAGGATAAATCAACAATTGGCTATAGGGTTGCTTTGGAAAATGAAAACAATGTAACTAATGGACTTCATCCATCTCACATCAATGTAGCAGGGATTCTCAGCTGCGGCTGCCTGCGGCATCCTTTTCTGCAGGAGAAGATTAATCCATCTGGGATTGCAGGGGCCCTGCTGGTGCTGGTTTCTTACTTGGGCTCTGTGGATCCAAACTCACATTTGCACAGCAACCACCTTCCCAACAGAGCCAGCTCCCAGCTCATTTACACTTCTTTCTTTCTCTCTCTCCTTCCTTTCTTCTTTTCTTTCTTTCTTCCTTCCTTTCTTTCTTTTTTCTTCTCTCTCTCTCTCTCTCTCTCTCTCTCTCTCTCTCTCTCTCTCTCTCTCTCTCTCTCTCTCCTGGGGAGTCTCACCGTGTAGCCTTGGCTAGCCTGGAACTCCATATGCACACCGAGCTGGTTTCAAATTTAGAGATCTTCGTGCCTCTGCCACCCAAGTGCAGAATTAAAGGCGTGTGTCACCAGCTATAGCCACATTTCTTTTATGTGAGAGAAAAGTAAGCCCTTCTGTTGAGTAGGCCACTTTGGTTAAAGGCTTCTGTTTTTAGAAAAGCCAGCTTCGCTGTAAGTGATGCATACCTGTCCCAAAGATACAAAGGACTGAAAAGGTCTGGGAGTGGCATTCACTAAAGCCAGCTTCACTGTGCATGGAACACATCCATCCCAGAGTTATTAAGGTCTTGGGAGCAGAATTAGTAAATGTTCCTGGTAAAAGGCCAGATAGTGGATACTTTAGGCGTTGAGGGCCATACAGTTTCTGTTACAGCCACTAGACACTTGTCACCTTGCACAAGAAAACTTGAGATTGTGTAAATAAAGGAGTGTGGCTGTTGTCCAAAAAAAATGTTACATATACACACTGAATTTCGGGATTACTACAATTTTCACAAGTCCAGAAATACTATTCTGCTTTTGGCTTTTAAAACATAAACCTGTCCTTAGCTTGCAGACCACAGTAAACCAGGGTTTGGGCATGGCTAGAGCTTGCTAACCAACATTTTATAGGATACGGTTCCTAAGGATGGAGCCAAGATTGAGTAGTGGAGCCTTGGCTGTTCAATTGTTAGTTGGTGGTATGCTTGCTTCTCTTTCGTTGTCTTTCTTTGTGCCTCTTTCTTTCCTTTCATCCTTCCTCCCCACCTCCACCCCTCCCGGGGATAGAGCCCAGGGCCTTGTACAATGAAAAGTAAATACTTGAGCAACATTACCAGCTCCACTGATTTTTGAGACAGGCTCTTACTAGGTTGCCTGGGCTAGCCTTGAACTCATTCCATACCCTAGATTGCCCTTGAACTTTTAAGTCTTCTGCCTCAGCCTTGAACTTTTGAATCTCCTACCTCAGTCCCCTGAATAGCTTTGATTACAGACCTGATCTGCCCTGCCTGCTGCTTCTGTTTCAAAACCACCTTAGACGTGTATAATGCAAGGCCACTAGTTTTTAAATCACATCAAAATTTTCACATCTAAACGACTACTGCTTCCCCACCGGCGCCCTTGGGGAATAATAGAACCAATGCTGCCCTCTCTGGATATTACACAAGGCTTCCTTTGAATACTGAAGCCTGGTCCTTTGTTCTTAGCCTTTCAGGGCTGGGATGGAACCCAGAATGTAGTACAGGTGGTGGGTGCCCCACTGCGGAGCTCCAGCTCCTGTTGACCTTCAGGTTCTGGCAGGGTCAGATCGGGAAGGACTCAGTTTTCTTTAGGGGCTAGCCACTGGGAGTTTGACCATGCTCCGGTGAGTATATGGGCAACATGAATTGGACTTGGTGAGGTTTTTTTTTTTTGGGGGGGTACATGGGTGGGCATGGCTCAAGGGTGGGATGGTGGATCTGAGAGGAGTGGGAAGCGAGTGTGATTGGGGTGCATCATAAGAAATTCTGAAATAATTAATGAAAATCTCATGTTGGGGAAAAAAACCCCACAACCCCAAACCAAAAAACAAGGCCATAAACAATCATTTACTTCAAATTTCGTCTTTGTAAGGCCATATTACCATGCCCTTCCTGAAATGACGCTGGTAAAGTACAGCTGTGGTAGCCTGAGGTAACACTGGCAGAGGTAAAATATAGCCATGATAGCCTGGGGCAACATGGCAGACCACGGATCCTACCACATTAGCTATGATGCCACTGGTGGTGGGAGAAACTGGTAGAGACCATGAAGAGGCAGGGGAGTGCTGAGGATGAAGACTTTCTCTGGAGTATGGATGGACAGAGAGACTTGAGGGTTCCTTCCTTCCTTTCCCTGTCTCCTTCTCTCCCTTCCTCCCTTGTCTGGCAAGTATTCTACCACTGAGCTACACCTCCAGCCCACAAGGGTTGGTTTTACAAAAGTCATGGATGTGAAATTTGATCTTAGTAGATAACTTTCCCCTTGAGGAACACCACAGTAATGGAAAGCAGGAGGATGTGTTCAAGAGTAGATAGGAGAGACAGGAGCTGTAATCAATTCCAGAGCCACCGATTGTTTCTCGATGGTGCTGGGGTTAATGTATGCATCTAACATCTTGTACATAATTAGTTTGGTTTAAATGCTTACTCTTCCTGCAGGAATTGTGACAGTATACACACTTTTTTTTTGGTAAAGTGTGTGTGTGTGTGTGTGTGTGTGTGTGTGTGTGTGTGTGTGTGTGTTAGGGGAGGGTTGATGTTCTAGACAACTCAGAGAAACAGGTAGTTTGGATGTGTCTAAGCTCAGCAGGTAGGGTTCAGGCAGAAGGATGGAGAGTTCAAAGCCAGGCTGAGCTGTCTCAAGAAATCAGACCAAAGGCTGGAGAGATAATTTACTGGTTAACATCATTACTGCTCTGCCGGGGGGCCCTGGAATCAGTCCCCAGCACGTACTCCAGGCATCTCAGGGTCATTAGTAACTCTAGCTCCAGTCAGGTACTTCTCAGCCTTCCTTTAGTACAGTTCCTCATGTTGTGGGGACCCCCAACCATAAAATTATTTTGTTGCTATTTCATGACTGTAAGTTTGCTACTGTTGTGCATTGTAATGCAAACATCTAATATTCAGGCTGTCTCATGTGGGACACCCAGGTTTGAAACACTGCTCTAGGGGATCCGGTGGCCTCCTCTGGCCCCTTCATGTTTCCTGCACTCACTTGTACATACTCATACATGAACACACACACACACACACACACACACACACACACACACACACACAAAAAATCTTAAAAGTAGTTTGTTTTTTTAAAGAAAAGAAACTAAACAACAACCAACCAATCAACTGTGAGTGAGAGCCCCTTGGAAGAGGATGTTTCCACAGGCTGATCAATGACTGTGAAAGTTTGGGATGTTGCTGACCCAGTAGTCTAATTTCAATTTTTTCCGGACATCTTTATCCCCCAAAGAGTCTTTCCTTGGCCACCCCAGTGTCAGAACTAACATTTTAATAAATAAACAAAAACCCTTTTCAATGTACTAACTTAAGAAGCACTATCAGGTAGCACAGGAAACTGGCAGGTAAGATACCCTCATCCTGTGGGAACCTCCCACTTGATGTTTCCAACCAATGTACTATACATGTACTTATTTTTGTTTGATGTGTGTTGGTGGTTTGCCTGCTATGTTTACTCAAAGGCATCAGATCCCTTGAAACTGGAGTTACAGACAGTTGTGAGCTGTCATGTGGGTGCTGGGAATTGAACCAGGGTCCACTGGAAGAGCAGCCACTACTGTTAACTGCTGAGCCATCCCTCCGGCCCCTACGAATGCATTTTTATTTTTTATTTTTATTTTTAATCTTTTTTAAAGATGATTTATTTTTATTGTATATGCATTGCTTTTTTTTTTTTTTTGCCTGCCTGCATGTCTGTGTGAAGGTGCCAAACCACGTGGAGCTGAAATACAAACAGTTGTGAGCTGTCATGTCGGTGCTGGGAATTGAACTCAGGCCCTCTGGAAGAACAGCCAGTGCTCTTAATCCCTGAGCCATCTCTCCAGTGTCCAGTGTATTTTGAAAATGCCTTGATTTATAACTTTCTCTGTTCTGTTACTATAAAAACTCCATGTGTGTGAGGAGAGATGGGTAAGCAGTTTAGAGTGCTGGCTACTCTTCCAGAGGGCCTGAGTTCAAATCTCAGCACCATCTAAAACGGGGTCTGATGTTCTCTTCGGGCAAGCAGATGTACATGCAGACGGAGTACTCATATATGTAAAATACATAAATAAATTTAAAAAACAGCAATAAACAACTCCATAAAACTGCCTTCATGTTGCTGGATCATAGTCACTCAAATTTAACTCCAAAATAAACTTTTATTCTCTTTGAGGTGAGAACCTTAACACAGCCAACCAACCATCTAACCACCAGCCAAACAGAAGCCTATGTGTGGAGGAGAGAGGATGCTGGAGGTACTGGTCCGGGAGTAGGAAGGCTCACTGTGCACCTTGAGAACACATCGGGGAAAGCTGCCTTGAGGTTGGCCTTTCTTCCTTTGCTATCAGTGGACCCCAGGCCTCTTGCATGCTGGATAAACCCTGTCCCACTGAGCCACACCCCAGCTCTGTGTGACAGCTTTAGTCATGCCCAGGAGAATCATTTAGCTTCAAACATGGAATCCACTGAGTGGCTAGCAGTCTTGGTCTCTAACTCACTCTCTTCCCCGAGGCAACTGTGCAAAGACTTGGTCATGTGACCCTGAAAGTATGACACTGAAAGCCAAATTGTTTGTGCCAAAACAAGAGTATGGTGGCATGGAAGCCAAGGACAGGGCCAAAGCCTGCTGCCAGGATCCCCTCCCTGCCAGATGTGGCCAAAGAACAGCAGAGCTCTACTCATTGTCACTGTCCCTCTCTTTAGCAGGGCAGCCAACCCTCCCCTTGGACACTTCTCCGCCCTTCTATTCTCCCAACTCCCAGGAGCCAGGCTGGGTACCCTAGAAGCAAGCTGCTCTTTCCTCTCTAGGAGCCTGACATTTATCTCTCAGAGTTCAGGGTTTGGGGTACAAGAAAGGGATGGAGGGCAGGTCTCTTCCAGGGGAATTTGGGAAGGCGAGTATGCCAGAGCATTGGGACAGCACAGTGTGAGGACTCCCAGGCTCTTCGCTGGGTTCAGGGCTAACCCCGTCCTGCAGGTTTGTTTCCATTTCTCTACACACACACACTTCTCTTGGCCGAGAGCAGCAGCTGCTGTTCTAAGGGGAACCAGCTCTTGGTGGAGGCAGGAGGATCAGGAGTTCAAAGTTAACCTGAGCTACATAGTTAAAGGCCAGCCCAGTCTACATGAGGAAGAAACAAAGTCCCACTATGAAGTGTTATTATATAAATTAAGTGACAGATGTTGTCTCAGATGCTGTTTCTATTGCTGTGTGAAAATAAGGGTGGCCAAAAGTGACTTTAGGAAGAGAGGGTTTCATTAGCTTGCCAATCCTATTGAGGGAAGCCAAGGTAGGGACTGAAGCAGAGGCCACGGAGGAACAGTGCTTACTGGCCCACTCATATAACCCAGGTCCACTTGCCAGGGATGGCACCTCCTCCAGGGGGCTGGGCCCTCCCATGTCAATCATTAGTCAAGAAAATGCCCTAAACACTTGCCTACGGGCTCATCTAGTGGGGCATTGTCTCCAGTAAGACCTCCTCCTCCCGGATATGTCTAGGCTGCTGTCAAGTTGACAGAAGCTAATCAATACAGATGCCACATGTCCTGGGCGGTAATAATTCAATGACTATTTTTAAGGTGGTAGACTGAGCTTGTCTTCCGGCAAGACACCCATTCTCTACCCCCTTTACTCGTCAGATTTCAAGATATGCAGTGTATTTAATTATGTGCAGTCCTGGGGATGGAACACAGTACCTGAAAAATGCTAAGTGAGCACACTGAGCCACACCCCAGCATGACACTGTCAAAGGACACTTGTGGGGAGAGTGGGGGTGACAAACTCTGAGATGCGTGTGTATATGTGTGTGTGTGTATATGCATGTGACTGTGTGTGTGTGTGTGTATGTGTGAGTGTGTATGTGTGAGTATGTATGTGTGTGTGTTTGTGTGTGTATGCATGTGTGTGTGTGTGTGTATGTGTGAGTGTGTGTGTGTATGTGTGAGTGTGTATGTGTGTGTGATGTGTGTGTATGTGTATGTGTGTGTATGTATATGTGTGTGTATGTGTATGTATGCATGTGTGTGCATGTGTGTGTATGCATGTCTCTGTGTGTGTATGCATGTCTCTGTGTGTATGTGTGATGTGCACGTATATGTGTGTGTATGTGTGTCCGTGTGTGTGTGTGTGTGTGTGTGTGTGTTTGTGTGTGTATTAGATGACAACCTTTGCCCTTCCACTTTTGCTTGAGACAGGCAAAGCTAGCCTGCCAGCAAGCACCAAGAACTTGTTTCCATTTCCCAGCCTGCAATGGGTACATTGATAAGTGTTACCTCTGGAGCTCACTATCTCAAACTCACAGACTCCACTCTCCTCTGCCTCCCAAGGACTGGAATTAGAGGTGTGTGTCACATGTCCAGCTTGTGGCTGGCAGTATGTGGGTCCTGGAGATTGAATTAGCTTCTTATTGCAAAGAAACACCGATCTCCCCAGTTTTGTCCTTTTTAAGAGGTGATAAAGTGAACAAATCCCAAAAGTACTACGGTGTTGGCCTTGGTGTTTGGAGAGAGTGTCTTCTGCAGTCCTGGCTGGCCTTAAACTCAGTGTGCAGTTAGGGGTGACCCTGGATTTCTGATCTTTCTGCCTTCACCTCCCAAGGTGGGCAACACCACACTAGCTTTCAAAATCATTTATATCCTCTATTTTTATAGTCAAATTTATTCAGAATCACTCAATTCCTACTATGTCTTTATTTTGCAAAGCAAATCCCTTGTTTATGTTTGTTCTACATCTGAGCTACACCCCTAACCCCTGAACTCATGTGCATACACACAGACACATACACATAATTAAAAGGTAATTAAAAAAAAAAACAACACTCTTGCTCTCTTGCTCCCTCTTGCCATCTTGCTCTTACTCTCTTCCTGCTTCGTCCCCATCCCCCCCCTTCTTTCCATGTGCTCATGGCTGACCTCTACTCCTTTCCTTCTCTACACTCTCTCTTTCTCTGCCCTACTACCCTCTTAACTCCTCTCCCCATGCTTCGAATAAACTCTATTCTGTGCTAGAGAGAGAGAGAGAGAGAGGGAGAGAGAGAGAGAGAGAGAGAACAAACTGAACTGAAGGTATATCTCCGTAGCACTTAGGAAAACTTGTGATTGGGTCAGAGTCAGATTAAGACTCCTACAAAGAAAAGGGCCCCAGAGGAACAAGTCTTCAGAACACTTTGCAATGGGGTTTCTGTATTTCCTGGTACTAGAATGCTTGTCTATCAAGCGTGAGACCTTAGATTCATTCCCTAGCACTGCAAACAAAACAACACAACACCCTTGGTTCTTTGAAATAAAGACCTGCATTTCAGGGGGAACAATTGAGAAGGAGAAGAGAGTGGGAGGGGGACAGGAGAAGACAGGAGAGTTCAGGGGTTAGGGGTACAGCTCAGATGCAGAACAAAGATAAACAAGGGATTTGCTTTGCAAAATAAAGACATAGTAAGAATTGAGTGATTGTGAATAAATTTGACTATAAAAACAGGTATGTGAGTGTGATCAAGATTCATTATATACATATTTGGAAATGTGTCATGATGAATCTTGTTATATATAATTAAAATATACAAATACAAATAAGAGACAAAAAAGAACCTTTATTTTATTGATGCTAAGATCAGTGGATCTCTTAGTCTTTCCTTGCTCTGTTGGTCACATCTCACACTGATTTCATTAAAGAGAAAGTGTGTGTGTGTGCATTTGTGTGTGCACAAATGTGTGCACTGTGTGTATGTGTGTGCATATGTTCATTGAGAGTTTGAGTGTGTATGTGAACATGTGTGCATGTGCATGAGTATGTGTGCCTGTGTACGCAATTGTGTGTGTGCCTGCTTATGCATGTGCATGGATGTGTGCATGCCTAAGAGCTAAGAGAGAGAGAGAGACAAAGAGAGAGAGAGACAGAGAGAGAGACACAGAGACAGAGAAAGAGACAGAGAGAGAGAGAGAGACAGAGAGACAGAGAGAGAGACACAGAGAGAGAGACAGGACACAGAGGAGAGACAGAGAGAGAGAGTGTCCGTGTCCGTGTGTGTGTGTGTGTGTGTGTGTGTGTGTGTGTGTGTGTGTGTGTGTGTCTGAACTGTAAACAGACTCCTAAAGATAAACAAGCGACTTTTCCTTCAGGGTCTCAAGAGTATGTGATAAACACAGATCTCAGACCCCTACTGTGTGACAGTGAGTGTATTTAGGAAACCAGGAAGTCCCATAGCTCAGGTGCTGCCAACCTCAGCAGCCTCTTCCTGGAGCCCCTCACTTCAGTCCAGCGCCCCGCCTTGCCTGCTCCCACCGAGTGTTTGCACCAAGGGAGAGGATCCGAGCTTGCAGTTCATCGCCTCTACCTTCCTCTCAGCTCCTCTCTGGATATAAGTAGTGGTGGTGAGCTGCCTCAGGCTGGCACTGAGGATTCTACAGAGAAATGGCAGCAAGACCGCACTCCTGTCCAGGGGCTGCTGCTGATTGTGGTACAAAGTGAGCAATGAAGGCACGCACGACGTCTAGCTGCTGTGCTACTGCAACTGAGCATCCAGGATATGGCGCACAATCCGGCTACTGGCTGCAGCACCAGAACGCATGCGAGCTTCTGGTGGAGTTTGCACTGGCCAAGAAACAGCAGCCGAAGGCTCACGGGTTTTGAGCGCTGGCGGCTCTCTGCAGCTTAAGTGAGGATTTCTTGCAATTCCCTTCTGTCTTGTCACATGCTAAAAAAAACAAGTCAAATGCTCCACAGATTTCACAGCGTGTATGACTTAACCACTTGGGGTTCATTTTAGACTTGGGACTGGTATAACTCCTTCATGTAATGGACCGTAAAGAGCCAAAAAAAATTAAATGTGCAGCACAAATTAGACTTGGCGGACTTAAAAAGAAGAGAGAACATGAGGTTGGGGGGCTGGGGAGGTGGGGGTAGGCCTGGGTGGAGTTGGCAGAGGGAATGAATATTATCAAAGTACATTGTATGAAATTCTCAAATAATAAAAACGTTATTCAAAAAAAAAAAAAAGGAAAGAAAAGAAAAGAACTTAGCACTAGATAAGATTCAGGAGCACAGTTCCTTCTACAGGAACCCCAAAGCTAGCGCGCACACACACACACACACACACACACACACACACACATGCACACATGGTCTGCGCACACGCACGTGCACACACATGCACGTGCACACACACACAACACATGCACACAACACTTGCACATGCACATGAGTGCGTGTGTATGTACACACGCACACTCAGTCACATGCACGCACACACACACACACACACTCACACGCGCGCGCGTACCAGCTCTGTGGGTGGCTCAGCAGGCCAGGAACAGCTTGCCGCTGTTGTTAGCTGAGGCTGCTCCTCACTCATCTTTCTCAGAGATCCACCCAGTTTTTAATCTATACTTTTGGACTTTCAGTCTTCTCCCACATTCCAAGTCAGCCACCAGTTCACTTTTAAGCCCCGCCCTTCTCTTAAGCCCCTCCCCCTGCAGGAGCTGGAAACCCAGGAAGACCTGTCAGAGACTTCATTGCTGGAGCAGATGGCAGCACTGGAGAAGAAGTGGTTAAGTGTAGCTGTACACAGGAGGCCTGGGGCACTGTCCTTAACTCAGTGTGTACCCAAGAAAGCCTCAGGAGGCCTCCGTGATAGTAGCGCTCTCCCTCGCCTGTCCTCGTCCTGTTTTGTGAGTACTCTTCAGAGGATCTGAGACCTACAGTGCCTTTGAACCCCTCTCTTCTGGGCTCTGATACAGCTGCTTTAGGGTCACAACTCCAATTCATCTCCCTTCCAAGTGATCTGCTAGACCCGGAGTGACCAGGGACATCCTGTGACCATATCATATCACTGGGGTTTAGGCTCTGAAGTCTCTTGGGTTGGAATGAAGCTTTCAGAGGACTGAATCCAGGAGACTAACACAAGGCACGAAGACACTGGCTTCGTAGTAGATATGACAAGCGACATTTACCTTTCTAGAGTTTGATCGGAGGAGTTTTCTGATTCTGTCTTATCCTGAGAGGATGGCGAGCGGTCAAGAGGGAGTCAAAGGGCTGAGAGAGTGGATGAGAGGAACCCTGCCCCCAGAGAGTCTGAAGAAATCTTGGTAGCAGTGTGATGGCCTGAGGCCAAAGCTCCCAGGAAAGGCAGGCAGAAGATAGGGTTTGAGTTGCCTTTTACGGAAGCAGCCTCACCAGCCATTCCAAGCTCAGAAGTCACTTTGCCAGTTCAGACCAAGACTTGGCTCCATCTCTCTGGTGTGTCATAAACATCTTTGAATTCCCAACCCGAGAGTCTTCAGTTATTCTCCTCAGCCTGCCACATATAGGTCTTCTGCTGGGATGGGACCCCCAGGGCCTCATCATTATTAGCAACCAAATAAACCATTCTGCTACACAAGGAGTAAGCATGGGCTTGTTGTGAGGGGAGTGGAGACGTGGCCAGATCACCATGTTCCTTCTGGTTATGCTTCTTCCAGAACCTCTCATTTTTGCCATATGCTCTACGATGTTAGGAGAAGGGGGTCTGTGACTCAATGGCATTCCCAGAGAAACGGGAGCCTCCTGAGGGCTCCAGCTGCTGCTTCTACTGATGATATAGCTGGGCTATCATCGGGAAAGCAGCCTTGGTGTGGAACTCATGATGGAGACAGGTTCAGAGGCTGGAGGACTACAGATAATGGTGGGCCTTGTCAGTGGGATGGATGGGTTCCCAGAGCCTGCTCTTCCGGACCATTCGTCTCCATGGACAGCCACTTGTAGGAGTTCCACCCCGTGCTTAGCTTTGTCAGTATACTTTTTGTTTTGTTTTATTTGTGTATATGAGTGCTCTGTCTTCCTATATGTCTGCATGACAGAGGAGGGCATCGGATCCCATTACAGATAGTTGTGAGTCACCATGTGGTTGACTGGGAATTGAACTCAGGATCTCTGGAAGAGCAGTCAGTGCTCTTAACCACTGAGCCATCCCTCCAGCCCCAGGAGTATATTTTTTGATAGTACAGTCTTTCATCTCCAGAAACGATTCTACTGACACTCATTTCCTATAAACACTCTCTCTTCAACAAGACAGAGCATTGTACAGCGCTCAGACTTGCTTTCCTAGGTATGTCAACCTGCTCAACTGAAATTGAGCAGGAGCCCGCAGCACAGCCACCCCTGTGAGAGGAACTCTGAGATGCCAGTGTGTATCCTCTGGCCAGATGCCACCTTCCATGGCTCCTTAGCCTTTGGACAAATCATGTTTCATGTAGATGCTCATGTTAGTCTCCAGGCTTCTCCCCGTCTTTCGCATGGGACAGGGACTTTGCTCCATATTTTGTGGAGAACAATCAGGTGCTCATTTGAGACCTACCCCCCTCCCTCACCCCCATGGAGATGGCATCTTCTTGCTTTATGTCTCTCGTCTGTTTCTGTCTGCTGTCTCTCTCTCCTTTGACTTGGAGACCCATCCCTTTTCTCCTCAAGATCTTGGTTCCACATCTCCCTGTTCTCTCTGAAAAAAAAAATCTTAATCTTTCTTTCACTCTCATAAAATTGAAGAAAGGTTGGGGGGCCTAGAGAACAGAGCTGAGTGCTAGAAGCTTATCCTGAATGTGCAGGTCCTGAGTTTGAGTCCAGAATATCTAGAGACAGAGACGAGAGACAGAGTGTCGCGCAGGCCTACAATCCCAGTTACTCAGGAGGCTGAGGCAGGAGGATTCAAAGGTCAAGTCCAGGCTGGGCAACCTCATGAAATACTGTCTCAAAATAAGAAATAAAAGGAGATTGAGGGGCTCAGCTCAGTGGCTGAGTGAGTCCCTGACCTGTACAAGGTCTTGGCTTCAATCCCCAGTGCTGGGGGAGAAAGGAAACAATAAATATAAATTATTATGAATAACATCCTCGCCCTACCGGGAACTGCTCTCATCTGTGTTAACTATCCCCACTCGACTTCGAATCCTAGCAGAAGGAAGATCTCTCTCTCTCTCTCTCTCTCTCTCTCTCTCTCTCCTTCCTTCCTTCCTCCCTTCTTTCTTTCCTTTTTTTTTTTTTCCAAGATAGAGTTTCTCTGCCTGGCTTTGAAGCTCTTCCATACCACATGGATGCAAACTCCACCCCACGTCCTGGTCTCTGTTCTTTCCTGGTCTCCAACAGGCCACTCAGACTCAGCCCATCCAAATCATTCCCTTGATCCCTCTCACTCTAAGCCCATCTACTTCAAAGGTTTTCCCATCTTTCTGAAGGAGTGTGCCCCGCAGCTGTGGGGGATCCATGCTAAGCTCCATGTTAAGCCTCAGTATAGGATGTTATTTATACCAGGGGCTCAGGAAAAGACCAAAGTTTACAATTTGGAGAATGGCTATGCCAGCTGCGTATCGGTCCCGTGTGACCTTTTTAAAGTTAAAAACAAACAAACAAACAAAAACAAACACAAATAGAACCACAGTAAGTGAGGACTGCCAGTATCCGGCACACACATGCAATACAGCAGGGCTGCAGGGGACAGACACATGAGTCACGTCCTAGGAGGGACAGAGGGGGCCTATGTGAGGTCTCATGCTACTCAGAATAGCCAGCAATTTAAAGCATATGCATTATTTATTCCCGGAACCTTCCATGTAGTAATTTCCAACCACAGGTAACTGAAATTGTGGAAAGTCTGGTGGTAGGAAGTGCACTGTAAACAAAACCAGGACCCTTGAGTTCCTCCTAAGTCTCCCAGAGCTCTGTTTACATTCTCTCCTTTTTACTCTCATGGTGTATTTACTGATGGGCCCGTAACCACACTCTGTCCACAGCAATGCGCCTCAGTCTTCTCTCCCTTGGATCAATGCCCCACCTAGGTGGTCCAGGCTCTATTCTTGCAGCCCTACAAACCAGCCAGGGGGTGGAAATCTCCTTTATTTCTTTGCCTCCTCCTTCCTCTTCTTCTTCACTTCTTCATCCTCCTCTTCCTCCTTCTCCTTCCTCTTCACCTCCTCCTCTTCTCTTCTCTTCCTCCTCCTTCCTCTTCACCTCTTCCTCCTCTTCTTCTCTCCCCCCCTCTTCCTCTTTCCTCTTCCTCCTCCTCCTCTTCTAAGACACTAGCCAAGGCTGACCTTGAACTTGCCGTTTTTGTACCAGATCTTCCAAAATGCTTTAGTTACAGGCATTCTTTACCACACCCACCTCCCATGTTTCTAAAGCAGATCTTGCATCATCGAAGTCTTCCCCTGAAAACATCCAACAAAACCTTTCCCATGGCCCACAAGGCCCTATAAAACCCGCCCTTCCTGTTTGCAGCTGCCTCTCTGCCCTCTCCGTCCCCTGTGCGATTATGGCCTTACCTGGCTCCCTGATCTCACCTGTGCATTTTCATCTTTCAGGTGTTGGATTTAATGACACCTGCTCAGACAGTTTGCCCTAATTTCTGAGCTAAAGGAATCCCAGTCGCTTATCTCTACTTAATTCTCTGTGTTGCACTTATCAGTACATGATTATGTCATGCAGTCATTATGTGTCATCTGCCTCCAACAACAGCCTGGTCCCACACCTTGAACTCTTGAATGGAAGGTTCTCGAAGCAGGGATTTGCCTGTTGCCAGTGTCTAGTACTTTAACTTGGCACATGGCAGGCCCTGAATAGTTGAGGGAGCCTCCAACATTCTTGACTCTTGTGCTGTGGTGGACACCCTTAAAGGACGTTGTGGAGAATGTGAGACCTTGGCCCTCCCATAGGTCTGTGTCCAGCCTCTTCCTGTTTTTGTCTTTATTCATACTAGCCAGGTGGGTTGTTGGAGCAAGGACTTGGTGGGAAGAGTGGGAGCTGACATGGCCATGAAAACACAGGCCAGAGTCCAGCTCGATGGTATCAAGCCTTAAAGACTTCAGCTGCACCTAATTTCACCTGGGCCGACTCACTGGAACCCTGTGGGCTAGTAGTCTGATTTCTGCTCTTTTCCAAGCTTCAATTAAGGGAGCAACAAAAGATCCCTGCTATGAGCCAAGAGTGGTGATCTCATCAGCTAAAACAAATATTTTCTTTCTGGTTATATTTATAGAGCTCTCTCTTGTTTCCTTGCATGACCTGGCCCGAATCATTTCTTTACCTTCTCTTCGTCTGTGGCTGCGTGTGTGGGAAGCTGCGAGTTTGGGAAGCTGCATTATAGCCACACCCCCTGGCCGTGCTGGATTTCCATCTTTTCTGTTTTGTTTCTCTTAGCATTCATCTGCAGGGCTCTTGTCAAGTCAGTCTGTAATCTCCAGTTACCAAGGCAGTAACTAGTACTGTGAAGAAGAAGAAGAAGAAGAAGAAGAAGAAGAAGAAGAAGAAGAAGAAGAAGAAGAGGAGGAGGAGGAGGAGGGAGGAGGAGGAGGAGGAGGAGGAGGAGGAGGAGGAGGAGGAGGAGGAGGGGAGGAGGGAGGAGGGGGAGGAGAGGGAGAGGGAGGGGGAGGAGAAGAGGAGGGAGGAGAGGGGGGGGGGGAGGAAGGAGAGGAGGAAGAGGAGGAAGGGAGGAAGAAGGAGAGGAGAAGAGGAAGAGAGGAGGAAGGAAAGAGGAGGGGAGGAAGAGGAGAGAGGAAGGAAGAGGAAGAAGAGGAGGAGGAGAAGGAAGAGGAGAAGAAGGAAGAGGAGGAGAAGGAAAAAGAGAAAGAAGAGGAGGAGGAAAAGAAGAAGAGGAAAGAGGGAGAAGGAAGAAAAGGAGAAGAGGAGAAGGAAAGAAGGAAGAGAAGAAGAAGAAAAGAAGAAGAAGAAGAAGAGGAGGAGGAAGAGGAGAAGAAGAAGGAGAAGGAGAAGGAGAAGGAGGAGGAGGAGGAGGAGGAGGAGGAGGAGGAGAAGAAGAAGAAGAAGAAGAAGAAGAAGAAGAAGAAGAAGAAGAAGAAGAAGAAGAAGAAGAAGAAGAAGAAGAAGAAGAAGAACCCGGAGCTCTGATTTTTCTCAGTGACACCTCTGCCCTCCTTGGGATGGAATTTGGTATTTCCCTTTTCTTTCTACCAACCAAATGCTCTTGGATTTGAGGCCATCCTTGGAATCATCACTGAGTGGGATGCACACACCATTCCCATGGGCCCTTAGACTCTCACCTGACTTCTGCCTACCATGTTGGCTCCTTCTAATCAGGAATGTCTCTCAAGTATTCAGAAAAAGGTGTCATGGTCACAGAAAGAGACGCTAAAGACACACTCCTTGCACAGAAAGAAGCCGTTCAGCGATGGTGCCTTTTGGCCTCTTAGATCTGATGTTCCCCTCTGGGTTGTGGCTAAACTCATGGCTAAATGTGGCCTAAACTCTGCTAAGAGTTTACAGAGATTAAGGGATATTTGTCCACTAATAAGCCCCAAAACATCTTCAGATAGGAGGAGATGAGGCACTGGCTGGGATTGTAGGTTGGAACAAGCAGAGGGAGCTGCTGCTTATTGGAGAACTTGGATCCACTCATCATAGTTTTAAAATAAAAGATTTAGACGAGATGTCTGCCAAAAGGTCTTTTATTATTCACTGGGGAAGCATGAGACTTCCTCGGAGATGTGCTTTAGGAACAGAAATGTCAAAAATCCCTTGGATAGTTCTGGTGATTTTATGGCAAATAAGAATAATCTTGAGGTCTGGGCAGTTTTAGAAAAGTCTGATTTACACGGGCTTTGCCCATTTCTCTGAAGTCAGTGCTTCAGGCTTCAGTCGCCTTCACCTTCCCGAAAGGTAGCTGTCAACACTTCGCTGTTCCAGACGGAGATGGAAGCGGGTGTAGGGCGTGGGAAGAGGAAGAGCTACTGTGGTGCTTTCGGTGTACAGCAGCCCACAAACCCTAGGGCACCAGCTCTGTGGACAGGACGCGCCAGGATGCGCTGGGATGCGTTGAAATGAGTTCCTGGACAAGCTTTAAGACTGTGACGTCACCTCCCTCTACTCTTGATTTTGAACCAGAGCCTTCCTGGTGCTGGTCTACATCCTACTTTGACTTTAAACATATGAAAAGAGTTTGGGAACAATTGGATGCAGTTTGTAAATAAGCAACAGCAACATGTGACCAAACACTTGGAAATCGATCTTCTTCAAAATGTGCTTAGGGATGGCCTTACGGTGTGAGAGAGGGTAGATGGTGGATGGTTAAAAATGCTTCCTTTTCTCTGTTCTTTTAGATGTGGGAGGGAGGTACATGATATTAATGCTTTTAAAAAATTCTCCCTGCTGAGAGGTAAATGCAAAGCAGACCGGGTTTAGTTTGCAATTCCAGAGATGCAGGGTGTCTTAGTGCTGTGAAGAGGCCATGACCAAAGCAAGTCTTATAAAGGACAACATCTAATTGGGGCTGGCTTACAGGTTCAGAGGTTCAGTCCTTTATCATCAAGGTGGGAGTGTGGCAGCATCCAGGCAGGCATGGTGCAGGAGGAGCTGAGAGTTCTACATCTTCATCTGAAGGCCACTAGGAGAAGACTGGCTCCCAGGTCATTAGGAGGAGGGTCTCAAACCCAACCCCAAAGTGACACACTTCCTCCAACAAGGTCACACCTTCTCCAACAAGGCCATACCTCCTAATAGTGCCACTCCCTGGGCCAAGCATATTCAAACCACTACCCTGGCTTACAGTTTCAGAGGTTCAGTCCATTATCATCATGACAGGAAGCAAGGGAGCAACTGGGCAGACATGGTGCCCGAGAGGGAGCTGAGAGTTCTACATCTGGATCTGCAGGCAGCCAGGAGAGACTGACTCTTCTGCCCTGGGCAGAGCTTGAGCACCAGGAGCCCTCAAAGACTACCTATACAGTGACACACTTCTTCCAACAAGGCCACACCACTTAATAGTGCCACTTCCCATGGGCCAAGCACATCCACCACACAGGGTTAATATAAGAAGGTATTGATTGGTATGTGTTGTTAAGTTGCAGTCCGTCAAGTTATGTAGTTCTTTTCTTTTTCTAGAAACTGTAGATGATCAAGGCATAGGGAGCATTTTGTTACAATGGAGCTAGTTAAGTTTACAAAGGCTCTGTGACCCAGGACCTTGGCAGGGCACTGTAGTAGCAGGAAAAGCATGCACTTGCTGTTCGGTGCTGTGTTGTGATTTTAAGTTTACTCTCCACTCGATGGGTTGGATGGGGCCTAAGAGGGGTAAAGTGAGTAAACAGAGACACGAGCGTGCTCCACCTCTACCACTCGTTCACGTTCTGATCGCGTGCAAAGCACGCTCTCCTCGTTGGCACTGTGCTGGTAACAATGGCTTTCCAACTTAGTATTCAGGTCACAGAGGCTGTCAGGAAAGACAATGAATGTGATGCTGGCTATAAATGACGTGACATAGCACGTCTGTCCTTCTGGATAAACCCTCCAATGAGCTTGGTTGAGAAACTTCCATCTGAGAAGTGCTGATGGAAACAGATCGCAGGTTTGTCTCTCAAAAACCTGTGAAATCCTCCCGTTCGCACAGCCTCCTGTCTACCAACGTCCAGTGATGTCGATGTATGTCTGCGGCGTGGCACTGACCTGCCTCCCAGGTGCTGGGGTTACAGGTACGCACCACTGGCATCAGATCTAAGATCTTAATGTGCTGTAAGAAGTACCAGTAAGTTTGGGGTGTGTGACCCCCCACTCAGGAGGACAGGGAGGAGGAGGAGGGAGAGGAGGAGGTGGGAGGAGGCACAGCAGTGGGAAGTCGCACCCTCATGCCCACCTTATTCAGAGTTAAAGTCAGGTTGGAACTTTAGAAAGGTCACTCACTCCTGAAGTAGGTGGTGAGCTGTAGGGGCAGGACTGCGGCCACGAAGGCTCTTGCAGCCACTCAAAGCAGTGAAGGTGGCCTGAGGAAGGGAGTGGTGTGGGGATGACGGGACTGCTGCGTGAGGGACAGCGAAAGAGCTGGGAAAACAGGAGAGCTGGGAGCTCCTGCCAATGACCAGCCCCAGCCAGCATTAGGCTGGGGAATGGGTGTGAGTGGAGGTGAAGACTAAAAAGACCCAGGAGGCTTCTCCCAAGGCTTAAAATGAATTGTGGTAAAATGCATCTAGCCGCAGGCATGGTGGCACACAACTTTAATCCCAGTACTGAGGAGGCCGAGGACAACTGATCTCTCTCAGTTCGAGGCTAGTCAAGGCTACATATTGAGACCCCGTCACAACAAACAACAGACAGAATGCACATAGCAGTTTTGCCATCCTAACCTTTGAAAACTGAACCAAGTACACCTTATTACAGGCATTAAGAATGTCGAGCGTGTGTGTGTGTGTGTGTGTGTGTGTGTGTGTGTGTGTGTGTGTGTGTGTTGGAATAGAGAGAATGGTTGCACAGATAAAGTGCTTGCTGTTCTCCCAAAGAACTTGGGTTCATATGAAAGCTGCACGCTGGGGTAAAAACTATGGAGCTGGGTGCTAATAGTCTTCGTACTAGGGAGACAGAGGTGGCAGGATCACAAGTTCAAGGTCAGCCTGAACTACATAGTGAGCTCAAATTGAGTTTGGGCAACCCAGTAGGATTCTGTTCCCGACTCCTCACAAAAGTATTCTTACCATCACGGATGTTACCATAATCGCCTTCCTTCACAGAACTGTTTTCCTCAGGAAAACCAAAACTCTATTCCTGACACCATCACCAGCCCGTGCAATTCTATAAAGCTCTCAGTGAACTTGGCTATTCTAGGAGCCCCTTATAAATGTTATCAAGTAATATTTTCTCTTTGTAGCTGACTGATTTTGCTTATTATAATGTCCTCAAATATATATATATATACATATATATATATAAAATTTTAATTATGCCATTCAGTAAAAAATGTAGTTTACATTATGATCTATTACATGCAAATGTGTCATTGGAATGATCTCATTAGTAGGTTTTGTATAGTGTGTATTGTCTAAGTAAATATTAGATCCAAACCACCGTTCCTTGAGGTGAAGTGCTCGGACATACTCATGCTTCTTTAAAACATAATCCTGCTACAACCCTATGATCGACTTCTCAACACACTAGTGGGCTGGGATCCCTAGTTTGTAAGTGATCGGTCTGTTCAGACAGTGAAGTTATCCAGGAAAACAGCAAGACCTAGCGTGGAGCTGTGCCAAAGCCCTGACTGAATCCCGGCAGGCGAAAACTGCTGCATCCATTTGTCTTCATGAATGGCCTGTGACTGCAGCACAAGCTATTAAATTTAGGTTCAGACTATCAGTTTGTATTAAGTATAAACAAAATAATTCAAGGGTATGCTGACTTCTCCCATCGGACTGTAGCTGGCACAGGTCTTTTGTTTTGATTTATTCACTGCCAGTGACCATTGCCTCTTCCTCCTCCCCTTTCCTCATTCCCTCCTCCTCTCCCTTTTCCTTCCCTCCCCTCCCCCTCTTCCCCCTCCTCCCCCTTCCCCTCTTCCTCCTCCCCTTTCCCCTCTTCCTCCTCCCCGTTCCCCTCTTCCTCTTCTCCCTCCCCTCCTCCTCCTCCTCTTCCTTCTTCTTTAAATCTCCTTTGTTTCCCGAGGCTCCACTCTGCTCTGGGAATGGGGAATAGGATCCAAGGCAGGAATGGTGGCCTCTAGCTCTCCCAGAATCCCTAGAGGTCTAGACTCCCAGGAGGAAGGGCAGTATATGTATTGGGTGGTGTGTGAGGCCAGCCCCCGGGCTGCATTCTGGGCTGTGCCTTGCCAAGAGCGGAGTGCAGGCTTGGGGAAGCATGAGGATGGAGAACAGACCTCTCTCATCCAGGATGTTCAGAGCCTCTCGCCATTGCCTTCCTGGGTCACTGCCCTCTCCGCTGTATCTGTTAAATATTAACGACCCAATGTCCCCAGAGAGTCACTATCATTAATTAGCTAATCTCTGTGGCATCTCACAGGGTGAGGTCAGGCCAGTCAGCATGAGAATAGCAAAGAAAAATTAAGCAGGAGGGGGAGGGGAGTCAGGACTCCGTCTCTATCCGCTGGCCTCCTGTATTCTGTGCTGCTCTGGCTGTCGGGGACATGGCGGCGAGGTAGGGACTAGATGGAAACGTGTCTGGATTTGGAGCAGGCTGTGTGATCTAGCCAGCGAGAATCACAGAGAGACTCAGGCTGGGCCATTTGAGTAGCAAAATCTTTATACCTTGAGAATACCTACAAAGCTGGGTGGTGTGGCACTTGCCTGACACAACGGAGGTCCAGCCCCAAGTGGAGAAAGGAGCCGAGAGAAAACTGGGCGGGGAGTGAATATTCATAAAACATGCTAATTGGATTGGAGGTTCTATTGTTCAAAAACTTAAAAGATTTTTATGCAACTGTTCTCTTATGGCTGTGTCTGTTACTCAAGGTTCTGTTTGAGCAATGACTGCATTTTACCCTTAGAACCTAGTGAGGTAAGAATGCTTAAGGACATCCTCATAGCTCTGTTCCAACCCCATAGCCCTGTCCTAGAAAGTCAAGTAGCTCGTTCTGTGTGAAATAGAAAAGGAACGTGAGTGTTCTCAGCTGCCCCTAGGGCTTTTCTACATTCCGCCCAAGTTGCTCCCTCCAACCCTGCTTCCTCTGCCTAGCCTTGTCAGCCCTTGCTCGCACCTGGCCTAGCTGGGAAAGAGGACCCTTGGGGTCCTCATATGTGGCTCTGCAGGGGTAGCACTGTATATGCCCTGTCGGCGTGTCTGATGAGCGTCAAGAATTTGGTTCTCTCTGGGGGAGAAGAATGAAGCTTGGTCTAGACTCTCTCCCCACTGGTCAACCCAAGGCCCCAGGGACCCATCCCCAGCACCACAGAAATTTTTAGACTAAGATGATTAAACCGGACTGCTGGGTATGCCTGAAGGATTGTTTCAGCCCCCACACCCCCTAGGGGTTGGGCTGGCAAGGAGCGGGTCAGGATCAGCTACAGCAACAGCATACCAAGACCTTGTCCCCAAAAAGGAAAACAAACCAACCAATCAGGGCTGGCCCACAGTTCAATGAGTTGTAGCTGGTGTTAGGAACGTGGGAAGAAGTTGCTGGCACAAAGGCCTTGGGAGCCTCTGCTCCTCTGATGCTGACCATCTGCTGAGGGGTCCCAGGATGGCTGAGACGGCCCATTTAACTCAGGCCACTCTGCACACTGAAGACCACTGTTCTGTGCTGCCAAGGGTTGAGGAGGTGCCGTAGGGCATCCTGACCTAGTGAATGGCTGTCTTTGGGAGCCATGCCTTCTCGTTGCAGGACCAGCTAATTTACAGCAGATCTGAGCAGCTCCAGTGGAAGCTGTGTCTCAGGAAGGCCGTGTCTGGCCTCCGGCATAGAATTCAGGGCAGGAAGTGCTTCTTGGGGGTCGCACATTAGCTTCAAGCAGACAATCCCTGCTGTGGAAATCCATTTAAACACTGCCTGGATCAAAAGGTTCATCTTAATTTCTGCCTTGTTTTCCTGTCCTCACGACTCCCAGCTAAGTAGTGATTCTCTTCCTATTTTGTTGACACTGGCCCTATATTTTAAACTGAATCAAGTTTTCACCTCTGCTCCCTCTCTGAGGTTGAGGGAGGAGGCTGATTTGAGGTTTAGAGAGAGTTCAGGCCACCCACATCCTTGAGCCTTAGGAAGAGGAGCAAAAGGAACTTGCACCCAAGAACACAGTGTGCTCTCTTTTCAAAGGGCTACTTTGGTAAGTTCCCTTAGGGCAGCCTGGGGTAAACAAGGGCTAGATGAGGAATAGGAGGTGAGGGAGCTGCAGAGGGGGCTGGAGAGCTTGTGTGAAGCCAAATTTCTAGGAAAAGAGTGTGTTTTGAGTCAGGTGATAGGCCTGGATAATTCACACCACTTTATTTCTTTACTTCAAGAGACCTGGTTACTCATTAAGCCAAGAGATTCTTCTCATTCATTCAATAAACATTCACAGACCTAGGGTCTGGAGAGAGGGCATAGAGGTTAAGAACACCGACTGCTCTTCCAGGGGACCTGGGTTTAACTCCTAGCACCCACAGGGCAGCTCACAACTGTCTGTCACTCCAGTTCCAGGGGGAGAAGACTCCCTCTTTTGGACTCTTTGGTCGTCAGTTGTGCATGCAGTGTACTGACAGATACAGGCAGAACACCCATACACATAAAGTAATAAATTTAAAAATTAAAAAAAGAACCATTCACACACTCCCTCCAAGTGTCATAAGTTAGAAACACGGAAATAACATGAACAGCTGAACTCCAAAGGGCTTAATAGTTTAGTGCGAATTCACTTAAAAAGCACTTCGATGTAAGTAAGTAGGGGTGCTCTAAGTGCACAGACTGGAGCTGGGTATGGGGGACGCATGCCCCTCCCTCAGTAAGTGGAGAAGAGGGATGCTGTGTTCCGGGTCAGCCTGACTATGAGACCATGTCTTAAAACAAGCCCTCCAAAAGGAGAAGGAGGAAGAAGAGGAGGAGGAAGAGGATGAAGAAGAAAAACAACAACAACAACAACAAGCCATTGGGATAAACAAAAACAAACAACAAATAACAACACAAACCAGAACAGGAAACTAAAATATAATAATAATAAAAATAATAATAATAATAATAATAATAATAATAATAACAATAATAATAAAAATAAAAATAGAGGTCAGAGACCCAGCACTCAATCCACATAGGAGGATGGGAGAGATTTGGAAATTTCCCTAGAAGAAGTGATTACTGAGTGGAGCCCTGGACAAGTGTTAGTCAGACTCTTGTTAACGTGACATGATCCCTAAGTTAGATGATGCCTTTAAAATGAGGAAAGGAAGGGGTTAGGGAGCCGGCTTAGTCAGTCAAGTACTTGCCATGTAGGCACAATGACCTGGATTCCATGCCTGGCACACATGTTACAAACCAAACCAAACCCCCAAAGCTGGGTCCTGAGATGTGGGCTGTGGAAGTGGGAGGCAGAGGAGTCCTGGGGCTTGTTGGCCAGCCAGTCTAGCTGAATTTCTAAACCCCAGCTTTAGTGAAGAGGCCGTCAAAAAAAAAAAAAAAAAAAAAAAGGAAAAGGATTGCAAAAAGCTGCCCAGTGCAGACTCTAGCTTCTACAGACACAAACACATACATGTTGCCCACAAAGGGTAAATGGAAGAAAGATTAATTTGGGTCCATGGTTTCTTTCAGTCCGGGTTACTTAGCCCTTTTGGCCTTTATAGGCCTCTGGTGAGGCAGAACATCATGGTTGACAAGTGTAGAAGAAAACTGCTCAGCTCATGGTGGCCAAGAAACAACGAAGGGGGCTTCCTAACCCCTTCATGGCCTGGAAGGCCTTCACGGTACATCTCTGGGCTGGTGAGTTTCATGTCATACTCGGCACACTGGGAACCTCAATTGAGAAAATGTCTCCAAAAGGTCCAGCTGTATATATGACATTTTTCTTAATTAGTGATTAGTTGAGGAGGGCCCGGCCTATTGTGGGTGGTGCCATCCCTGGGCTGGTGGTTCTGGGTTCTATAAGAAAGCAGGTTGAGCAAGCCACAAGGACCAAGCCACTAGGCAGCACCCCTCCATGGCCTCTGCATCAGCTCCTGCCTCCAGGTTCCTGCCCTGCTTGAGTTCCTGTCTTGGGTTCCCTTGATCATGAATTATGAATTATGGAAGCATAAGCCAAACTTCCTTCCTGAGTTGCACTCACTGGTCATGGTACTTCATTACAGCAATGGTAACCCTAACCAAGACAGTCTCCAATGACATAACTTCCTTCAAGTAGAATCCTCTTCCTGAAGATACCATCATGCCCCAGTAGCACCACAGGGCTGCAAACACTTGAGCCTCAGATTCAGGGCGTAACAGGAAGGTTCAAAGAAATGGTCTAGGAAGCAGGGAAGTCTTTTACTCAAAACAGTAGAACTTCAAGACTAGACTTTGGGTATAAGGACAATGAGAGGTGGTGGTGAGAAATAAAACCAGGACGGTACAGGAGTAAGACAGGCAAACTGCTTCCAGAATAGGAAAGAGACTTTTTGTGTCTTTGAATGACTCTGGCAGCTGGGCCCACCCATGAGTAACCAGTGTCACTTCCTAGAGCCCTAGCCCAGGACTGAGCAGCCGGGCATGACACTGAGGCGGGGAGAAAGCAGGTGGACAGAGATGCTCGGCTGTGAGGAGACATAGACACTGTACCCTCAGAAAGATCAGAACACTAAGGATTCTTCCCGTGTTCTTCAGGTCGGGAAGAGGTTCAGTGCAATAGGATGGGGTAGGGCTTGGCTATATGCTCGTTGTATTCTGTGCACGGAGTAAAGGGCAGCGCACTGTAATGTAGTGAGTGTGCAAGAAGTAGGAGAGGTGGTGTTATTGGAGTCGGGATACTCACTATTAAACGCCATGGCTCTCTTTGGGATCTTCTGGGTCTTCCATGTTGGAAGGAATGGGGAGCCTCTATATGGCAGTGCAAGGGAACCTCTGTCCTATGCTCCTCCCTATTACTGAGACCTTCCACGGGATCCAGTTCGGTCATGGGTGTGAATGGCAGCACTCTGTCCCTGCCCTTTCCTGGGGTGACGGGCCACACATGCAGGCACTCTGCTGCTCTCTGCTAGGGCAAACTTCTTTCTCAGTGTGCTGAGGGTGGGGAGAGAAAGAGAGAGAGAGAGAGAGAGAGAGAGAGAGAGAGAGAGAGAGAGAGAGAGCGAGCTTGGAGAGGACTGTCATTTACTTTGGATGTGGTTGGCTTTGGCCTGTTGGAGTGGTGCCATTGTTTCCCAGAATCCAGATAAAAGGAAAGACGGTTCCAATGAAAGCACTGGGTGAAGTGCTCAATGTGGACTTCGGCTCAGGCACATGCCTGGAGCTGTGTGGCCCAAGATAATGGCAGCCTTTCTCTGGCTCAGGGTCATCATCTGACAGCAAGACCTTTCCATCCCTTTCACTCGTCTCCTCCTCCGTCATTCCCGACTGCTCTTCTACAGCCTGGTCATTTGGGCTTTAGTCTTAGGGATGAAGAAGAGGCTACTAACGCACAGTGTGCTTACAATGACTACTGTATGCATGTGTGCCTGCACGAGTCTGTGGGCGCCACATCCATAAAGGTGCCCGAGGAGGTCAGAGTGGGTCGGATCCCCTGGCACTGGAGTTGCAGGTGACTATAAGACACCCAATGTGGGGGATGGTAACCAAACCCAGGTCCTCTGCAAGAGCAGTAAATATTCTGGATCGATAAGCCATCTGTCTATTCAGCCACACTGTGTGCTTTGACAGGAGTGATTCTTTATCCCCCCTTCCCCACAGTGGTGCAGCGCACCTTGTGGATTACAGCATACGCAGGGGCTGCCTTTTCTATGCAAAGTAAACGGGAACTGTGCAACGCAGACACCTTAGTTTCTCTCTGAGATTCAGTAACAAAGTAGCAAATCTCTTGGGAACAACATCATCCACCATCTGGTAGAGACCAGGTTCTCAGACTGGACATTTAAATTGGTGAAAAGATGTCCCTCACCCCCGAGCTTTCAAGTCTTACTGTTGGCCTGAGGTCTTTTGACATAAGGGCTTCGAATATGTTTCGAATCTTCCCTCTGTCAAGCTTCAACATCCACTACCCCCCACCCTGAGCACATATCTGGACAGAAGAACAACCCAGAAATGCCTTATGCCATTCTGCCTCCAGTCCTTCCTCCAGAAGTTCCTCCCATTGGATCGCCTCTCTCGGGCGCATCATGCTAATTGGATCTGCAGTTAGGCCTTCCTGGCCAGCCCAGCTCTAGGACACTCCACCATCGTCCTCTGAACTCATTTAAAAGTCTCTAGTACTCAAGCATCTCACCAAATCACTACTTAAGAACAACGGCTTCCGTGGGGCATTCAGATCCCATGTCTGTAATTCCAGGGTTAGGGAGGTGGAGGCAGGAGCATTGCAAATGTGAGACCCACCTATGCAGATAGTGAGAGGCTGTCTCAAACGCTCGAACAAACTAAAGACTGGTGGCGAAGATCAACCAACCGTGAAGTGTTTGTCAAGTGCACGCAGGCCCTGGGTTTGGTCAGACACCGCAAAACCAAACGCAACTGAAACAACTGTAGCTTCCTACAACTCTTAGAGGAAAGGGTCTGTCATTCCGAAGCCATGTGCATTTCACCCGACTCTCTTTCAGCAGTGTCTGATTTTCCTCCCTCGCCTTCACCCCAGGCTCAACAGTTAGATGTTCCCTCTACTACAGAGCCGTTCCCAGGACATCAGGGTTACCAGAAGACATCAAGGACAGGAGTCTTTTCCTTTGATGTACACACTATGACCCAAGTACCTGGCTCATGGTAGGTGCTTGGTCGGTACCCAGGGGACAGATGACACACACGCCACATCGCTATAGATTGTCTTTTCCTTCCCTCGGCTTCATCTATCCTTTTGTCCCAACCTCTACTAAACCTCCCAAAGGCAGAGCTCTGACTTCTGGTTGCCACCCACTGGCCGGCAGGCTCCAGCGCCTCCAGCCCAGGTGAGTGTTTTCATTAGCATTTGATGCCAGAACATTTGATGGTAGAAATAGCACTTCCGTGCCTTTCCCACTGGGCGGGCGGGCGGGCGGGCTCTACAGCCTCTAAGGCTGTAAAGCAGTAGCACCTGCCTTCCCTGGATTTGTCTTTGGATCAGCCCCGGTGCCAAGCAGCCCCAGCCTCTGGGATTCTCCTGTGCAGCAGGCGGGTCATCTTCCTCTGGTGGCCTCCTGCCACCAACAGCGCTTTCTGAGCTGCTCACAGCCAGGCGTCTGAAGCTCTGCAAATGGCCTTTCCTCACCACACACCTGCCCTGAGAAGAGTGTGTAATGGAACTGACAGTCTGAAGGGGACCTTTCCAAAAGATTTACAACCTCCCAACTTCAGGCTGCTACATTCCAAACACCGGACAGACATTGAGGTGATAGAGTTAAATATTCCAGACTTACCTCATCCTCCCCCTCTGTTAAGGGTGAGTGTGCTGCTCCTTGTCCAAAGCCCAGACCTTCTCCATATTTGGGAATCTGAAATGGGCATTAGGGGCACAGCCCTGTCTCCCTCAGTGTCTGCTGGGAGCTGTAGTTTTTGGCCACTAAATGTCCTTCCTCGAGAGGCTATCTACCAATAGGAAACCTGCTTCCACATGGGAGATGGAAGGGCACTCATAGGAGGCTGGCCTGCTATTTTCAGCTCTGGTTTTGAGTAAAAGGGACGAGTCTTCCATAGCTCAGTCTCCTAACCTGTAAAATGGGAATAATTACCTCTTCCTTGTCTTACTTTCCAAATCGTTCGTTGGGTAGGGTAATTAACCAGCATCCACAATGTCCTTTGAGCTCATTCCAGCAAGGAGTACCTTATAAAGGAAAATTGTTATCTCTATAGGGAAAATATTAATTCTGATTGCCTAATGACCTCCACAAGCCATCTCTGCCTACACATCAGGAAGATGCAGTGTAATTCCTGCTGTGTCTTCTACCCACCCTGTATTTAAGTGGCTTTTCTGCGTCTCATCCTATCTTCTCTCAGCATCTTTAGTTTCATGTCCTTAAGCTCTTCTCTCTTCGAAAAGAAAGACCAAGTTTGCTCTGTAAGACAAAGGCGGGAAAGCTGTGATGAGGAGGGCTTGGATCAGTTTTGGAATCACTACTTTCAACTTCCTTCTTTGCAACTGGCGATTGGTTGTGGAAGAGGCAGTCGAGACGGCAGGCCACGGGATGTTCGAAGATCTGAGCGAGAACTAGCCTGTCTGGGGACTTGAGTGTTTTGACTCCTGGCGCTTTAAAGGCTGAAGGCTGGCATGGTGTGGTGGGGCCACAGTAGACGGAATCAGAGTACTCAGAATCCTGGCTCTCTCGGAGGCTGCAGGTCGACCATTTAACCTCTCTGGCCTGTTTCTGTTCCTGTAAAATGGAGGTCACAATATGCAGTAAAGTGTTTCACAAGAAGCTGCACAAACGAGCTATTAGAGGCAGTACGGTGCAGTGGTTAACAGAAGAAGGGCCTTAAAAAAAAAAACAAAAACGATACATTCTCATGTAGTCCAGGTTGGCCTCAAAATCTATGTAGCAGATATGTAGATGACCTTGAACTCCCAATCCTTTTGTGCCTCTGTTTCCCCAGAGCTGGGGTGGTAGATGTGGAGATCAAGCCCAGGACTTCATGCACGTTAGGCAAAGGCCACAAACCGAGCGATATTCCCAGCTCAATAGCAGGGACTTTAAAGTCAGATACACTGGATTTGAAATTCCCCTTGGATTATCCTCGGGAGTTTGATAGAGTTATTTACTCTGTCTAAACGTAGATTATGTTATCTTTAAGGCGTGACTGAGACGGTATGTAGTGACCTAGCACAGACACCAGTGCACAGTCAGGCTACGTTAAACACAGCTACGAACCTGTCGCGGCAATGCTCAAAGTGCTTCTTAATTTGTAAAGTACTGCGCAAGTGGGAGGGGCCTCGACAGAAGAGGAGAAATAGAGTTCTGAAACTTTCCTTTAAGTTTCATGGTCACAAGGCCCAAGGGTCTCTGACTGCTTCTTAGCAACAGAGAACTACAAACAGGTAAATCACAGTAGCCTTCTTTTTTTTTTTTTTTGGTTCTTTTTTTCGGAGCTGGGGACCGCACCCAGGGCCTTGCGCTTCCTAGGTAAGCGCTCTACCACTGAGCTAAATCCCCAGCCCCCACAGTAGCCTTCTTGAGTTCTTGTTTTAGGTGGTGGGCACTGCTAACTTCCAGTCATGTGCTAACGAGGACTCCCAGGACACACTGTGGGTGGGTAGGACAATGGGCCCGTGGTGGGAGGGGAGTGAAGCATAATTGTACGAAATTTCACAGATAAGACTGTGCGTTCATTAAATGTAAGGGTGTTGCTAACAGGCAATTCCGTAGGCTCCTCCCAGGGACCTAGCAATCGCTTACATCATCACCTGCTGCCATTACTTAAGCTAAGTGCGGTTGGCAGTATGAAAGGACTCCCCTCCGCCCCTCCATCCCCAGGTTCCCACATGTTCCTGTGTTTCCCCCCTTCTGTCCCTTCTGTCTGTCTCTGCCCCCCCCCCCATTATGGCTCTGCTCTTGTCTGGCTGCCTCTACCCCTCCTTCAGGCCCTCACTCCTCGCCCTTCCCCCAAATAAACCCCCTTCAAACCAAGTCTATTGCGTGGCGTGATTTCTCAGAGGACACCTTGGCATGGACCTGCCAGGTACCCCACCACTACCACCGTATAATGTTTCATAATAAAGGATCATTTTGAATGATGGGGTTTCATGTTGTTAATCTCTTTGCCCCTGAGAATTATCGATAGAATTTTTTTTTACTTTTCTTTTTTTCGGAGCTGGGGACCGAACCCAGATAGAATTTTTTTTACTGTGGGTATATCTCATTCCAACAAGAATGACAAAAGGCGGGGTTGGGGATTTAGCTCAGTGGTAGAGCGCTTGCCTAGGAAGTGCAAGGCCCTGGGTTCGGTCCCCAGCTCCGGAAAAAAAGAACCAAAAAAAAAAAAAAATGACAAAAGGCCATATAAGGTCTCAGGTTGCCGGGATGGAAGGGAGGGTCCTCAGTGCTCCAACAGGCCCACAGAATGCTTCTCCAGGAAAGGAAAATGGTGTCACTGGGATCAAGGCGGAGCTGGAGATCTTAATGACAGAAAGTCAGAGAGAAACAGGGCCCTTATAGGCAGCCCTGGAGTGGGGGGGTTGAGGGGGCGTGTGCCCTTCCCCCTCACTCCTGTTTGCTTCGCCGCCGGCTGTGATAACATGGTGGTTTCAGGTAGAGCTTGTGTACACATGCATTTCCTTGTTTGCTATGGTAACATGGGATTCCTGTTTTTCTACCTCTATTCTTTGTGGTCCCTTGGATCCTGGCTGTCAGAGATGAGGACGCTGAACTCGCCCACACGCTTACTTTGCCCCCATAATCACCCTTTGTCCCGAGGGATTAGGTAAAGGGCGCGGCGAGCTAACCTGTAATAGGCCACCATTGCCTACAGTACTTAGAGCCAGATGCCCAGGAGCAAACACGCTCCTCTGCAGGATACAAAACGGAAGAGATGACAGCAGTGAGCCTACTGTGCAGTCTTCTCCCCAGAGAACTTTCCACAGGCAAGTCTGTATGTGCCTGGAGACAGCTTGTCTGTGTGGCTCCCATCCCCCACTGAGAACCGGAGACACGGGGGTGGGGGCTGGGAAGATGCTCTGAACTCCTGAGCACACATTCAGAAGGAGCTCAGTATTTAGCACTTTCTGGGACTATAACACCCAAAACCCTTGCTCCTGTCCTGTCCTGTCCCGTAGGGTGCCCCCACCTCCCCAGCCTTGATACGACGGCTTTTTAGAGGTGTGGTGGGTGACTCCCGGGGTGGGTGACTTTCCTCTTGCCTTGGCTGCAGAGAGACTGGAGCTTAGGCGAGTCTCTTGTATCTTTGAAATGAACGGAACCGGTTAGATCCACCTCTCTAATCTGCAGACGCCGTGGGTCTCCATCCCGCCATCTTCAGTAGCCCTCTGCTATCATCTTCTTCAAGCGCCTGGGGCCTCAGTTTCCCTTGACTATAGACTAAGGCCCTTCCAATCCCAGAGTCCCCTGAGTCAGAACCTCAGGGTTTGTTTCATTGGATTGTTTGCTAGAAAACAAGAAAGAAAGAAGAAGAAGAAGAGGAAGAGGAGAAGAGGAGGAGGACGAGGAGGCAGAAGAGGACATGAAGAAACAGAAGAAGAATAAGAATAAGAATAAGAAGAAGAAGAAGAAGAAGAAGAAGAAGAAGAAGAAGAAGAAGAAGAAGAAGCAGAAGAAGAAGAAGAAGAAGAAGGAGAAAAACAAAACTCCAGAAAGGACATGGAAAACCACGCACAGGCAAGAAGGCAGGCTGGGCTAGCAACATCTAGAAATCATTAAAGATGTCCCTTCCCTACTTTCTAAGGCAGGGTCTTGCTATAGAGCCCAGACTGGCCTTGCACTCCTGATCTCCTGCCTCGGTCTCCAGGGGGCTGGGATAGATGTTTCTTTACTCAGGAGCAGGGCTGGGTTGGGCCAGAGCCCTTTTCACTCAATGCTCTCCAGCGAGTGTGCTCCGATGTGACCATGGAATACTGGAGCCATGCAGATGTTCCATTCAAAGCACTGCGTGTATCATGCTGAGGGCCCAGGGATCCACACAGGAGTGACATCTGGCCTCTGTCCTTAGGAAGGACACAGATAGAGAGATGATAGAATTAAAAAGAAATATGGAAATCGGCAAAGGGGTATAAGAGAGACCTGGAAAAGACAAGATAGTGGAAGGTTGCAGAAGGAATAAGGAACTTGAACTCAGTGGGGGAGGGGAACATTCTACTCCTTTGGCAGCAGGGATAGCCTGAACACCCTCCCTGAGAGGAAGTGTTCTGTACTGTAAGCAAGACTTGTAAGAGGCTTTTTTTTTTTTTGAGACAGGTTCTCATTATGTAGCCCTGGCTAGCCCAGAATTTACTATGTAGACCCAGCTGGCCTCAAATTCAGAAATCTACCTACTTCTACCTCCCCAATACTTGGATTAAAGGTGTGTCCCACCCACCACCTGGCTTAATAGCTCTTTATTTGTTTGTTTGTTTTTCTTGCTGTTGTTATTATTTTATTGGCATTGAGCATAGACTAGCTAAGAAAGTTCTGAGAAACTTGTTAAATCGGAGTTTTGCCATGGAAGACAAGGCTTTGGGGCTTGGGCAGGTCCTAAGCTTTAGTAGAAAGATAAGTAGGAAGGACAACAGTAACAGTATCCTTTCCTTCCATTCAGTAACAATGTTATCGCCTTCTATGGTTGCTGCCAAGGGTAAGTGAGACAAGCATCGTGGGTTC
This sequence comes from Rattus rattus, assembly GCF_011064425.1. Classification (NCBI taxonomy): domain Eukaryota; kingdom Metazoa; phylum Chordata; class Mammalia; order Rodentia; family Muridae; genus Rattus; species Rattus rattus. The sequence continues at coordinate 25,562,147 of NC_046159.1, read as the reverse complement.
TGAAGAGCCAACGTTACATCCCAGGTAAGAGGGGGACTCTGGGGTCCAGATGCCTGGGTCAAGTCCTTCTCTCTGTACACTCCTTCTAGAACCTTGGTCAGTTACTTGGAATTCTGTATCTCCCTTTCTTATCTACAAACTAAGAATGATACCAGGGTCCATGTGGTAATGTGGCTGATTAAGATGAGTAATGTACCCAGTACTCTGAGGAGCAATCTCATGCTACGTAAACAGAGACGTCATTATGTTAATGTACTCTGTAGCAGCCTCCCGACCCTGGCCATTACTTACTGGGCGCTGCATTTAAATGCAGAGGAGAAATAAGAAACACCGAGCTCCGCCCTGAACCTTGAGCCTCATCTTTACCAAAGAACCATAAAAATGCCTGGAAGGTCTGCAGCCCAGAAGGCACACCCTCAAAATCTTGGGAAAGCCTTTTCCCCACCCTCCCCCTACTTACTCATCTGGCTCGCACCAGGTCAAAAGTCCACACATACTGGGATCTGTTGCCCAGACGTAAGCATGTCTGACCTTGCACAAATGAGTCTAGGGTTGAACTCTGGGTAAGGATGTGCCTCAGTGTGTAGACGGCTTGCCTAGTATGCATGGAGCCCTAAATTCGATCTCTATTACCATAGAAACTGGGAATGGTGTGCCTGTAATCCTAGTCCTCAGGAAAAGCAGGTAGGAAGAAGTTCGAGGTCATCCTTTGCTATATAACAAGTTCAAGGACAACCTGCTTCTAAAAGTAAGGTCACTGTACTGGCTGGTTTTGTGTGTCAACTTGACATAAGCTGGAGTCATCATAGAGGAAGGAGCCTCAGATGAGGACACGCTTCCAGCTGTAAGGTATTTTCTCAATTAGTGATCAACTGGGGAGGACCTAGCCCATGGTGGGTGGTGACAACTCTGGGTTGGTGGTCCTGGGTTCTATAAGAAAGACGACTGAGCAAGGACCCTCTCCATAGCTTCTGCATCAGCTCCTGTCTCCAGGTTCCTACCCTATTTGATTTCCTATCCTGACTTCCTTTGGTGATGAACAGCACTGTGGAAGGGTAAGCTGAATAAACCCTTTCCTCCCCAACTGGCTTCTTGGTCATGGTGTTTTGTTGCAGCAATAGAAATTCTAACTAAGGCATAACTAAGGCAGAGAGATTGCAGAACCTGAAGGTGAAGAAGACCATTCCATTCCTTATTTGAGCCTGAATATGTGACACCAGTCGTTAGCCTGGAGGATGTCAGATTTAGAGGTTCAATGGGCTATCCCAATCTTTCTTTGATGGTCACAGCTGCTCTTTGTGGCAGGTGATAGCATCCAGGACCTCAGGGACCAATGAGGCATGGGGACGTTGAGTGGCTATGTGGATGTCAGCCAGCTTTCACAAACAGAGCAGAGATTTTAGCCAGTGTCTCACTTCTCTTCTGCCACGGCAGGGCACCATCCTGCAGGTACCAACCTGCATCTGCCTGAGAAGAGGTGCACTGAGCTGAGCCCTGAAGGCGTCACCCAAAAGGAAGAAGACCAAGTCACAGGCAGGCACTAGGAACTGGGTTGTGATGGGGAGACTGGTGTCCTGTTTGCTCTGCTGGTTTTCCCCACCATGAGATAATTCCACCATTACAGAGACTAACTGGGGCCAGTCCCTGTTGACTGGGAGAACTGTACTTATTTCTACTCCGAGTTTTACTTCAAGAATGAGCTGGTGAGAGAAAGTAGGTTCTTGCCAAACATCCTGTATTAAGGGCCATTGATACAGTCAGGGAGAAGTCTGGCTGGCCAGATATAGTCTGGCATACATGGTCACTCTCACATATATAGAATTATATATAGGCTTCTGTTTAAGATTGATACGTCTTCACTTGAGAAACTCTGGGTGTACGCAGAGGAGGGGAACAGTGGGTCACAGCAGTGGTTAAGTCAGTTTGTGGGCATCATTTTCAAAGGTTGGATGTGAACACAGAGACCGATACGAAGCCCCCCACGTGTACAGCTGAGGATCAAGAGAGACAGATAAATGAAGCACAGGCTTGTTTTTAGTATGTGTATCAATTGTACAAAATAATGGGATCCCCCGTGATGCCTTAACATGTGCATTTAGCACATATCGACACGATCTTATTTTTAAGTGAGTTTTAACACATCCCACTCCTGCTTTAAATAGCTTGACCTCATTCTGGTCACTGTACCACTAAATAGAGAAATTTATTTCTGGCAAGGAAAAAAAAAATTTAAGATTCTTCTGCCATCTGCTGGAAAAACGAGGAATAGCAAGGAACTTCTCAGGAGTTTTCCAGGCCTCAGTCACACAGGGGGGCCAGTGGTCCCTGTGGCAGTCTCACTTTGTCTGTGTAACGTATCTTTGCTGCTCTTTCAATTCTGATTGTTCTCTCTCTCTCTCTCTCTCTCTCTCTCACACACACAGAGGTGGTCTCTCACTGCTCTCACTAGAGCTCACAGGTTTGGCTGTCTCAGGCAGACAGCAAATCCCAGAGGTCTTCCTGCTTCCACTTTCAATGCCGGGATTACAGGTGTGTCCCTCTGAGCCTCGTTTGTCAGTTTGTTTGTTTGTTTTTAATGTGGGTGCTGAGAATTCAAGCTCGGGTCCTCACACTTGTACCTGATCATCGAGCAAGTCACCTACTGAGTCATCTCCCAATCCCTGTTGTTCTGATTTTCCAGGGCACACGTTTAAACTCAGTTCGAGGGGCAGGAGAGGTGGCTCAGAGGTTAGAAGCACTTGCTGCTCTTCTAGACGATCCAAGTTTGGGTCTCAGCGGCCACATGGTGGGGGGCGTGTTTCACCAGTTACACCAACATAACACTGTCCTCCAGACTCTGTAAGGCCCCAGGCACGTGCATGGTACCCGGGCGTATGCGCAGCAAAATGCCCATCCGCATAAAATTTCTTTTTTAAAAACAACTGTGTTTGAGAAACAGATGAGCTGTTGTGATTTGCGATCCTGTAATTATGTTATTCTGACATAACATAATTATCATTATATTATATCATTATCGTTTAGTGTTCATTTGGAGGCAGGGATGATGGTCAGACACTTCCGCAGCCTCGGTCTGTGCAACCCACATCCAAGTGTCTCTGCTTTGTTCTAGTGTTTGCCGCAGGAGAGCAAATGCTGTCTGCGGAGGAAGATGGTCTCCTCGCAACGATGCAGAGAATATACTGAACCCAAATGTGAGGCTCCAAATACTGACCCCCAACAACAGGGGCCAGTGCAGAGCAAAAAGGCCACGTTTTCTGTGTTCTGTCCCCACCCTTGGACTTCCTGTTAGGTGACAAAGGCAAATGCACCTGCCATGCTGGTCCCTCCATGGTTCCCCATCTCCCTTCTCTTTCTCCTTAGTCTTTATCTTCTAACCACACTGTTCCATGCATTTTGCTTGCTTAAATGTATGTATGTGTGCACGTACATATGTGTGTATGGGTGTATATGTGTACATGTATGTATTGTTGGGGTCCATGAGTCACCCCACGCCACTGTACATCAAGCTCAGTCGTTCAGGGATAGTTTATTGACCATTCACTCCAGGACAAATCGATCAGGGCCACAGACCAGACTCAAGAGCTGACTAATCACGAATGCTTCCCACGGTCAGTTTATAAAGGCAAAAACCGCAATGAGCTCATGTGTAGGTGCAGGAAGTGCTTCCCAGTGGTCGGCTCTGACTCAATCTATTTTGGCTAGCTAGACAGAACAGTTCTAACTGACCTTTATTCCGATTGGTCCTAAGCGAAGCTTAGGGTTTTGGAATTTCTTAAGATTAACAAACCTCAAAACATAACAGAGTATGTGGTCAGACTGACCCTCGTCTGAGTTGATCTATTTTTCTGTATCAGTAACAATATAAAATGACTGGCAGGCATGGAACAAAATGGACACACACACACACACACACACACACACACATTCTTGTGTTGTCCAGGCTGGTCTCTAACTTTCCTACATCAACCTCAGGACTGGCTGGATGTACACAGGCGTGCGTACTTGTTGATTAATAAGCATTTGCTCATTTTTGTTGGCTGTTTCTTCCATTATGATATAAACTCACCAAGGCTTTGTCCTTAATTTCGGTGGGACCCTCAGGGTCTTGGACAATGCCTGTCATCTACTAGCATCAAAAAGTATTTATGGGGCCAGTGAGATGGCTTAGTTGGGTAAAGGAGGTTGCCACCAAGCCTGACCTGAGATTGGTCTCCAAGACACAAAAGGAAGAAGGAGAGAACTGTTTGCTGCAGGCTGTCCCTTGACCTCCACATGTGTGCCGTAGCACCTGTGTGTAGGCACACAAACACATGTAGAAAAATAGAATGTATATGTGAGATCCACTCATCTTATTTGATGTGTGTGAAGGTTTGGCTTACATATGTGAGAACTAAGATGGTTGTGAGCTGCTGTGTGGGTGCTGGGAATTGAACCCAGGTCCTCCACCAAAACAAATGCCCTTAACTGCTGAGCCATCTCTCCAGTTCCCAGTGGGGGAAAATTAAACAATACATCCTGGTTCTTTCACCTTATACGGTCACAGTACCAGGCTTTAACAGACTTGACATTTCTGTCTCAGCTGTGTGACGACCTTCTGCAGGCATTTAAAGGCTGCTGTGTCAGTGTTAGCAGTGAAAGAATAGCAATGTATGAATGAGCTGAGGCGGTCTTGGCCTAGCGCCTAGCTGTCTTACCCAGTCACTAAGGGAGCAAGGGATTCTACAAAAGCAGAGAGAGTTCAGAAGATAGAGAACCACGAAGGCTGAGTATAAATGTGGAAGAGTTAGGAAATCCTGTCAGAAGAGCCCAGATACTGGTGATTTATAAGTCTGTGTAAAATTATTTAATAGGAATCCAGGCAGGGTAGTGCACTCCTTTAATCCCAGTACTAGGGAGGAAGAGGCAGACTGATCCTTGAGTTCGAGACCAGCCTGGTCTACAGAGTGAGTTCCTGGAAAGCCAGGGCTACACAGAGAAATGCCGTCTCAACGAACAATATAAATACAACACATGAAAATATACATATATATTTACTTTTTACATATCACATACATAAAACATCAGTTCTTACATTGGTCCAGTACTGTATTGAAGAATTGCATGACAACACGTGCATGGCTTTTTTTTTTTTATGACATCCTTATTTACACATACAACACAGGATTCAGGAGTTTGTGTAACTCACTTAAGTGTTGCTGGTTCATCTGCTGAATACAAATAACAGATCAGTTCTACCTGACACTCCATCCTGCCCTGACACTCCTTTCAGTCAAAAAAAAAAAAAAAAAAAAAAAAAGAGTGCTTTCTTTGGTTTAACAATGTTTTCGTGACTTATTTGTTGTGTGACCTATCTCATCTGTAAATAGAATAATAGTTGTCCTTAACTCATAGAGATGAATAAATGAGACAGAAAGCGTTTTTGCACTCTGCCACACTTTATAGCATCATCGAACCCAGGAAAAGGAAATAGCCAGCTCCAGAGTTTTCCTTTTCTTTTTCTTCTTTTCCTGAGGTTACGAAAAAAGGTGCAGGCAGCTCCACCTCCTTGCTGAAATTTCTTCCGTCCGTCCTCTTCCGGTTAGCGAGGAAAGGATCTTATTTCACAGGACAAAGGCATTTCATTAATGTTTCAGCTTCCCCATCTTTCCCACCGCGAAACTGGTGATCTGGTGAGTTATTTCTGGAAGGTGACAGTCTCTGGGAGCCAGAGGTTCCCCGAAGCTTCACAGACCCAAGAAGCCAGGACTACAATTCCCAGAATCCTGCGCTCCAGGGCGCGCGCGTGCGCCGTAGTGGCGAAGGGAGTGGGGCGGAGTTGTCTATGGCCGTGAGTTCCCTGTGCACGTCCTGTTGTCCCGCTCTCTATTCTGGGTGCTTCGGTGCTTCTAGCACAGGTCTATTGGTAGGAGGAACTAGTGCTGAGCCTTCGGCAGCTTCTTAAGTCTTGAACAGGCCGGTCCCTCAAAGGTTAGGCTGTGCCCTGGTCCAGCGCCTTCTTGTTCCTTCCCTAGAAAAAGATCTGGAGAGGCGTGGAGGGTAAGAGTGTGAGGCTTGCGGGTCATTTGCCAGGCCTACTCCGGATTTCCAGGAAGCTCCGGAGAAGCTGTCCTCCTGACGTGTGAAGAAACCTGGTCGAAGCCAGGCTGGCTATGAAGAGCGAAGCTTCGACTTCTGCAGCCCCTTTGAAAGGGCTCGTGGGCCCTCTGCGGAGCAGCGAGCCCGCGCTCGCCCTCCCGGCTGTGTCACCCGCGGTGCACCTGCTGGAAGAGGCGGCCGACCTGTTGGTGGTGCACCTGGACTTCCACGCCGCACTAGAGACTTGCGAACGAGCCTGGCAGAGCCTGGCGGAGGAGCCCGCGAGTGGCACGTACGTGCTGGGCTGTGTTCCTTTTTGGATCCTTTTTGGGGAGGAACTCGGTCTCAGAATTTCTGGCATTGCGAGATTGGCCAACCTTACACCTTGCCCTCCCTAGGGGATCCTCTTTGAGAGAGCCTGGTTGCTCATCCTGCACCCACAATACTGCACACTGAAGTCAAATCATGCAACAGTTTGGAGGGACGCCACAGCCAATTCTTTGCTCACCTTTTCAGTGCAGGAGGACAGGGTGGACGTGTATTAAGTGTCCAGTCGTGAGGAAGTTAAGTAAGCAGGTAGCAGCCTCCTTTAGGAACCTTCCTATTCATTCCTGGCCTTGGCAGATCATGGAAAGTGGGTGTGTGGGGTGGGGGTGGGGGGCACACTGTTCTGGTATTGTTGAAGGACTGGGTGAATTGCCTTTAGGAAACCCTTGCTTTAGATTGCTCTTTCTAATGCATTGGCCTCCTCTTGCAGCTGGGGGCACCATTTCTCTGTGGAGTATAAACCTTCACGGTGAGGAGGGAGTAGGCAGAATAGTCAGAGTTGACAGCAGAGAAACAAAAACTGGAGAGACTTGACTGTGCTTTTAGGGAGTATAAAGGGTACACATTGAATGTTGAGGGCTTTGCTTTGTGGCCCTTGGATATAGTTTTTTTTTTTTAAAGATTTATTTATTTCATGTATGTGAGTACACTGTCACTGTCTTCAGACACACCAGAAGAGGGCATCGGATCCCATTACAGATGGTTGTGAGCCACCATGTGGTTGCTGGGAAATTGAACTCAGGACCTCTGGAAGAACAGTCAGTGCTCTTAACCACTGAGCCATCTCTCCAGCCCTTAGATATAGTTTTATTTTTTTTATTTTTATTTTTATTTTTCCTTTTCATTTTGAGACAGAATTTCTGTGTGTAGCCCTGTCCTGCAACTCACTGTGTAGACCTGGCTGGATTCAAACTCAGATATCCACCTGCCTCTGCCTCTTAAGTGCTGGGATTAGAGTAGTGCCACCGCTGCCCGGCTGGACATAGATGATTCTAAAAGACCACTTAAGTTCCGATAGGAGCACCCAGCCAGAAGCCTCACTCTAAGCCTGTTTCTCAGTTAGCACACTCTCAACTCCCACTCTCTGCCAGTGCGCACCCACTTGCTACATGTTCGAGGTGTGCTGTTCCCACAGGATTACCTTCTGTTTGTTCACTTCTCCTTCCATTCAGATGTAGAGATATGTGTTGGCCTCTAAAAGGTTTCCAGAACTTAACTTCAGGATGGGATGGCAGCCCATGAGACCTGTGGTAAGGCCTGGGCCAATAAATAACAGAAAAGGTAAAGGTAGTAGCCTCTGAGTTGATGGAGTAGAGAGAGGGGAAACGAGAATGAAGCTGACTTGTGTTTTTCCGTTGTCAGTGTTGTGGAGGTGAAATGTTCCCTGTGTGTAGTGGGGATCCAGGCTCTGGCAGAAATGGATCGATGGAGAGAAGCCTTGTCCTGGGTCCTCGGGTATTACCATGTTCCTGAAAAGCTGCCTCCCAAAGTCCTGGAGCTGTGGTAGGTCCCTGTGCTAGCATTGGGTCAGGGTGGGATTGTGGGGTCTTGTGAGTCAGAGTCTCCCAACTCGTTTGTCCTCATTCCTAGTCAGTTCCTTTTGAATTCGGGTCTCCTCACTGAGTTCAGACCTCACACCATGGCAATTATGGACAAGGAGCAGGCATGTGTGGATGTGGGTGCTCATGCATGTGTGCGTGGAGATCAGAGAACGGTACTTGGAGTCCTCTATCACTCTCTGCTTTATTCTTTGAGGCAGGGTCTCTCCCTGAACCTCATATTCTTTCGTAGCTAGGCTGAGAGCCAGCAAGTGCCTGTCATCCCCCTGGCTCTTCCCCATCAATGCTGGCATTACTGGTGTGGGTGGAGCCATGTCTAGCTTGTTACATGGCTGCCAAGGTCCCAACTCTGGGCCTCAGGCTTACACAGCAAACATTTTACGTTTTGTTTTGTTATGTATGATGCTGTTTTGCCTGAGTGTTAGTCTGTGCTGCATGCATTGTATGTCTGCACTACACGTGTGCCTGGTGCACACCGATGCCAGAAGAGGGCATTGGATTCCAGGGAACGGTGGCTACAGACAGTTGTGAGCCTCCACGTAGGGGCTGAGAATCAAACCTGGGTCCTCAGGAGGAACAACCGCACTCTTAACTTCTGAGCATCTCTCCAGCCCTCAGTCTCTAACTCTTAAAAGAAAGTTATTATTATAAAAAATAAGGTTATTTGTGTGTGCGTATGAGTGCCAGTGCCCTTGGAGGCCAGAAGATGGATATTTCAGATATCCCAGAGCCTGAGTTATAGGTGGTTTTGAGCTGCCCAGTATGGGTGCTGTGAATAAAACTCCAGTCCTCTGCAAGAGCAGCAATACTCACTCTTAATCACTGTCTCCAACCATCTAGTCTCTAATTATTATTATTACTTTAAGATTTACTTATTTAATGTATGTGAGTACACCGTCGCTGTCTTCAGACACACCTGAAGAGGGCATCAGATCCCATTACAGATGGTCGTGAGCCACCATGTGGTTGCTGGGAATTGAACTCAGGACCTCTGGAAGAGCAGCCAGTGCTCTTAGCTGCTGATCTCTAATTCTTAACAGTGTCCATGCCCCAGAGGGACAGGCTGGAGGACCTGGGAGGGTAGGATTATAGACATTTATGGTTTTGAGGAGAAGCCACCTGTAGATCACTGACTCTTCTCTTTTGGGGACTGTGTTGTTTCGGACACAGCATCCTTTTATACAGCAAAATGAAAGATCCCGAAGCTGTGCTGGGTGTGGCCGGAGCCTGGCTCCAGGACCCAGATAACCAGGGCCTTCCAGAATATGGATCTCTGGCCAAACTCCACCTGTTCCGGCTGCTGCTACCCTTGGGTCGCTTGTCAGAGGCTGAGGAGCTGGCCGTGGGCTCTGCGGCCTTCAGCGAGGAGCAGCGGGTAGAGGCACTCCAGGCCATCCACACAGCACGACAACAGCTTACACAGGAGCATTTGAACTCCCAGGAGCCCCAGAAGCTGAGGCAGGAAGGTAGGACGTCAGGGCTTTGTGGCTAAGGAGTCCCGTGGCATCCCCTGTACAGTTCTGAGTTTCCTAAGCCTAGGAACTTAAGACTAACTGTGTGGTATACAAACCAAGCAAGGCTCTGAAGTTGGAGCGCAGGGAGAGTCTGCACATGGGGAGGTGTTGCGGGGTCTCCTGACACTGACTTGAAAAGTCGCTTCCCTTTGGGGTCTGATCAGGCATCTCCTTGGGATCCTCCTGCTAGGGTTTTTGCTTCCATCATGCTGTCTTGGAGCCGTTAACTCCTCCTTCGAACACTGGCCCTAATATACACATAGCTTGGGCTGGAGAGAAGGCTCAGTGGTTAAGGGCACACTGACTGCTCTTCCAGAGGTCCTGAGTTCAAATCCCAGCAACCACATGGTGGCTCACAGCCATCTGTAATGAGATCTGATGCCCTCTTCTGGTGTGCTGAAGACAGCGACAGTGTACTTATATAATAAATAAACCTTTTAAAAAAATACACTCATAACTTAAATATGTAAATTATGAAATAAAAATGGCCTTCTTCAGCTTTGGGTCTTTGCGCCCGGCCTCCTATCTGCCTTCACCGAACTAGAGCTTTTGTTTGACTGTTTGTTCTCTTAGCTGAGGTCCACCATGTTCTTTAGCATATAGTTGTGCTACCCACTGGCTTCTGGTAGCATCCTTTTTAAGATTTATTTATTTATTTTATGTATGTGAGTACACTGAGCTGTCTTTGGTTGTGAGCCACCATGTGGTTGCTGGGATTTGAACTCAGGACCTCTGGAAGAGCAGTCTGTGTTCTTAACCTCTGAGCCATCTCTCCAGCCCCTTTCTGGTAGCATCCTTACGAGGCAGTGGAATGCACTTGGGAGAGGGATTGGTCTGTTCCAGGAACTTTAAAGGCCCTTGGCCTAGATCACCCTTCCTGCTCAGGCCTTTCAGTCTCTCTTGCCTCAGTCTGCATGTGAAGACTTCCAGGGCTAGAAAATCACTTTCTTTCTTTCTTTCTTTCTTTCTTTCTTTCTTTCTTTCTTTCTTTCTTTCTTATTATTTTTTTTTCTTTTCTTTTTTTTTCAGAGCTGGGATCAACCCAGGGCCTTGCTTAGGGCTAGAAAATCACCTGTCTCCCGAAGCAGGGCCTTCTGATTTTAAAACAAGATATATTTCATTTTAAATTACGTCTGTGCATTTGCCTGTGCTTGGATATGTGCGTGTGAGTGCGGGTGCCTGTGAAGCTTGATTAGAAAACTCGGGTTGCATCCCTTTTATTTGCCGCGTGGTGGAATAAATAAATGGAACAAAGATTTAGATACGGGGAAGATGGTTACAAATTAAAAAAACCAAACCAAAACACAGAAATTGACCAGACTGAAAGACTGTACAATTCAGTGAGCTTCTGTGCGGTTTGAGTAGCCATTTGGAGGAGAAGCTGGGGAGTCTCACACTGGAAGTATACTTTTCCATCAAATACATTTTTATGTGCTTATCCACCACCAGAAACAAAATATCCATTTCAGAGCAGAGCTAGAACAGCAATTAGTTGTATCCCCTCTTTCAGCACTGTCTGTCTTTGGACAGATTAGCGATCAGTAAGCCTTCTTCTTTTTAAAATTTACAGGAAAACCTGTTATTTTAATCAGGAAACTATAATCATGTCCTCCAAAGTACTTTTCTGTGTAGACCTTCTGGAATAGATTCACTTCTTTTGTTAGCAGGTTGTAGTTTTGGGGGTGGGGGGTGCCCAGGCCCACCGCCATTGTCTTAGTTAGGTTTTGTTGCTGTGGTAAAACACCACGACTAAAAGCGACTTGAGGAGGAAAGGGTTTACTTCAGCTTACATTCTACAGCATAGTCCATCATTAAAGGAAGTCAGGGCAGGAGCTCATGCAGAGGCCTTGGAAGGGTGCTGCTTACTGGCTTGCTCCACAGGACTTGCTCAGCCTGCTTTCTTATAGAGCCCAGGACCACCAGCTCAGGGATGGACCGCCCGCCACTGTGGGATAGCCTCACCCACATCAGTAATTAGGAAAATGTCCCACAGGCTTACCCACGGGCAATCTGGTAGAGGCATTTTCTCAGCAGAGCTTCCCTCTTCCCAAACAATTCTACACGTGAGAATGAGCACATCCGTAACCTGTGTGGCGAGTTCTGTCAGGATGGGCTTTGCTTGTTTTGGGACTGCTGGGATCATGACCTCATTCACATTCCCAGTCGTGAGTTCTCAACTGCCTATATTAAAGGCCCTCCGTTTCTCCGTGTTAACGATGGACCACAAGTATGGCTCTGAGTTATTTTACACAAGTCAGTCCATAATATGAAGAATGCTTACATGGATGCGTAGGTCTTGCATACGTCTTCATACAGCCTATCCTTAAAACATCTTAAGATAGCAGTGGACTTACTAGACCACAAAGATCCATGCAGCTCAGTGGCAGAATGCTTGCCAAGTATCTACAAGATCATGGGATTCATCTCCATCCAAATCAAACCAAACTCCAATGCAAACCAAACCCCTATGCAAACCAAACCCCTATGCAAACGATGCCTCTTTTTATTTTTAAGCTTTTAGTATTTTCTTTTGAATTGCTTAATGAGTTGTGCAAGGAAGTCATTCTCATTTGGTTTGGATTGACTCTTCAGATCTGATTTGCCTGACTCACCCTGTGATGACGCTCTGTCCCCTGGCCAGGTTCATTTCCCCGTAAGTTGCTGTCACTGCTGATGCTGCTTCGCCGGCTTTGGGGCTCTGCGGTGAGCCACCTTCTCTCCCAGCCCTTTAGAAAGGGCCTCCTGGCTGCCTTGATCCTCTGTCTCTTGGTTCTACGGTTTGATCCAGGTGAGTGAAGGGGTGTGGCGGCAGGGTCTGTGAGAGCCTGGGAGGGCGCCACCTCCTGTGACATTGAGCCTCTCCCACAAAGAACTAGAGTCTACCTCACCTGGAGGGGAGACCAGGCCCAGACCCTAGGAGAGCAGTTGGAGAACATTTCCCTGCTGCTCTGCATGCCGATGGACTCACCTGGGCCCTGCTCCATCCAGGGGTGACCTCTGATCAGAACGCAACGCTAAGAAGCTTTCTCATAGTAAAACCTAAATTAAATTAGTTAAGGTCTCCTGGCTCGTGTAATGACCCTGAAATAGTAAGTGAAAGTCTGACATATTTTAGACGATGTGGGGAAAAAATGTGAAACAGCTAAATGATAATCTGGTTTATAGACTTTTCCCCTGACTGATATGTGTCAGTCGTTTGGGTGATTAATCTCTTCTGCCCCACTGTGGAGTAGAGGTGAGACTCGGGAAACCACCTGTGTAGTGGTCACTCAGATATGGGACTCTGGGCCACAGTTAGGTGACTGACTGCCGTTCGAGAAACACAAAAACAAAAGGCAAGTCTTGCTGTGTAGTGCAGAATGGTGTCGAACCTTCTGTCTCTGCCTCCCAGATGCTGGGGTTGTAGGCGTGCACCACCAAGCCGGACTTTCCTCGTCACTCTCCGTGGGTTATGAAGCAGTCTGTACTTTCTCAAGAATTTAGATGTAGGATAGGATTGTGCAACTTTCAAAACCAAGAAGAAATGAGAAGCCTTTAATTTTCTTTCATCGTTGGTTGAGAAATCTAATAACCAGAGTGACTAGACCAGAGCCACACAGTTCGCCTAGTTTTAAACCTTTGACTTTAAGTCCCTGTTTTCCTCACCTTCCCTCTCACTTGTTGGACTCTGAGCAGAAATGTCCTCTCTGGACAGCTCTGTTGGTTATACAAGAAAGCCACCAGCAGCTTCCAGAAACAGGACAGAAATGAGGGGCGAGCAGAGACACCCCTACCGTGGGAAGCACATTCTCAGTGCTGGAAAAACACGTTTGAAAAGGGGAAGTTCAGTTCCTGTGATTTCCCATCTGTCCTTGACTCTCTACTTTGCATAGTTGATAAGAATTTAGTAGAAGTTCCTTATGACTTCCCCTAAACCCTGATCTCCTAAATGGTAACCAAGAAAACCATTTAAACTTAGGTGTGTACTGAGCAGCTCGGAGCTTCCTCAGGAGAGGAGGACCCGCAGGGGGGTGGGTGGCGCTGCAAATAGAATTTGGGGAGAAGAAGGTCAGTTACTTTAAAGAAAAATAACAGGTATGGAGGGCTGGGGGTGGAGGTAGGCAGCATGTGGCATACATACATGTAGGAAGGACTGGGTTGCATCTCCAGCCTTAGAGGAATAAACACCTTTCCTCCCACTGCTCCCACTATGCAAGCATGCGTGTGCGCATGTCTATATGTGTGTGCGTGCGTTTGTGCATGTGTGTGTATGCATGTGCGCGTGTATGTGCACTGTTGGCTACTCCACATGATGATGATAAGGATGACAGTGGCCAGGGATTAAGTTGAGGCCCTCAGCCCTGAGGAGTGACTCTTCTGTCACTGAGCTGCAGCCCCAGTCCTTCTGCTGTAGTTTTTGAGTCTCTTCACTGACCGTGGAACTTGCCTTGGGGTTGCAGGTATGTGCTACCCCATGCCTGGCTTTCAAGTGAGTATTTAGGATTTGAACTTAGGTCTTCACACTTTTTGGCAAGTACTTTACGGAGCCATCTCCTTAGCCCTAAACACTGCTCCCCCCACTTAGAGGAGCAGGTCTGTGTGTGTCTCATAGCCTTGCCCAGGCTGGCCTCCAGTCCCAGCTGAAGCCCCTGTCCTAGCTCTCTAAGGTGCTAGGGTGTTTAAGAGAGAAATATGTATTCCTTATTTTGGAGGCCAGGGATGAGCTCAGATACCACACTTGCCTGGAATGTACTAAGGCCTGGGTTCAGTTCCCAGCACCACAAAGAACTTGGTGTGATGGCTCCCACCTGGAGTCCCAGCACAACTCTGTCATCCTTGCCCAACCTGGCCAACCTCCCCAAATCAAACTAAAAGTAGAAATATGTATTTTTTAAGTCTGTAATCCAAACAAGGAAACGAAACAAATGGTAGTTTGTTTTGTTTTGTTTTTTTAAATTTTCAATGTCGTTAATTCGTGGTAAAATAGGTCAAACTGTCCTAAGGCTTCAAACTGAAAGGCACAGAAAGGCACAAAGTGCAGTGAAATTTTTCCAAATGGCTCTCCCTAGTGGTAGACGTTGCTCCCATGGTTGTTAATTATTTCTTTCAGGAAGTGGAGTTGGGGCTTAATAGACATTTTTTAGACTTAAAAAATATGTATGAGGCTGCATATATATATGGGTACCACATGCATGCCTGGTTTTCTTGGAAGCCAGAAGTGTCAGATACCCTGGAACTGGTCGTGAGCCTCTAATGTGGGTGCTAGGAACTGCGCCCAGGTCTTCGCAATAGCAGCAAGTGCTCTTAACTACTGAGCCATCGCTCCAGCCCCGAAGAAAAATTTTAACAGAGGCCTAAGCATGGAAAGTTAGGAAAGAGGCATTTGGAAGAAAGCAAGACACACCTGAGATACGCCCGACACCGGAAGCACGGTGTAGGCTTCTGAGAGTCACCAGAGGTTGTGTAAATGCCAGAATGATTAAGATGTAATAAATCTGGATTTTTTTTTCTAGAATATTTAAAGTTATTGTAATTCAACTGGAAAAAAATTTCAGAGAAAGTGAGATTTCTTGTTGCGGAGGAGGAGGCTGCGAATAGCAGGAAGCCGGGCTGTTTTCTGGCTGCCTCGGAGGGGCTGAGGGAAGAGCACTCATGATAGTCTCTCCTTTCCCACAGCAGCTCCTTCTTCACTGCCCTTCCTCTACCAGCTGACCCAGCTCTTCCGCCGGATCCAGAAGGCCATGCTTTCTCGGCTCTACCCGCTCACCCTCCGGGACTGAGTGGTCCTACGTGGCTGCCTCTGCTTCTTACAGTCCCCATCTACAGAAGCGGAAAAGCCGAGCCCAGTGGCTGAGTCCCAGATGGCACCATGGCAGTGGGCCCATCGTTCTAGGAGGAGGGGCCAAGGCAGGAGAGCCATGGCTTGCCTGTGAACCCGCCCTTCCGTATTCCACTGTGGCTGGCCTCAAAAGGAGTGTGTGAACAGTGGTGCCCGAGGCCAGCGCACAGAACTCTGCCACAGCTCCTCAAAAAGAAGGGGTTTAGGAGCAGGGACTGGGTCTTGAGACATTCTGGTTTCTTGACAAAGGCAGAGGGTGACCTTCCAGATCGGGCGCTGGAGGAGCTGGGATTCACAAACGTGGTGGAGCGGCCCTTAGCCATTTACCTCTGAAATCCCTCCACAGCTCAGTACCTGAATTCAGTAAAACTGGAGTCCTCTCTTCCCCCACGCCCCTCCCACAGAGGCTGGGATCAGTTCACCATCCCCTCCCATTGGTCCAGCTTTCTGCTAGCGGCATTTTTCTGTTCAGACAGGATGTGGCTTCTGACCCACCCAGGTAGCCACATGAGCAATGTGAGCCTGCCTGACCTTATCTCTGGGGAATGTGATCTTTCTTGGTGCCGCTGAGTCTTAGCACAGTTTGCCAGCATGCCTGGGGCGTGCACTGCTCACTGGGACCCACTGTCTTCCTACTCTACCCCACCACCTTTTGACCTGTCCAGCCCCCCGTGTCTCACCACTGACTCACCTTGGTCCTTTCTCAGGGTCCTAGTTGTCCGTTGTTTGAATAATGCCCAAGTCTCTCTGCTCCTGTGCTGTGAAAAGTAGGCCAGGCGCAGGGCTGGGAGCTGAAAATGGAACTGGGTAATCAGGTGAGCTGTAAGATCCGAGGGGGCTGGGGGGGGGGTCAGAGGGACAACCCCAGGGAGGAGGCACTGCGCAGGCCTCAGCATGTCTGTGTAAGAAAGTGCAGAATACTCTGGTGCCGCCAGGATGGAGGCCCTCAGCCGGCCACACCGGATGGCAAGGGTGCCGAGAGGGTTTGCTAGCCTTTCTGTTGGTTGATTTTTAGGGACTGTGAGTCTAGCTTTTCTCTAGAAGAGGAAAACTCTCAGACAGAATTCCATCGAAATCCTGAAGACTTGGGAACTAGAACCATCTTACAAAAAAAACAAAAACAGACCCTAGATCGCTGGGGAGAGAAAAGGATTCCGGAAGGTTGAAATCCCTTGGCCACGATTCCTTCACTGTTGCCCAACTTGGCCCAGAAGGCCTGGGCTCAAGTGCTGAACTCCACCCTCCAGCCTCTTGAGTGTCTGTGACTCACACACCTTATGACAATGGTTTTGAAATGCGGATCTGCATGTTCACTGCCCTAGAAGAAACTCCTTAATGGCTTCCGTGGCCCACAGGATAAAAATCCAGATTCTTTTCAGTGGAAACTTAGGTCCAGTGTTCGCAGGCTTGGCTGACGGCTCCTTTGCCGTGTTGCCCTGCTCCCTCAGCAGGCTGCGTTCTAGCTGCCAGGCCCTCCTCAGGCCTCTCTGTCATGGTTTCGCTGTAACTGCTGGAGGGTCTTTAGCAGCTCTGCCCCAGATCCTTGGCTTTCCAGGCTCCCTCAAGAGCTACCCAGCATCCTTTGCTTCCCAGCCCTGCCTCCCGCCCCTCCTGCAGGAAAGCGTGGTGGTGGCAGGACTGTTTGCCTCTGAAGCCGGAGAACAAGGCTGCACAGTGTTTGAGTCAGGCTCACGTTCCTGCTCTGCTGTGTGGGTGACTGTTGGCCAGGGCTCAGCCTTCTCGGCTACAGGTTGGTCCTCTTCTCACAGGGCTCTTCCATGAGTGAATGGGCTACTTGGGGCTCTTTGGGCACTTTCCACAGCCCTGAGGGACAGTTCTTGTGAGCCGTGGCTATTCCCAGGCACAGGGGTGAGTGAGTGATGGGCATGTGCTTCTGGTGCCTGCGCTGTCCTGTGCTGTGAAATCCTGAACTGATCAGATCCGCTTGTCTTTCTCCTGATGCTCCTCAGTGTCGCTCTGCTGGTGGCCCGTGGGGCTCTGGCTATTTTACCTGACTGCTGCAGGGCTGTCTGTACCCTCACTGCCTGCCTGTCAGGTGAGGAACTCGAAGCCCAAACTGCTGCTGTTACTTTGACCTTTCCAAGGATGTAGGCTGGTCCTCAGCTCTGGGCTTAAGAGGTCAGAGTGAAGGGAGGGCCGGCCTTGTTTGTTAGGCCAGCACTGCAGCCATCAGCCAAAGGCAGCTTTTGAGCATTTTGAGTTGTGGCTCACCCATGTGGACACATGCTGTAATTGTAAAACATACACACTGGATTTCAAAGACCAAGTACAAAAAAATAAAAATAAAATAAAAAAAAAACTGGAAGATTTTTATATTGATTATGTTGAAATGATAATATTTTGGATATATTTGGTTCAATAAAATTGAATAAGCTAATTTCAGCTGCCTCTGCTTTCTGTAGTGAGACTTCTAGAATGTTTAAAATGTCTTACGCTGCGTGCACTTAGATAGCACCGTCCAAGACACCACACACACTGGCTGGTCTCAGAGGGGGATCAGTGTCCACGAAGAGCAGTGCATGCTGGGACTGGGAGATGTCGGGTCTAGAGAGTCTCAGTTGCAGATGGTATCTTGCAGCCACCTTCTCTTTTAGTTAACGAAACTGAGACTCAGAAAGGTGAAACCATCTGTCCTAAGTCACAGCCTGAATAAGACCCAGGCCTCCTGACCCTCTAGTGTTCTATCACTGCCCCCCCCCTTCACCTGCAGTCTTCTCTGTCATTCTCTAGCTGGAGTTCATTGTTAATAGGCAGATGTACCAGGGAGAACTAGATAGAATTGACCAGCTCTCCGGTGTCTGCAGTGTGTGACAGGGAACAGACATTCCAACTTAAGGAGTGCCTAGGACGGCAGGAGCAGCTGTCCCATGTTAGGCAGGAGGCTGGGCTGGTGTGGTGGCCGGATCAGGTTGGGGTGGGCAGGCAGCAGGATAGCCAGCTCCTGAAGGAGATAGGAACTTCTAAGAAGATGTGACGTGTAACATGCCCTGCTTTTTGCATGTGTATGTCTGCACGTATGTATACGAAGGCCATTAATATGTTATAGTTCTATGCATACAAAACAATGCATGAGGTGTAGAAGGGTCATCATGGGGAACAAAGCCTGTCCCTTCTATGCATTCATTCCCATGTCCCGTTTCCTGCCCCAGAGGGAACTGCTGCTGGGTCCTCAGCTGTGTTCACCCCTCCTTCAAGTTTTCCTTTCTCTTACATAATGAAAGCACACTGTTTTACACACCCTTGCCACACTTAGATAAAACAAAGGAAAACCAAAACTGACTTCATTGATCAAGGTGACTTTGCTCCCTGTGCACCCAGGCAGACCTGCCCCATTTTTCACAGTTGTGTGTCAAGATCACTTTCTCCTTTAGAAACAAAAGCAGGCCCTGGGGAGATGGCTCAGTGGTTAAGATCACTTGTAACAGTGCAGAGGACCTTGGTGTTCTGGGCGTGCACGTGCTGGTTCAGTCATCAGCATCTTCAATTCCAGGGGATCTGACCTCCTCGGGTATCAGGCACACAGTGGTACACATACACACATGCAGGTAAAATGCTCATGCACATAAATAAGCCTATGAGTTAAGAAAACAGCCCACCTACTGACCAGCCAAGTTTTGTGATGGTGTCTGGCCACATGGCCTGGGTTGGCCAATAGACTGCAGGATGAGGTGATGGTTCTGCTTCAGCCTCCTGGGTGCTGCCACCACTGGCCTCCAAAGACGATGCTCAGAGCTCTTAACAGTTGCAGGCAAAGGGCGGCTGCTCTGGCCACCTGGGTACTGCCCGGGCAGCAGTGTTGGTGTGTCTGGGTGGAGGGCAGGCCGATGCATACTCTGGACTTGGAGGCTTCTCCTAAACCCAGTCTCTCTCGAATGCTGCCAGAAGAAATGGCTGAAAGAGAAAAGTATGGGAACGGCGTATGGGGAACGGTCAGCCTGGCTCTCTACTCTTCGTATGGAAAAGCTGCAGCAGGGTCAGTGGGCTTTGACCTCTGCCTTAGGCAGGCTGCCTGTTCCTTGCCCTGGCTATTCTCACCCTGCTCGTCGGAAGACAGCTGAGAAATGCTTAAGTGTGGGCCCCTATGTTCTCTCCCTCTGTGTTTTGTCTCCCTCCCTTGGTCCTTCGAATTAGAGGTTAAATGCCATGCGCACGATGCTTTGAGAAGTTTAGTAAGACCTGCCCTGGATTAAGTAGATCCAGATGTTAGCCTCCAGATAAAACACATGCTCCGCTCTTTTATGGCCCTGGGGGTTCTGGGGGGGGGTGTCTCACTCCTGCTAACCATAACCTCTCTCAACTCAGATACCGTTTTCCCTGCCTTAAAGCATTGCCTCAGCTTGTCCACCTAGCTGAGGTCTTGCTTTTCACAGCCTTAGTTGGTTCTGAGAGAGAGAGAGAGAGAGAGAGAGAGAGAGAGAGCATGCCTATCATTATAGTGATTGTTCTATATTATTATCAAGTATGTGATTAATTTCATACCATATCCAATTTATAAACTTAACATATTCAGCCATTATATATGTGACAGCCATTATATATGTGACCGCCATTATATATGTATGGAGGTCAGAGGAAGACAACCTGTGAGAGCTGGTTCTTTCCCTTTACCATGTGGGTCTTGGGAGCTTGGGGCTTCAGGCTGGGCTGTAAGCACCTTTACGCCCTGAGCCATCTTGCTGGCCCCCAATTTATTATCTTTATCATATATATGTATATAATAAATATGGAAAGGAACACACACACACATCTCTATATTAAGATTGTCCACTATCCTAAGTCTCAGGCACCCACTAGGGGAGAGTTTCATTTCTTTGGATAAGCTAGAGGTAGTGTGTGTGTGTGTGTGTGTGTGTGTGTGTGTGTGTGTGTGTGTGTGTGTAGCGTGATGATCCTCCTAATCAGGTTTGTCTCAAACTGAACTCACCATGTAGCAGAGAATGACCTTGGACTCCTGGGCGTTGTGCCTACTCCCAGCTGCTGGGGTTGCAGGCTGTGATGGCCGTCAGCTTTCTACAGTCGTCTGTTTTGTTTTTAATATAAACACTTAACCTCAGCAGCTTGCACTTGAGAGGGTCTGAGGGGTAACTGGGCATCGGCTGCTCCAAGAGAAGGGAGATGAACTTGGGAGGGCTCCACTGGGGACCGGAGAAGCCTAGCTTGACCACATGCGCCCGCCCTTCACCCCCGGCCAGGGTTTTGTGACCCACTGCTGGTCTTACTGCTACCGACCCAAGCTTACATCCCTCTCTTACTTTCTGGTAGCTTTTTGAAACTTTTTTAATACCCCTTGACCCTTTCGTCCTACCTGAGGTGGGAGTGTTAGAGTAGAGGGACACTGAAAAGTGTAAGACTGTATTTGAAGTCTTGGTTGAAAATCCAAAGAACTTTTGTAGACTTATTTCAGTTTGAAAAAAAAAAAAGCCACTTTAACAATAATATTAGTGTTATTTCTGTGGAGATGTTTCTTGGGTGAAGAATCAATTTGTATGGCTAAACTGTAACCAACAGTCCCCACCTTCAGAGGTGTTAGGCTCTGGGGAAAAATATTCATACTTCTTTTTCCTATATTGGTGAGAGAACCCAGGGTCTAGACCAGGATGTGGAGCTCTGCCCCAGGCTCTGCTCCAGCCCCTCCATCTTTTTTTTTTTTTTAAAGATTTATTTTATTTTATTTATACGAGTACACTGTTGCTGTCTTCAGAAGAGAGCATCAGATCCCATTACAGATGGTCGTGAGCCACCATGTGGTTGCTGGGAATTGAACTCAGGACCTCTGGAAGAGCAGTCAGTGCTCTTAACCGCTGAGCCATCTCTCCAGCCCCAGCCCCTCCATCTTTGCAGGAAATGTGTATTTTCCCATGCTGGCAGTACAGCATTCCTAGCTAAGCTCCATGTCTTCTCCTCCTCTGTGGGGCTGTGGAAGGTGACATGTGTAGGGAGGTGGGGGAGTACTCTGGGGCTGTGTGTGGAGGGTATGGCCTGTGGTGGGGGTCCTTCCCTTACCCTTTGCTCTCTCGGAGTCTAGTTTTACCTCTGTGAATCCAACCACCACTGCCTTTATTTGGAAGTTTCCCCGCTCTGTTCTGACCGTCAAGGTTTGCTTGACTCCGTTTCCAGCTGCAGAGAGAACTTGGACCCATGTCGTGTCCGCCATATTCCCCTTTATTCTTGTTCCTTGTTGGTTTAGTTCATTCCAACATTCTCTGTTCTTTGTTTTTCCATAGTTTACCTAACATGTAGGCACTTAATGCTCAGCTGTGGTCCTCTTTCTGTGGGGCCAATGCTGTTGCCCCTACTATAATACATTTCCCTTTCCAGACATTTTTATTTTTGCACTTAATAATAAGTCATTCACGAATGTAGTGGCGCACGCTTTAACCCCAGCGTTCAGGAGGTAGAGGCAAGGTGGATCTCTGAGTTTGAGGCCATCCTGGTCTACAGAGTGAGTTCCAGGACAGCCACAACATCCAGGGCTACATTCATTTCACTCAGTCAAGGGACATGTTTCGAGGAGGCTTAATAGAGTGTTCTTCCTGCCTCATACTCCTTAGCTGCGTGTCACCTCGCTCAGTGTGTCAGCCACCTTTCTAAGTAATTTCCATATATTAGCAAACTGTATCTTGCAACACATCAGTGAGGCAGGGCTGGAGATGACAGGCAGATATAGCTGGGCTTGCTTTGGCTGCTAAGGGGTGCTGGGATTGTAAACTAGGCTGGCTGGCACCCGAGGTCAAATTCTTACCTTCCATTGTTGCGTCTAGAATGAAGCTAGATGTGTAAGAGTGCATGTGATAAGGATGAGTTGGATGAAGTCGGATTTTGGTCTTGAGCGTCAGAGGAAGGATTAGAAGCAGCAGAAGTTGGGGAGCAACAAAGGCAGACATCAAGACTGTGGGGGAGAGAGCAGGGAGGAGGCAGCTTTTGTACTGCCCTTGCTCAGCTCACTGCCAATGGCAAAGACAGCTTGGTGGTTTCACCGAGGTACTTGGGTGGATAAGCCACACTCCTGGTCGCCACTGGCCTTAGCTGGATTCCAGCAGATGGGCTGCCTCTTCCAAGAAGAGCCACTTCGTGCCTACGGTCCCCTTTGGTCCTCTTCAAAGAGTTGTCTGAGATTCTGCTTCCTCTCCTTAGTCTAGTGCAAAGGTGGGAGCTGGCAAAATTGCCTGTGGTCCAGTGATGCTGCCATACCTGGTCCTGGTCCCTTTTTGGCAGTGGATGCTAGCGAGCCTTCTTCTGGCGAACGCTCTTAGATCTGGGACATTGTGAGGATCCTAGCTGCTCTGCTCTTTGTAGTAGTGTAGTGTCCAGTCCCTTTCATGGAGTTTATGATCTCCTAGAGAAGTGACAAAGACTTGTTTATATAGGTACTGCAGACAGTGGCCAAAAGATATGCTTGTGTATGTGCCTGTGCGTGCGTGCATGTGTGTGTGTGTGTGTGTGTGTGTGTGTGTGTGTGTGTATTTTAGAACTTAGAGTCTTGTACATGCTAAGCACAAACTACTGCCAAGCCCCAAGGATTAGTAATTCCTTCAGGGCCTTTCTCTCTTTTTGAAACAAGGTGTATGTGATGGTTTGTTTGTGCTTGGCCCAGGGGGTGGCAGTAGGCAGTATTAGAAGGTGTGACCTTGTTGGAGTAGTTGTGTCACTGTGGGTGTGAGCTTTAAGACCCTCATCCTAACTGCCCAGAAGCCAGTATTGTGCTAGCAGCCTTCAGATGAAGATGTAGAACTCTCAGCTCCTCCTGCACCATGCCTGCCTGGATGCTGCCATGTTCCTGCCTTGATGATAACAGACTGAACCTCTGAGCCTGTAAGCCAGCCCCCATTAAATGTTTTTCTTATAAGACTTGCCTTGGTCATGGTGTCTGTTCACAGCAGTAAAACCCCAACTAAGACAGTATATACTGAGAGGAATAAATAAATTAAAAAACCCAACAAGGTATGTGCTCCATGGTGAACTTTGCTGTGTGAGGGAGTGGCCCTGTGAGATGGTATTGAGGAGTCTGGTTCCTGAGACCTAAATTTGTGAATTGATATCTTGGTTCCCATTGTTTTTGACAAACCATCTTTGCAGTGCCTCAGTTTCTTTAAAATGTGCAGGAGGTTATCTGAGCTGACTTTCGATGTCTTGAGGGATCTAAGCTTTAGGGGCTGATTATAAGCCGAGGGTGCCTGAAGCAATTGACGAAGGAGATGGTAAGTTTTTCTTGGTCCCTTGACCTTAATGGCCTCTGCATTTCGTTCTCTGTAGCCGTCTTGACTTTCAGCTCCAAGTACTCACTGCTTCCTGTTCCCTTCTAGTGAGCTCCATGTGTGGTGTGTGCGGTTAACTGGTGTCATTAAAAAGTCCTTCCCACCAGAGGCCATGTTGGTGTCCGTGGTCCATGCTGCAGCCCCAGGCCGAGATGAAAGCCGAGATCCATGTGGTGTATGCGGTCCGTGCTGCTGACTGCTGACTTGGTGATGTCCCTGGCTTTGCTGCCTTCGGGGTCCATGCTGATGTGAGTGACATGTGTAGCTGAGACCCCAGGTCTGGGCAGCCACTGAGGGCCATGAGTGGTTCAGGGTCTAGATATGACAAAAGGCTACGCTGATGTCTCTGGCCCTTATTACTACTGAAGGCCATGCAGATAGATGTCTGTGGTCTGGACTGCCACCTGAGGCCATGTTGATGTCCAAGGGCCTTGCCGAGCTGGTCCTGCTCCTTTCTGGCTGCTGCATGGAGGCAGCAATGGTGGTGTGGGCACAGGAGAGAGATCACCCAGGTGGTGTAAGTGGGAAAAAACTGCCCCGCCCCTTGCTGGCCACCATTCAGTGGCACGGAGGCTGGCCAACTCAACTGTCGCCTAGGTCCTTTGAGTTTGCCCACCCCAATATCTCCCTCATCTGTGAGTGGCTGGGGCTGGTGGTGAAGGAGCTGGTCTTTCTGAACCAAAGGGGCAGGATCTCCATGACTCACAGCAACAGCAGGATATTTGATGGGAGTCTGGGCAAGGGTGCTGTATTGATGGTGTGGCAGAAGCCAGAGGCCTTGAAGTGAACATTTGCAAGGAAAACTGTTTGGGCAAAAGGGTCCACTGCGTGACACAGTGCAGCTTCCAATGCCACTATGATACAGGGATGCGGGATGGAGGGGCAGGAAAGACAGAGGAACAGGGTGATGTGTGCAAGACTCAGCTGGAGACACAACCACTATGACCGTTGTGAGAGCAGGCTATGACTGACAGAGGAGCAGGTTATTGCAAGGGGGTCAGTGAGGCTTTTTATCATTGTTGTTAATTTTAGTTTTTTATTTTCTTTTGCAGGGGAGGTTACAGGGGTTGGGGCAGTCATGAAGTAATTGGGAAGTGAGGGATTGAGGTGAATGATGAGAAATTCCCAGAGTCAAAAAATATGTTGGGGAAAACGAAGGCACTTCCTATGGCCAGGCAGGTGAGTTGAACAAGAGTTGAAGCTAAAGAGACAACGTCCCACAAGCTGCCATTTAGGATATCATCTAGTCAGCATGAGTGGGGTTGCGGAGAGGGGCCAGTGTGATGATATTGTCTTCTCCAACATGAGACAGAGAGACCCAACCACCCAAAGTCGACTTCAGAAGAATTCCCTAGGAGAAGGGCTGCTGGGAGGGGGTGGTCTTAAGGTTGTCCTGAGATCTGCTTTTTCCTTCATGGTAGCCTGGTTACAGGTGCCGTAACCATGGAGACTTGAAAAGGGGACCACTGTGTCTGTGACATTATGGCCCAAAGGTTTACCCTTTTCCAAATGCCCCTCAGACTTTGAGATATTAGGGCTGGGATATTAACACTTAAGTACCAACGTACTTAAGGTGGTATGGGGTACACAACACTAATTACCGATGTCAAGTACTTGAGTCCAGGTTGTTTCTGGTAAGATACTGCTTGCTGTTGGTCACAGGCCATTGGCACCTGGACGTGGAGGCTTCTTCCTAGTTCTTTGCACAAGGTAAACTCCATCTTTGGCACCCCTTACCTGGCAGCACCATTCAGTTCTAAGCCAATAGACCATGGACATGTTCTTCATGCAAGGTTTGGCTTCCCAGTTATGTGGTCACAGCCAGCATAGTTGAAGTCTCCAGGCCTCTGGCATCAGACTCTATTTTTTACCAGTTGTTTAATGAGGACTAAGAATCAATTTCTGCAGGTCTCAAATTCTTTATCTGTACAATGAAATTAATGAAAAAAATTTCTGTAGGGTGTTGGGAGAAGTAAAGGGAATAACTCACAGAAAATGTTTGCTCAACGTCAGGAAATACTACACAAATAAATATGAACATCACCAGGAGGCCTGCGTCCCAGCCCCTCAGGAGGGTGAGGCTGATGGACCCAAATCCTAGTAAGCTTAAGGTTACAGCGTGTTACTCAGGTAACACTGTGACAGTGTCTCAAAAGTGCAAGCTAAAAAAGAAGCTGGGTGGTGTTGGCTCATGTCTTTAATCCTAGCACTCTGCAAGCAGATCTCTGAGTTTAAGGCTAGCCTGGTCTTCAGAGCAAGTTCCAGGATACCAGGGGCTACACAGAGAAACCCTGTCTCAAAAATAAAAGGAGGAGGAGGAGGAGGAGGGGAGGAGGAGGAGGAGGAGGGAGGAGGAGGAGGAGGAGGAGGAGGAAGAGGAAGAAGAAGAAGAGGAGAAGAAGAAGAAGAAGAAGAAGAAGAAGAAGAAGAAGAAGAAGAAGAAGAAGAAGAAGAAAAAAGGAAGAAGGGAAGGAAGGAAGGAAGAAGGGAAGGAAGGAAGGAAGAAGGGAAGGAAGGAAGGAAGAAGAAAGAAAGAAAGAAAGGAAGAGAGAAAGAAAGAAAAAGAAAGGAAGGAAAGAAAGAAAGAACAAGGACCGAGGCTACAATGGTTGTAGGGTGCTTGTCTAGCCTATACAAGGCTCGAGGCTCAGTCTTCACTACCACAAACACAAATGTGTATATACATATACATATATATATGTATATATATTCATATTCATTCTATGTAGACTAACTTTTCCTGTTTATTCTGTAGATGTTATCTCCTATTCAAATGGGTATGGCTCAACTTTCAGGCCGTTGCAATCGTTCCAGTGATGTGAACTCACTGTAGACAAGCATACCAGAACTATGTATGTCACACCTGCGGGCCCGACTGCAGTGGAGGCTGAGGCGTTCCCTTCAGGAGGCTTTTCAAACGCGCTATGGGTGGCTGCTTTCTCACAAACGGTCTCTGTTTGCAGAAAGAGGATTTTTTTTTTTTTTAGTTGTAAGTAATAAGGATAACATGTTTAGTTTTGTTAATTATAAAATTGCAAATAAATATTAAGAGTACAGAAGCCATGAAGCATTTTACATAGATGCCATTAATTTTTACATTATAGTCCATTTGTGGTATATGACATTTGTCAGTACTTAACTTTCTCATTTGTTTTAAAAAATGGTTTTTCCTATTCAGTATTTATGCCCCTGCTGTTTCAACAGGACTTTCTTTCAAGTCCAGATCTTTTTTTTTTAAATTTATTTTTATTTATATGAGCACACAGCAGCTGTCTTCAGACACACCAGAAAAATGCATTGGATCTCATCACAGATGGTTGTGAGCCACCATGTGGGTGCTGGGAATTGAACTCAAGACCTCTGGAAGAGCAGTCAGTGCTCTTAACCACTGAGCCATCTCTCCAACCCCAAGTCCAGATCCTTTATTTTCTTTCTTTTTTAAAAAAATTTTTTATTAGATATATTTCTTTACTTACATTTCAAATGTTATTCCCCTTCCCGGTTTCCTGTCCATAAGCCCCCATTCCTTCCCCTCCCCCAACCCCATATGGGTGTTCCCCCTATACATCTCCCTTACTGCCCCCCAATATTCTCCTGCACTGGGGGTCCAACCTTGGCAGGACCAAGGGCTTCCCCTTCTACTGGTGCCCCAACAAGGCTGTTCTCTGCTACATATGCAGTTGGAGCCCTGGGTCAGTCCATGTACAGTCCAGAAAGGAGATCTTATTAGGTTTCTCCAAGGAATGGAAATGTCTTTATTTACTTATCGATCTAGGCATAGATAAAAGAGATTTATTTCATTTACATATGCTGAACTGGGGCTCAAACCCAGAACCTTGCACCTTGTAGGGTGATGCTGGACCATCAAGCCACACCCCCAACTCTGATGAGATTGATCAGAAAGATTGGTGCATGCTGTTATGGTGGCTAAAGTGCTAAGTTGGGCTGTAGACCAAGGAGAGTCCGTGGCGTCAGTTCTAATCCAAGTGCAAGAAAGCAGAGAAGCTCCCTTGCAACTTAAGCTTTGTACTCTGTTCCGTTCCTTAATTGGGCGAGCCCTTTCACGTGTAGGAAGGCATCTTACTCACCTGATGTTGATTTCATTCAGAAATGCTCTCCCAGATACACCCAGATGTTTGACACCCTGTAACCCAGTTAAAGTAGCACCACACACACACGCGAACACTCATGCACACAGGAATGGGAAAACCAAGTCCCTTTGTCTTTCAGGACTTATCCTCAGTAAAGGCACACGGGGTATCAGCAAGCGTCCCGGAATTGCTGAGGTCAAATCATTTTAAGAACAAGGACTTCAATATCGAAAAGAAGCACGTACTTCTTTTATTTTTTTAAATTACCATATTTACGAGGTCCTATGTGATTTTTTTCCCATTTTTTTATGTGTGTGGGTGTTTTGCCTGCGTGTGTCCGGGTACTGTGCGCATGTAGTGGAGCCCAGAGAAGAGCATCAGATCCCCTTGGACTTCCAGACAGCTGTGAGCCACCACCTGGGTGCTGGAGCCTGAGCCTGGGTCCTCTGGGAGAGCAGCCAGTGTCCCTAACCACTGAGCCATCTCTCCAGCCCCCGGTACACATTTCTTACTCTAAAGCTCCTGCCAGTCTACTCAGGCTGCCAAAGCAAAAGACAGAACCGGGCAGTGTAAAGGGCAGGATGTGTTTTCTTGGGCGGAAGGTCCAAGCTCAAGTGCAGGTAGGGTGAGATTCTCCTGCGGCCTGTCTCCTTCCTGTGCAGCTGGCTGCCTTGCTGGGTCCTCACGTGACCTGTGGGACTGCTTCCCGAGACTCTCTGCCTCTTTTTATTAGGATACCAGTCCTGTTGGAGTAGCCCCCCTCCCCCCCCAATAACATTTTTATCGATTCTCTGGGACTTTTACATCATGCACCCCAATCACACTCGCTTCTCAGTCCTTCCATGTCTGTCCCTCCATTCATATAACCCTCCCCCCAAAAAAAGTAAAATAAAAATAAGAAAAATAGAATAAAAAAAAAACCAAAACCCCAAGTCCAAATGTGTTATCTATACTCACTGGAGCATGGTCAAACTTTGAGTGGCCTGCCCCTTAAATAGAACATGTCCTTCCTCTCCCACATCCATGCCGGAAGCTATCAGTTGTAGAGAGCCACACTTGAGTATCCCTGTTACACCCTTTAAGAGTTCGTTCTCATTGGTGGCTACCTGTCCAGGCTGCTACTCTTTTTTTTTTTTTTTTTTTTTTTTCCGGAGCTGGGGATCGAACCCAGGGCCTTGTGCTTGCTAGGCAAGCGCTCTACCACTGAGCCAAATCCCCAACCCCCAGGCTGCTACTCTCTTGGTGATGGGTGATGGGTGCTGTCACGGAAGCCTTCCATGTCCTTCCCTGTCAGCCGTGTGTCGCAGTCATCAATGTCACAGCAAAGATAGCTTCCTTGCTCTCCACAGCCAGCAGGAGCATGGATCACCAGCCTCCACATGGTTTCTGGCCACAGCACAGACCAGGAACGCTGCTTCCATCTGTACGAGGGCCATGGACCCAGGCGTAGTGGGGCCGCAGCCCTAGGCGGCAGCAGCATGGGCCCAGACATCACCATGGCTCAGGTGACGGTGAAGTCCACCTGAGTCAATATGGCCCTTGGCTGCAGTTCAGCCCACCAGGCATTATTTTACGTGTTTGTTTTTGTTTTTCAGGACAGGGTTTCACTGTGTAGCCCTGGCTTTCCTGGTCACTCTGTAGACCAGGCTGGTCTTGAACTCACAGAGATCCACTTGCCTCTGCCTCCCAAGTGCTGGGATCAAAGGCACGCACCACCTTTGCCCAGCTATGTGTATGGATGTTTTACCTGCGTGTATGTCTCTGTTCGACATGTATGTGGTACCTGAGGAGGCCAGAAGAGGACTTCAAACCCTCTGCAGTTGGAGTTGCAGAGTGTTAGGAGCTGCTATGTGGGTGCTGGGAATTGAACTCTGGTCCCCTGCCTAAGTAACAAGTGGTCTTAAGAGTTAAGCCATAGGGTCTTCTCCTTATCTCCAAATACACCCTCCTGGGGATTAGGACTTCAGAAACTGGGGGTTGGAGGCAGATGCTAACAGTTCCATAAATGACAGCAAGCATTCCTTTTATTCCCTCTGGAACGGAAAGGTCTAGCACTTATAGTAGAGCCATGGCTCCATCCAATCCCATCGGGATGGGATATCCAAGGACATCGCCATTATAAGATGCGATTGAATGTCATCGCTGTGACAAGTATCATCAACTTTTTCCTGAGACATGGAGAGCCTGTTCATAATATATTTGATGACTTACAAAGAAGACGTGTAAAATGAACTTATTCAGGAGCATTGTCTGAGCCCTGGTGGGGCAGGGCAGTGAGCTGAACGACTTCTATAGGTATTGCAATTTTACAGGCATGTTAAAACACGAGAACACACAACCTGTAATCCAAGGCACATAAAATGGTCAGTAATAAACGAAGGGAAGAAGTAATAAAATAGGCCACAGGAGGATAAATAAATTGTGGAGCGTTTGCCATGCATTCGACACAATTTAACTGTGAGTCTCCATTTTTATTTTATTTTTTTATTTTTGGTTTTTCGAGACAGGGTTTCTCTGTGTAGCCCTGGCTGTCCTGGAACTCACTCTGCAGACCAGGTTGACCTTAGACTCCACAGAGATCTGCTTGCCTCTGCCTCCGGAGTGCTGGGATTAAAGGCGTGCTCCACAGTCATCCGACTGTCTCCATTTTTAGGCTATTACATTATAAGTTTATGACCTGCCTGGGTCCTTCCTCTCTGTGGGCACCGTGATGCTACCGGGAAGCTGCTGGCCCAGCACTTCTGTCCCTGGAACTCTTCATGGTGTGTTACAGCAATGGAGGTGGCTTATCTGGAGCCACTGGGATAGGCAGTTCCAGTGTGGAGGCTGTGTACCAGTCTGTTCAGTACTTTCTCACAGGCAAAGATAATTAAAACATGTATCCTGTCCTCAAGGCACTCATAGACAAATGCATGAATGGTGGGCCAACAGAATAAACTACCTAGGTAAGTTTTACTCCCCTGGTTTCTTAGCACCGAAGCGAAGGCGCGGCTTCACCTGTGTTTGGAAACAGACAGGCACATCTGGCCACAGCAGCTCCACTCGCATCTCGAAGAACTCTTGATTTCCCATGGTGACTTGTGTGGGTGGGCAGTTACTAGAGGAAAGAGGGAGAGAAGGAAGGCTGGGTGACATCTCTTAAGTCCGAAGTGGCCCCTTGGCAGGGAATTCCGTGTTGGAGTTCAGGTGTGAGAACCATCCAGCCCTGACCGACCACGGACCACTGGCGTGAAGACAAAGGGACTTGTGGGGCCAGTTAGTAATGTGGCAACTGAAGATGCTCTTAAGCCGGGCAGGGTGGCGCATGCTTTGGGAAGCAGAGACAGGTGGATCTCGGTGAGTTTGAGGCCAGCCTAGTTTACAAAGCAAGTTCCCTGACAGCCAGGACTACAGGCCAGGCAAGCCCTGTACCCCCACCCAACTAGATGGAGGGTGAGGGAATTCCCTTACTCTTCAATGTCATCTGTGGCCACAAAGAGGAGGTCCTAACAGGGCAGAGGCAGTGAGAACCCTGATATTCTGGAGGACATGCAAAGTGACACATTTGGGGATTAAGTAGGAAGGGCTCTTGTAGGAGTGAGTCAGGAGGAGAGATCTGAAAAACATGGAGAGGGAAATACTCTTGACAGTATTTAAAACAGCGCTGAATTCCTGAAGCCCGTATGGAGGGCTTGCTTCAGATGTATGCCATCTTATTGAATTCTCCAGTAACTAGGCAAGGGTAGAAGCTTGGGTCCTGACCCGGGGCTGGTCTGATCCTGCAGGCTCTCCTGGGCTGAGGTGACTCTGGCTAACAGACCAGTGTCTTCCCACCACACCAGCCAGTGCTGGCGGCAGGGCGACTGTGAACATTTGCGGGGAGAAACAAGCATTTGTTTTGGAGTATTTTTCCACTGCTTTCCAATGGCCTCGGGAGTGGATGCGGGGTTTGTACGCACACGTGTGTCGCGGTCACAGGACTGCTTCCCAGACTGCAAGGCGCAGGAGCTCAGCAGCGGCTCCAGGCTCAGAAGCAGCCGGGCTGGACTAGGGAGCCGCTGGTGGGAGGGGAAGTGCCATTGTGACCTACCCAGGTCCCTCCCCTCCGCGGGTACTGTGATGCTGCAGGGCAACTGCTGGCCCAGCATGTCTGTCTCAGGCCCCCTCCCTCACAGTGTGTCACAACCGCGGAGGCGGCCGTATCTGGAGCAGTTGGGGTGGGCAGGCCCAGCTGGGAGGCAAGCGGGCGAAGAGAGCGGCCACGATGGTGAGACTTCCCCGCCGGGGCTGGCCGGGGACGCGCGCAGGTGCCGGGGTGGAGAGCTGCGGGGCCACCGGGTAGCTGTGGGGGTAGCTGTGGAGTGGTTTTGGATCTACTGGGCTCCAAGTCTCCTGGAGGGGCTGTGGGTCACTTCAGGGTCAAAGGTCTTGTACCCAGGGGTGGGAGACATCTAGTTGTCAGGTACCTTATATTTTGTGGAGAATGCAGACAGCAGGGGCTATTCGACCCTTAAAGGGACCTAAGAGATCTGCGCTGGCTATTGAGAGGAGGGCGGACCTGGAGAGCCCGGTGGAGAGAATCTAGGGGACAGCCACTCGTGGGCCAGAGTGAGAAGAAATGGGATGCTGAGGGATTCTGGACAGGTGGTCTGGACTTGGGTGGCTGGGGGAGTAGATTGAGTCTCCAAATCGAATCAAAGATGACACGTTCCATACCGGGGTCATTCTCCACCCTCATCATCCGGCCATCGGCTATCCACTCGGGTTTGAGGGCAACTTCAATTCGATATGGGTGCTGTGGACCCAAGAAGCTTCTCATGGTGCCTGTCACCAGTGCTGGCTCTCCGGCCATCGGCTTGGGTTTGGGGTGCCCTCGATTCGAGCTGGGTCCAAACCAGCTTCCCAGGCGCCTGGCGCTGAGCAAGCTCCTCACCTTTCCCAGCTGTCAAAGTCAGAAAGACTTTGAGACTCAGAAGTTTCCCTCCCCGGAGACCAAGGGACTTTAAAATTTATTTCCTTTCCTGGTTTCGGGGCAGCAAATCTTCTTCACTGGTAGCTGTCTCCACAAGCGGCTGCAACCTTCATAGCGAGAGAGACCCTCTTGAGCACTAGGGCAGCTCCACAAAAGCCCCTGGGAAGCTCGCCGCTGCAGGACTAACGTTGGCCTCAATCAGCGCCCCCCCCGCCCCCCCCCCGACGCCAGGAAGCCCTAGTGTTTCGGCAGTGAAGTGGGACAGAAAGGTTAGGGTGGAGGGTAGGGCAGAATAAGAGTATCTCACAAACCAAGGTCAGGTTCTCTGAGCCACTTGCTCAGGTGTCAGTGACAGTCAGCCCAGAACCTTCCTTCTCTCCTCCCCACTCTTTTACTCCCTCCCCCTCCCCCTCCTCCCTCCTCTTCTCCCTTCCTCCTGCCTCCCTCCTCCTCCCTGGCTGTTCATTTGGGAGAGTGCCCAAGACTTTCTGGCGCTGGCTGGTTCTCCGGTTAGCCCGACCTCTAAGCCTATCCTATCACTCCCCAAACATGCTGCCAGACACACCTGGGAGCTTGAAGAATTTGGCAACGCAGGAGAGAGTGACCAGAGGAAACCACTTCTGTTCAGGTGCCTGGTGTGGGACCATAGAGGAGGGCAGAGCTGAAGTTCACATTCAGGCACTTGGCTCTACAGCTATCTGTGTCACTTCAGGAAGGTCATCAAGCGTCTCTGGACTGGCTTTTCACATCTACAAAACGAAGAGGGCTTACATCAGACTTCCAAGGCTCTACATAGATTTTTATTATTTTTAGGCTTTTTGTTATAGGGTGATATAAATATGTATTTAAATGTATATGAATTATATACCTGTGCACATATGTGAAGGGTAAATGAGTGTTACTCTTCTAGCTTTATCATCCAACTTCCCTTATCGCCGGGATCAATCATTAATTTTTTGTTTAAAGACAGGTACTCGTTATGTATCACTGTTGGGCTAGCACTCATGTTATAGATGAGGCTGGCCTCAAACTCACAGAGATCCTCCTGACTCAGCCTCCTATGTGCTGGGATTAAAGACATGCACGGTCACATCCAGGAAAAAGAATTCAAAGTTTTATTTACTGTGTGTTCATGTGCGTGGATGCGGGCGCGCGCGCGCGTGTGTGTGTGTGTGTGTGTGTGTGTGTGTGTGTGTGTGCAGGTGTGTGCTTGCACACAGGTCTTTGGGCATCGGTGTTCTCCTTACACTGTGGAATCTGATAACCAAACTCCAGTCACTAGGCTTGCTTGGCAAGTCCCTTCACCTGCTGAACCATCTCTTTGGTCTCACTATTATTAGACTTGCTTTGTTTATTGGCCACACGCCGTGGAGCTCATATTTAGCACCTACAGTACCTAGTGCATAGCTCTTGCTTTAAAGGTTCCAAAGTGCTCTATCACGTCTACACTTGAGCTCTGCTCTGACTCTCAGAGTAGAGCCTGGACGATGCCTGGAGAAGGGGACAGAAATTGTATGTAATTCAGCCCGTTGGCGAATGCTATAGAGGAATGACAAAACAGAACAGCAAGGCTTAAAAGGGTTTTGAAAATGGTCAACTACCTTGAAAGGAGCCCTACTTTGTATCATGAAGTCCTGAGCTTTGTGTACTGACAACAGTCTCTGTATGCCCAGCACCTTCTTGATGGACAACATTTCCCAGTGGCTGGAAATGTTGATGGGGCCATTCCCATAAACTCTTAGTGATTCTTTCTTTCCTTCCCTCCCTCTTTATCTTTTACTTTGACATGGGCCTTATTCCATTGCCCAGGCGTCCCTTAAACTTGTGTTTTCTAACCCCTCAGCTTCCTGAGCAGATGGGAGACTCAATCTCTTTCTTCTTTTCTTTTTACAGTGGGGCTGGGGCTGGGGGTGCAGTCCTGGGGCCCAACCTTGCACACTTGGCAACTGCCATACCTTTGAGCCACATCCTCAGACCCTGTCTCTTTCCTGAAAGACTAGAACGATCAGTTTGTAAACCTCGATCTCAAGAATTCTGCCCTTCCAGGTGTCTTCACTTCCTACAGTGGGGTCAAGTTTCAGGCAGCCAGCGTGGCCTCCGAGTCCCTTCTTATGCAGGTCAGGGAGGCCTCCTTGGGAATTGAGCGGAATCAGTTTTGTCATTTCTGGTTTTTGTCGGGTAGGAGACATGTCCCCACACATAATTTCAGGGAGGTCACTCTCCAGTCAGGAGGCAGGTGGCCACACTTCTTGAGATTTCTGGCTTTCTTCCCAAATCATATGGAATGCATGTCACTCTATCCGCCGATGCCTTTGCGTGGTTCCACACCGGATACTCAAATTACACGCCTGGAGGGTTTTGACTCTTCAAAGCAAAGCCTCCCTTAACCTTCAGATCAGCAGGACAATCCCACACCCCAAGCATCCCATCTGCTATCTGCATTCTTCCAGCAAGCAGCTGATGGTGCTTAGTTTGGGGGGAAAGTATGAAGGTTCCTGGCCAGGTACCCTAAGCCGAATCCATGCCAATGGAGCAGGAACCAGAGAGTTTATAAAGATCACGTGGAGATGGGGACACCTTTAGCATGACCTTTGAATGAAATACCTTCACGCCAGTCCTTTAGCTTTGAGGAACACTGGCTGCTTCAGATGGAAGTTGACATCAAATGGTGACAGATATCACATACACTTGCAAACATTGGCAGCTAGAGGGGAGAGCAGTGTGTCTAGGGACAGGGCTAGAGTCATTGGCTTGCCTTGCATCACCCAGCTGTACCATGTGACTTTGCTGTGCTGAATACATAGATGGCTGTTGTGGCCCAGAGCACTGTGGGGGTTACAGCCATTGCTCCTTTCCTAGGTTTCTCTCCACTGGATACTTGGGGACCTGCTCCTGAGTGATGGGTCCTTGGCGACTGTGGTGTGGATGAAGTGTCTTGATAGGAATCAGCTGGGGGAGGGGTGCGGGCGTTAATGCTATTTTCAAGTGTTTGCTGACCGTCCTTGGTGAAGGGGCTCCCGGGCGCCCTTGCAAAGGATGAAAGTTAATAACTTTGAGGAAGAAATGGCTGGGAGCCAGGTCAGAGATAGGGAGAATGGGAGGATGTGGTATCGTTTGAGGAAGGAAGTGGACCAACTGTTCACTTTTTCTTGGGTTACTTGGGGAGCTGACCATGATGTGGCCTCTGTAGTTGGCATTTCCTCTGTCTCCTGAAGGAGCATGAAAAAGTGCAGTAGATAGTGTGTGTGTCCCACAGAAACCTGACCTTGCCTGTCCTGTCTCACGCCAGCCAGCGGGAGCCCAAGGGCCTTGGATAACCACAGGGTCCCTTGCGCCAGAATCTGCATCCCAAGCACCCCCACCTCTCAGCACTTGCCTCTCATCAGCACTCTTGCTGCCTGTATCACTCGCGCCCCTCTCCTGAGCTGCCTTCTCCCGCAGTTGCTCATTTAGATCAGCCCTGCTCTGGCTGTTCTAGCTCTTCTCTCTCGTCAGGGATCCCAAACACACACTAATTGAAGGGTCCGGGCAGAGAGTACTCCATCTTCGATGAGTCATGTTTGTTCTTTCTTTAATTATCCCCCTGGAACACCATGGCTCTACTTGCCAGCTTTGTGACCGAGGTCCTATGTGATTTTTTTCCCCTCTAGCCCAACATTAGAATTAGCACAGCATTATTTCTAATGCCGTTTGAAGAGGCTTCCTGAGAGGGCCCGCATGACACCTGAGCACAGGTGGCCAAGAAACACTGAACCTGTGTCAGTCCTTCACTCGCGTCCCGATGCTGGGCTGTGTCACTAACTTTCCGAGAGAAATATTCCGCTCTTGATTTTTGTGAAACCTTGAACTGACTTTTTTTTTTTTTCAACACAGGGTTTCTCTGTGTAGCCCTTGGCTGTCCTGGAACTCACCCTGTAGACCAGGCTGGTTTTGAACTCAGAGATCTGAGCAGGTACCTCTGCCTCCAGAGTGCTGGGATCAAAGGCCGACTCAGACCAGGGTCTTCAACAGGGTCGGAATTGCTCTACCTCTGAGCTGTGCCACTGGCCTTGAAATGATGTTGGAAGATTCAAAGCATTCTTCCCCTGAGGAGAACGTGTAGCTTATTTTAGTCTTCTGGGAACAGAGCAAAAGGGACTGATAATACTAAAACGAGGGAATATGTTAAACAGGATCCACACGAGGGTTTCTTGTAGTAGACTCTGAAAGGCTGTGGAGTTCTAGAATATTGTCTGTGACAGATCTACTTTCTACGGAGGATGGGCACAGGGGACACAGCTGTCCCACCAGCTCTGCCCTTCATGAGCTCACGCTCCATATAAACTGGCAGTTGTGGGGCATGTCCTAAATACTCTTGTTCATATTCCTAATTGTACATGCCCTAGGCCTGTCTAAATTCACCAGGAGTCTAGTCCTTCAGCGGGCCAAGCCGGCCGTTGTGGTTTCTTTCTTTAACCGCCATGAACTGCATCAATGTGTTCTTAGGCTCTGCCTTCTCTCTCTTATGTTAAACGTGCTGGAAACCCACAGAGCTCTCACTCCGCTCATCTCTGCTTATGGTCAAGCACTGTGCTTGGACAGTTGCTTGCCCATGGTGTTTTAGTCTCCTACAGCAGGAAGAGAGCGACACCTGAAGAAACAACCATCGTGGCTGAGCGCTGTGTGATAAACCAAGAGACAATTAGGAGCTAACCCAGCAGGGACCCCAGGGCTGGTCTGTGGTTATCCTTACTTCCTGCCAGTAGGGAGTGGCCTGTGGCTGGAATGTTGAGAACCCAATAGGTGCCAGCACACTGCCATTTAGAGTCGTCTTGCACACCACAGTGCTCATCATGCTGGGCTGAACCTTCCAGGTGTTCTGGTATATCAGGTTAGTGAGGCCGCCCCCTGGATCGTGAGTTCAGGGCTTCCGGGGCCTTCTCTTCAAGGGACCCAGAAGAACGGAGCTCCAGAGGCACCGATTCAAAATAGAATCGGGAGGAGGGGACCGGGAGCTTTGGCTACCAACGGGGAACCTGAGATAGGAGTCTGGAGCAACATGAGACTGAAATACGCCTGCTGACCTAGCTTACCTTTGCGCCCATCTTATCCCGAGGAACAGTCTCCTGGTAGCAGCAGAGGAAGATGACTCATTTTTAAAGAGATTGGTCTCTGATTCTCCCCAGTGTTTCTGTACTCGCCGTTTCCTATTTGGAATTTGGCATGGTGAGCTTTGTGCTGACGTCTACTACTGGGCTCGTACTGAGGAAGATGCAGCCGCACCCCAAGGCTCTGGAAATCGAGAGTAAGAGTGAGGCGGAGGTTGTAGGGTGCAAAAGACGGAGAGCACTCAGGCTGGACTCACACACCCCGGGTTCTGGGCCAGGCTTTTTTTTTTGCTGCGCTGTTGTGAATCTTCAGGCTAACCTTTGTGTCTCTGCGCCTCTGTTTTATCTCCCAGCAGTGGAGAAGGGGTCATTAGGTGATCCATGGGGCCCGGCCACCTCTATGCTGAGTGTTCTACACTTACATCTCATCCTCCGCATAGCAGACAGGCGACCTTTCAGGGGTGTGAAGACTGACCTCCCACGGGTGTCATGCTGGTCTCCCGTGCTCATCTGTAGAGCTTCGAATGGGAAGAGGGGTGGCTGGGCAGACAGTGTAAAGAAGGCCACTCATCGCTTGTGCCAGCATCTGCTGGGGCAACAAGCCCTGAGGTTACGTACTTAGGATGTGAGGGGTTGATGTTGGTTTGGTTTTAAGAGGTTTCAGTGTGTGCTTGGTTGTCCCTGGTGGTCCTTGACCTGAGGTAGAGACATACAATAGACGCAAGTGATAAACCACATACTTGATGGCTAAGGAGTGAAAGAGGAGCCGAGGGAGAGGCTGGGGCTCCATAGTCCCATGAGAGCATGCCCCCGGGAACCCAATCACACACGGCTGGCCTCCACCCCTTAGCCTCCCCTACTTCTTAATAGCGCCAGAGGCTGTGGGTCAGGCCTTTAACAGGGGGCACCTATGGAAGACATTCCAGATCCAAACGAACTATAGGACCCCCTCATGAGCCAAGTATCCCATGGAGCCCTGAGGATGTTCATAGACCGCAGTTTCCAAGAAACTTCCTGTAAGTTGTAATTTCACTCACATCTGAACTCTACCCTTTGCCCAGCACAAACCCTTGCCCCACTTTAGTCTGAGCTTCTGGTGCCTCGGGGGTGGCTGCATCGAGTGCACAGCACGTAAAATTCCAAACAGGAAACAGAGACCGATCAAGCCCAGGAGCGTGTGTGCGGTGGGCAAGCTCTCTTTCTACAACGTTGAAACTTTCGCTTGCTCTCACAGGGTGGGCGCTTAGTAAATGCCGGCTGGACGAGCGGCTGTGTGAAGCGGAAAGAACCAGGCTGAGTGGTTTGGACCCTGGATGGAGTCTGTGCTCTGACGTCCATTCCTCACCTAGATTTACTTTAATTTCCTCATTTTTTTTTTTTTACTATGAAAGAATGTAAACCTCCCGAGAAGTAGATGAGTATAATGCCAGCCATGTTTCCTGCTCAGGTGTGACAGTGATTATCTTAGGCTACAGTCACCCATCACCTGTGCTTGCGAGTGTTTTAAAATAGCAGGGAGTGCAGGACGGAACATGGAAGGTCTCAAATACTGTTAAAAAAAAAAAAGTATTTTAAAGAACCGATATCATGATATCTTGTTGCTAGGTGTTTCAGATGTAATTCTAGACACAAGTAACATTTTCATACTTAACCTCATATTTATTTTACTCAGTGACTAAAATGAGTGAATTTCTCTATTTTGATTTGTTCAAGTCAGAATTCAAAGTCTGCATGGTCCGTGTAGCTGTTTGCTTCTTACGTGGTTTTGGTGTGGCAGTCCTTGCTGCCACTCTTATTTCTCAAAGATAGTGAGGTTTAGAGGTGGATGCTCTCCTGGTGTGCCAGGGGTGGGGCAGAGAGGGAGGGAGAGGGGGAGGGGAAGAAAGAGGGAGGGCAAGAGGGAAAAGGGAGGGGGGGGAGAGGGGGGGGAAGGGGGAAGCGGGAAGGGAAAAGGAGGGGGAAGGGGAGGGGGAGGGGGAGGGGGAGAAGAGAGGGGAAGAGGGAGGGGGAGAGGGGGAGAAGGGAGGGGAGGGGGGGGGGAAAAAGGGAGGGAGAGAGTGGGGAGGGGGGAAAAGGGGTAGAGAGATAAGAGAGGAGAGAGAAAAGAGAGAGCCAGAGAGAGAACAGCAACAGGGCAGTGTTACTCCTTCATTCTGCCTGTAGGTGTCTAGTGGGCGCTACACTGTTAAGCAGAGAGCATTCTGGGATGTTGCTCCATGGTGGGGCAAAAAGGACAGCTTGAGTGGGAACAAATGAGTTTTTCTCAGAATGTCTTCTTTTTGGTTTTTACTCAAGAATAGAGGGAGAGAGGAGGGAAGGGGCTGAGAGAGGGGGGGCACTCTGTAAAGATATTTATTCATTAATAAAAGATTGAGGGTGTCAAAGTGACCAGAAACACTGCATCGGATGTTGTTGGTTGCAGCCCACTTCTATCCTTGGCTCTTCTTCTGGTGATTTATTTTTATTTTTGTTTTCCTGCAAAAGCCCTCTGTCTTCCCTGGAAAGGTCTAGAATGTTCCAGAAGGAAAGTCAGCTGACTGGAAACCAGGCAACACCCTCAATAAACTGTGGGGGTGGTTGGCATACGATGGTGACAGGAAGGGACAAAGCTCAGAAAGCTGAGGATTGGGGTCACTGATGATACTGTAATGTGGAGGAGGAGAAGGAGGAGGGGAAGGAGGAGGAGGAGGGGGAGGAAGAGGAGGAGGAGGAGGAAGAGGAGAAGAAGAGGAGGAAGAGGAGGAGGAAGAGGAGGAGGAGGAGAGGAGGAGGAGGAGGAGGAGGAGGAGGAGGAGGAGGAGGAGGAGAGGAGGAGGAAGAGAGGAAGAGAGGAGGAGGAGGAAGAGGAGGAGGAAGAAGAGGAAGAGGAGGAGGAAGAGGAGGAGGAGGAGGAGGAAGAGGAGGAGGAAGAAGAGGAGGAGGAGGAGGAAGAGGAGGAGGAAGAGGAGGAAGAGGAGGAGGAGGAGGAAGAAGAGGAGGAGGAAGAGGAGGAGGTAGAAGATGAAGATGGGGGAAATCCTAGATCAGGCTCTGTGTGGGCCTGCCCATTGCTCCCACAGCGTTGGTATCTTCCTGAGAGGCCGCAGGTTCTTGCTGTGTGTGGCGTAGCTTTGTGTCAATCACAACATGCTCACCGTGCTTGGTTGGTATGGGATGTGGCTTCCTTAGTCCTGAGTAGAGTCCTCTGGTGGAAACAGCAAACAGCTCTGCAGCCAAGGGAGAAGGAATGGGAGCCTGCGAGCTCACACTCTGCCTGCTCACACCATAACGGCGACTATGGTAAAGCCAATGGCAATCACGGCTGAATGGTTGTTTTCAGATGAGGAGAGGTAGAGCGACTCAGCCAAGTGCATATAACACAGTGAATAAGTTGAGATGGCGAGCTGTGACCCCTGAGGGTTACAGTGCCTTGGTGGGCCTTGAGAAGTACTGTTGGGCTGTATGTAGGCTGCAGCACTGTGCTCCATGCTGGTGGCTTTGAACGCCCGCACACTTCCTGGGGCAAGGGCCAGCAGAGGGAGACTAGGGACTCAGCTGCAGAACCCAACCAGGAAGCAACAGGTCCTGAAATCCCTGGCTCTTGGAGACAGCGAGGGCATCTGCTCTGCCCCTGTGTTCAGAGAGGTTTCTAAGTTCCCAGGAGTTGGAACTTTGATGTGGACACTGCTTGTTTCCATGACTAGCCTTGCTCTCCGGAGGCTCAGCCTCCTGGCTTGGGTTACCCGGAGCTGGAAAGGGCCGCATCAGGTCATGGATAAGAATAGAAACCTACAGACAGGCACATGCTTCCCTGCTGGGTTCTGGCAGGTACCATAGTACACAGTCACCACCATGTTGGCCACTGCTTCCCCACAGGCTGGGAATGGGTGAAGGGCAAGTCTATTTCCTCAGGAAATCTTGGAAGGAAACTGAACACACACACACACACACACACACACACACACACACACACACACACATCACCTTATTTTTAGGTGATAAGACTAGGATGGATTAGACAGCTGAGGCTTCAAATCAGAGAAATAGAGATAGAAGGACACTCAAGAGGTGAGTTTTACTTGCCGCTTGGTCTGTCCTAAGCAGTAATGAAGTAGTGAATGGTGGCTGTGAAAATGTTTCTAATTTCTCAGCATGCAGGAAGAGCCTAACTTGACCTTGATGACACTTGACACCGACTGTGCGTAGGATGGCTGCCCTGTGATAGTCTGAGGCTCTGTGTGCACACCCACGAGTGTGCTGTCTCGGAAGGTTAAAGTTAGTTCTTTTTCTTCCTCAGTACCAGGTGTGAGGGACTAGCCTTGGAGAGCAAGCTACAGAGCAGCCAAGACAACGAAACAACTGACTCCTTTTTGTCTTGTGCGAGACGTAGCAGTGCCAGGCACCTCGAACCCCAGACACATGCTGTTCGTGGGGTGATGTGCCCTGATGAGGGGTTGAGCACCCTGTGCATTGAATGCGAGGACGGGATAGGCCTCAGTCGGTGGCTGGGATCTTGGATCTCTGATCTTGATGTGCTCTGTTTCCACAGAGGGAATGCATATCAGTCCATGTGGGTCAAGCCGGAGTTCAGATTGGCAATGCCTGCTGGGAGCTCTTCTGCTTGGAGCACGGTATCCAGGCGGATGGGACCTTTGGCACTCAGGCCAGCAAGATCAATGACGACGACTCC
The DNA here is from genome assembly GCF_011064425.1 of Rattus rattus. Lineage (NCBI taxonomy): Eukaryota > Metazoa > Chordata > Mammalia > Rodentia > Muridae > Rattus > Rattus rattus. Next base: position 25,519,780 of record NC_046159.1, on the reverse strand, counting down.
TTCACCACATTTTTCAGTGAGACTGGCAATGGAAAACATGTGCCCCGGGCTGTCATGGTGGACCTGGAGCCTACAGTAGTAGGTGAGAACTGGTCGAGAGCTCTCTGCTGGGAACAGCAAAGTGCAGGGCCCTTGGCTTTTGAGAGCGAGATGAGATGAAAGGTCTGAGTGAGCCAACTCATCCTCCACGTGACCTCTCTTAGCTCCCTGGGGAGCTAGTCTTAGGGATTGAAAGTGTCGACATTGTTACTGATAGCAGGGCTTTCGAAACATAAACAGTTTTAGAAACAATTAGAAACCTCACAAACAGCCCGTTTCCTAAAGTATAGGTTTCTGATTCTGTGAGCTGCCTGCCATCTGGCCTCATGGGTACAGAGTAATCCTGCAACACTTTACGGTCACAGAAAAACACAGGGATGGATTCCAGCTTAATCAGGACAGGGTTCCCCTTGCCCTCTGGAGGATCCAGATGCAGGTAGAGGGAAGGGAGAAGAGAATGGCTTTGGTGTTTGAAAAGTGGGATCTCCTCCTCCACCCTTGGCGGCTCAGGGCCCCAGGGGTGGCTAAACTCTTATTACCCAGGATCCCTCAGTCGCTTACAGACTCGTTCTAGGGTGGGCTGGCCTCACTCCAGGGGTGTCTCAGATGAGAGGGATAGAATGTCTCTCCTGGAAACCCTGATCTGAGGGTCCTGTCTCTTGACAGACGAGGTACGGGCAGGGACCTACCGCCAACTCTTCCACCCTGAGCAGCTGATCACAGGGAAGGAGGATGCAGCTAACAATTACGCCCGCGGACACTATACGGTGGGCAAGGAGAGCATCGATCTGGTGCTGGACCGGATCCGTAAACTGGTAAGCTCAGCGGGGCAGGGCAGAGCAAGTCTGGTGAGGCACGGTCTCAGGTGAGAAGATAGAGCAAGACATCATCATCTGCATCTGGCTGAGGTCATATAGTTCCTAGAGCTCATCTGTCCTAGAGGTTCTTTCTTTCTTTCTTTCTTTCTTTCTTTCTTTCTTTCTTTCTTTCTTTCTTTCTTTCCTTCTTTCTTTCTTTCCTTCTTTCTTTCTTTCTTTCCTTCTTTCTTCCTTTCTTTCCTTTTTCTTTTTTTTTTTTCTTTTCTTTTTTTTTTTTGGTGCTGAGGTTCAAATCCAGGGTCCCATCACGTCAGGCACATGCTGTACTGCTGGCTGTTCCCCTAGCCTCAGAAGGAACATTCACAGGGACAGTATACCTCCCAGGCCTGGGTATCCTAACCTGCCTATAGCCCTTTAGCCGAGGAAGATTTCAGCCATAGGTGAGGTTGAAGTTAGGAACATAGGTTAGTAAAGCTTTAGTTTGAAAGAAGTGAGGAAGAGATTTGAGTCCTTGTATTTGAGTACATATATATGCATTACATACCTTCCAATTACATACCCTCGTTTACTCTCTAACGCAGGGGAGATATTTCCTTTGTAATTGATGGATTCAGGAGTTGAGGGCCAGGGCAGCTTGGTGCCTTAACTTGGATCACATGTTAGAGAGTATGGAGTTAGGATCTGAATAGGTTGGCTTGACTGCAAAGCTGCGCTGTGGGTTACATCGCTGGGTCTTCTTAAGTTCTCATTTCCGTATGCTGGGGGAAACAAATGACAGGCCTGTGGTGCCCAAAAGTTTAGAACCACTGGATTGAGTGATCATAGCTCACAGCCTCTGGGGAAAATTCAGTGAGTCTATGGGTCCTCTTAGTTTTTCCTGGAGTCAACACTGAGCGCTTACTACACGTCAGGTGCTTGCCGGGAATATGGTGCGATCTCATTCACCATCACAGAACCTTCCAAGATGAGGATGTAGTTAAGGAGGACTGGGCCTTTAGGAAGGTTAATAGGGGCTGAATTGTTTACAAGTTGGGAATTCATAGATGTATTGGTTGGCTTGGTGTGGTCATGATGTACACAAAAGCCACAGCATCACGATATACCCCACAAATACACATGGCTATGGTTTGTCAACCTGAAAACACTTTTAAAAAAATTGAAAAATCTTAATAGAAAAAAAAAACAAAAAACAAAACCACAGCTCCATTTACATTTCAAAGACCTGTACCCTGAGCCCTTTCCAAGGTTGAGTTGTGCAGGAAGGACATCCACAGCCATAAAATCCTATGACAAGGATAGGGTATCTGGCAAGGTTTGAGTTCTCAGAAGGCAAGGTCACTGCCATGGCAACTCTGAGACTTCCTACTCCTGGTTTAGTGAGCTCAGAGGCCAAGCCTTGTGTACACACACGTGTGTGGTTTGACAGTTTGGGCATTAACCACTTCTCCCAAGATCAAAACAACCTTTTTTGTGTGTTTTAGTCCCTATAGGCTATTGCGATTTCTCTGACATAAAAATACGGAGGATGGGATAATGGTAGGCAGGGGGAGTTTGTCTGGATATTTCTTTAATTGGTGTGTGTGTGTTTATGTGTCTGTGTGTGTGTATGTCTGTGTGTGTCTGTGTGTGTATGTCTCTCTCTGTGTGTGTGTGTCTCTCTGTGTGTGTGTCTCTGTGTCTGTGTGTGTGTCTCTCTGTGTGTGTGTGTGTCTGTGTGGTCTGTATGTGTCTTGTTTGTGTGTGTCTGTGTGTCTGTGTTTATGTCTCTCTGTCTCTCTCTGTCTGTCTCTCTCTCTGTCTCTGTCTCTCTGTCTCTCTCTGTCTCTCTGTCTCTCTCTCTCCCCATGTGTGTGTGTCTGTGTGTGTGTGTCTGTGTCTGTGTGTGTCTGTGTGTGTCTGTGTGTCCGTGCCTAGGACTCTTCCTAATTTCTCCTTGTTTCTGGCTCTCTCCAGACTGATGCCTGCTCCGGCTTGCAGGGCTTCCTGATCTTCCACAGTTTTGGTGGGGGGACAGGCTCTGGCTTCACTTCTTTGCTGATGGAACGCCTTTCTCTTGATTATGGCAAGAAGTCCAAGCTAGAATTTGCCATCTACCCAGCCCCACAGGTCTCCACAGCAGTGGTGGAGCCCTATAACTCCATCCTGACCACCCACACCACCCTGGAACACTCTGATTGTGCTTTCATGGTGGACAATGAAGCCATCTACGACATCTGCCGCAGGAACCTGGATATTGAGCGCCCCACCTATACCAACCTCAACCGCCTCATCAGCCAGATTGTCTCCTCCATCACGGCCTCTCTCCGCTTTGATGGAGCCCTCAACGTGGACCTCACAGAGTTCCAGACCAACCTGGTACCCTACCCCCGAATCCACTTCCCGCTGGTCACTTACGCACCCATCGTCTCTGCCGAGAAAGCCTACCATGAGCAGCTGTCTGTGGCAGAGATAACCAGCTCTTGCTTTGAGCCCAACAGCCAGATGGTGAAGTGTGACCCACGTCACGGCAAATACATGGCCTGCTGTATGCTCTACCGCGGTGATGTGGTACCCAAGGATGTGAATGTCGCCATTGCTGCCATCAAGACCAAGAGAACTATTCAGTTTGTTGACTGGTGTCCCACAGGCTTCAAGGTGAGAACTGATGACTTGGGTTGGGAGAGTGCTTGGCGATACAGAGGGGATTGGGGAGAATGAATCTTGGGAGCTTCTGGTCTTTTATGATAACGCGGGAAGATGACTTAAAGCAAATCCGACAGTGATTTCATTCAGCGTTGAGATGTTCAGCTGTTGAAGGATGGTTTGCTTAAGCCACTTTAGAAGGGGTAGAGTTTAAGGCTCTTTACGATTAGTTGACCATCCTTGAGTTTTTTGTTTTTGTTTATTTTTTAGACTGAGGGACCTGAATCACAAGGTCTTGAGGACTTGCAATTCATTTTAATTTGCCTAAAAGAAAGTTCAATGGGTATTCTACACTTCTAGGTACATTTTAATTTTAGAGCCTACCACATGATTCAAATTGCTGGAGAGGCACAATCCTTTCTTCTAACAGAAGATGTATATTCCCAATATATGATAAAAGTTAACTATTTGCCTCGTACGACTTATTCTGCCTAGAGTGACATGAAGAGAGTTTCTAGTCTTAATGTGACTGAGCCCTGTTAGCCATGAAGCCCTGCCTTTCTCCTCTATTAGCTGTGCTCCTGCAAAGCAAGGGGACACAGTTTTCCCGCTCACCACTCCTTGTGACGCACACTGTCTTTTCCTTCCTAGACACTGCCTGTGGTAATGGGTCAGTTTGGCCATCCTGGCCAAAGCAGCTAAGGTCGTCTAAGCACTGGGCTTCTTTTTTTAGAAAATTGAAATAACAATATAAGCTGATAAGGAAGAAGAACAACTGATAGAAAAGTGGGGAGGTGGGGTGATGGACACAGAGGAGATGGCCCCCTATCTTAAGCTTGCTCTGAGGTCCCGTATGGAAAGATGAGTCAGGTGGCAGTTGCTTTTCAGGGTGGCCCCAGCCAGCAGGATCCATTCTGCTAATCCTCTCCTGTTGTCATTCTCCCAACTCAACTCAGGTCTACGATGTCACTGATGTCACAATGGATGGGAAGGGAGCTCTACACTGGCCAGAGCCACACCAGCTACAGGCATGGTGTGGCAAACCATATCTCTTTCACATCCATGACCTGCTGTTTGTTTAGCAGTGGTGTCCCTTACAGTCAGCAGTATCTGGAAACACGGTTTTAAAACAGTGAATCTAAGAGGCTGGCAATTTATTGGCCTGGGTTATGTTAGTTTAGGGCAATGCCATGGTTCTTAGTAGTTTTCTATAATTCTTTTTTTTTTCTTTTTTCTTTTTTTTCGGAGCTGGGGACCGAACCCAGGGCCTTGCGCTTGCTAGGCAAGCACTCTACCACTGAGCTAAATCCCCAACCCCGTTTTCTATAATTCTTGGTCTGCTTTGGTTTGGGGCTTTTGTGGGGAGATTTCTAGGGTGGGAGCCCCATGGGAGAAGCCTCCCTCTCCATCCCTCAATGTGCTAGCAGATCTTGGAAGGTTGTCTATGACCTCTGACTTCTGTGGTCGGTGTTTCTGCTTTTTTTCTAAGAACACTGTTTACTAGAGACCGGGCCTTTCAAGCAGTAGCAGCACCCCCAACGACCTCTTTAATTTATTGCTCTGGATTCTTCCTGTGACCTCATAAATAGCTCTTCACCCTGACAGAGAAACTTCCCTAAAATTATTGAAAAAGACTAAGGGGCGTCAGATAAACATCTAGCAAACAATAAGCTTGATGATAATAATTCAAGTTCTAGAAACTGATCTGCCTTTAACAGGCAAGGCATTTCCTGCCCCCCTCCCTGCCCTGAGATAAACATTTGAAACGCCCCCTTTCACATTGCAGCTTCATTTGAACATCTGCCGACTTGATAACTTCCACTAACATTTCCTCTTTTTAGCAGCCTGTCCTTTATTTCTCCTCCAGCCTTTAGTTTCTAAGCCCTTGCGATCCTCCTGCTTCAGATCCATGGCCCGGACATGACAGACACACACACCACTGTGCCCCTTCCCCTTTGCTTTGATTCCCCCCCCACCAGCATACATCCTTTAGATCCTCCCATGTCCCCAACTTTTCTGTCTATTCTCCTGCTCCATTCGGCAGCCCCATGCCCAGGTCTTACCAACATAGCTTGTCCTGATGTCCTGACGTTGTCTTTGGCGGAATCGTGTGTCATTCTGTGGCCTGTCTCTTTTCTCTGTTCCCCAGGTGGGCATTAACTACCAGCCACCTACTGTCGTGCCAGGAGGGGACCTGGCCAAAGTCCAGCGAGCTGTATGCATGCTGAGCAACACCACAGCAATCGCAGAGGCCTGGGCCCGCCTTGACCATAAGTTCGACCTCATGTATGCCAAACGGGCCTTTGTACATTGGTATGTTGGAGAGGGAATGGAAGAAGGAGAATTTTCTGAGGCCAGGGAGGACCTGGCTGCTCTGGAGAAGGATTATGAAGAAGTGGGGACTGATTCGTTTGAAGAAGAGAATGAGGGGGAGGAATTTTAAATATACACTTGCCCCATGACTATGTCTCTTTGTTGTGTTGGTTCCCCTCAAAGCATGCTGGGATCCTTTCCTAACACTGTACTTAGACACACGGCTGCAGATGTACCCGCTCTCTCCTGTTTTCTCTTCTTAGGATGCCGTGCTCACTCTACTGTGGGGAAAAGGAAACCACAGAAAGAGAAAGTGACAGGCTGGCCTCTCAGCCCTGGCCTGGTTCCTGTCCTACATAGAAGGGCCCCTGACTCCAGCAACCAGGCAATGTGACCAGCCACATGGGTACTGAACATACAGGGAACTCTCCCTGGAATGGAATAGCTTCATTACTGAAGAATGAAAGTGAGCAGGTCACAAACACAGGGTTGGGAATCTTAATTCTAGGTTAAGCTGGGTCGCCCCAAGGCAGAGCTGGCTGGGAGCACACCAGCAAAAGCTCGGTCTGGGATGGTGTTGTAGAGAGAGGGAAGGGATGCTTGTGGGATGGATCCGTAGCACAGCCCTGACCTTGTCCGGATGGATCACATCTGTTCATCAAGTGTTTGATTATCTCCATCGCTTTCCCACCAGGGCTATGTTCTAAGACCCTCATTAGACGTTGACGGTCACCAAGAGTCCTGACTCTCTATGTCTGTATGTGTTTTTCCATATTTAACACACATTGTGACGTATAGTTTATATCTCACCACAGTGAGAGATTAGCAATCACCATCAGCAGAATGGAACAACTACAAGAAAATAACTGTCATAAAAGTTACGCGAGGGCTTGGGGTGCAGTAGTTCTGTGGTGAGCAAGTGCTTACTTAGCCTGTGTGAAGCCCTGGGTTCATTTTCTACCACTGTACTCGGAGAGACAGACAGAGCAGCAGGTGTGTCTGCTTCCTCCTGTTTCCTCATCCGAGGATGCCGTAACTCCCTCTTCTATAGGAAAAAGAAACCATAGAAAGAGAAAGTGAAATTAATGGTGCCTGCAGCCTAATCTCTGACCCAGACACTGTCCCAAGAGCCAGAGAGTTAGAAACATGACAACTTTCTGCTTCCTAGGTACATTTAAAAATAATGTCACTTTAGATGATGTTTAGAGATGTCAAAAGGCAGTGACAGTGTCTGGAGTGTCACTGTGCCTGGATGGAGCCCAGGACACATGAGTCCAGGGATACTGGGCATGGGAACCAGCAATGTGAAAACAGAAGGGGGCATGTGTGCATTCTGACTGCAAGAGAGGCATTTGCAGGCTGGAGAGATGGCTCAGTGGTTAAGAGCACCGACTGCTCTTCCTGAGGTCCTGAGTTCAATTCCCAGCAACCACATGGTGCCTCACAACCATCTGTAAAGAGATCTGATGCCCACTTCTGGTGTATCTGAAGACAGCTACAGTGTATTTATATATAATAAATGAATAAATCTTTAAAAAAAAGAGAGAGGCATTTGCTAGAAGCGTGGGAAGTCAGGCTGGCCCTGGAGTTTATCTAGCCTCAGAGGAAAAACCATCATGGATGCCTTAGATGTCTCCTAAGTGAAGCATAAGCACTTGAAGGCTTGAGGAAGGCTTCCATGGTACCTAATTTTTTTTTATGAGTCTTTTTTTTGAAGATTTATTTGTTTTATATACGTGAGTACACTCTAGCTGTCTTCAGACACACCAGAACACCAGAAGGGGACGTCGGATCCCATTACAGATGGCTGTGAGCCACCATGTGGTTGCTGGGAATTGAACTCAGGACCTCTGGAAGAGCAGTCAGTGCTCTTAACCGCTGAGCCATCTCTCCAGCCCACGGGACCTAATCTTTAATATACACCTCCTTCTGGGTCTTCAACAGTCTGGAGATGGAGTTTTGGGTCATTCTGTATGGACACGGGTACAGAGAGGTATGTGCTAGGGACAGTAAGGTGGAGTTCAGATGGGTCCCAACACCAGGCCCCTCTCCACTGTTTCAGTCTCTTGTGCTTCTAAGAGTTCCTCATGAAATAGCCCACAGGAGAACGAGTCTGCTGTTTGCCAAGGAGAGGATGGGAGGTGTAGCGATGGGACCTCAGGAGCAATTGGAAGGCTGTTATTTCATTTCCTGTGAGACCTCCAGGGTTGAGCCTGTT